>NW_011495024.1:1233287-1297726 GCF_000754665.1 Bison bison bison
GGAGTCTCTGTACCTGGGGCTACTGCTTACCTTCAGGTAGCTCCCTGCGGCCAGCCTCTGAGATGGCAGACCACACCCTGTCTTTCAGCTGGTCAAGACTGGCATACAGAGAGGAGACGAACCCTGCCATACCCAGTATGCAGCCTAATTCAGCTCCTGTCCTTGCAGCTGCAGCCACCAGCCCCAGAGAGGCCCCTACCTGGAGTGGGTCCACATTGACAGCAGCCCACTGGGTGGCTCAGGAAGCTCCCTGGCTGCAATTGATGCCTCCTGAGATGATGCTCCAAGTAGCTTACAGCTTCAGCAGAAAGCCAGCTGGTCTGGGAGGCTCCCCACTTGCTCAGTGGCACCTCACAGACTGCCACCTTCTCAGGCTTCTGTTGGACCAATGGATGATTGAGGATGCTGGTGATTCAGAAGCTGACGGAGATAATCGCTCAGTCCAGGCACCAGCTCTCTCTTCTCCTCCTCCCTCAGCCCCATCGAACAGCAGTTGACAAGGTACCTTCAGATGACCTGGCATGCAAGTCCCTAGAAATTGCTGCCGATCTTCTCTAGAAACTATGCCCACACCTAGAGAGAGGGGTAGTGTCTGATTGCCAAGCTAAACTCTGAAGCACCAGGTCTGGTCAGACAAAGGCAACCTTCCAGGACCATGAAACTAACGAGGCTCTACAAAAATCACATCTACCCTTTGTCCTTTTAGGGAGAACCTGAGTGGTGAAATAAATGACTTCGCGTTTGATGGAAAGAGAGCTGGGCGTGACATCTGCAGATCTGAGCCTGTCACGTCTATGACTTACTGGCTTTATTCTCCTGGTGCCTCCAGTTTCTCATCTATAAAATGGAACAATAATACTTGTGGGTCAAAGTAGAGTTCCACATGTACAAACGCTGTGTAGTTTATAAGGAGGGCTGAGTGTCATTTATCAGCAATCTTGGGTAGAACCTCCTTGGAGAAAGGAGCAGAGATGGTAGAAACATTTCTACCTGTTTACGATTCTGAAATCCTGGAATCTTAGCTTGTTTCTGTGTTTTCCAGCAGATCTGGAACACGATGTTCACTTGTGAACATTTTGTCTGTGAAAACTAATTTCCTTCTGGAATACAAGATCATGGCTGACCTTAATCCTGGGTCCATTTCACACAGGCAGGGTGGGTTGGACAGCCACATGAAATATCCCTGGTGTCTACATTTAGAGACTGACATAAAATTAGTTGCAACTAATTTTGGCCAGTGGATGTTTCAAAGAAAATTGAAACTCTAATCCACACCATTAGCTGGGTGCTTTTTCACACCAGTGATGCTAACCCACCAGGAAGCAATGTGTCAGGTACCCTGGGAAGCATTTAATGGGCAAGCTGGTGAAATGTGGGAACCAGGCTCCATTAGGAGAATCCTCCACTGATTGATTGGCTCTTCTGGGTAAAGTTTTCAAGAAAACAAAAGCCTTCTTGGTAGGAATCTAAAGGATCAGGCATCCTGGTTATGTTGGGAAGAAGATGGGTTTGGAGCCAGACAGATCTTGATTCAGCGTGGACTCTAGTTAGGGCTTGGGGAGCAGTCTCACTGAAAGGGAGGTGGCTGGCAAGACATATCAGAGTTTGATTTTGTCCCCTGCATGCTCATCACTTAGATAATATGTTTATTTGTGCCAGGGAGAGTTTTGGGGATCAGTGGCTACTGAAGCTGGGCAGAAACCCTCCCAAACCACCCCTTGGTGATGTTACTGTCCTGATACAAACTCAGGAACTGCCACTTCCCATCTCTGTGACTGTGGCCAAGTAACTCAGCCTCTGTGAGCTTCTGTTTTCTCATTTTTATAAGAGGAATAATAATAATTCCATCCTGGCAGGGATTTGTGAGGGATTCTATGAGACAGCATCCGGGAAAGGGCTTAGCACAACTCAAGGGTATAACAGGCACTCAGCATCAGCAAGTCTCTTCCAGCGCAGGCGCCCAGATGTCTTAGAATCCTAAGGAGGGAACCAGATGGGCACTTGGATCTGGAAATCTGAAAAAAAAAAAAAAAATACGTTGGTTAGATTTGTGAGGGTTTGCCTTTGGATTTTGTGGCCCACCAACAAGTGTGCTCCAAGAGGGTGCCACATCTGCCCCCCATATTGTCAGTCAGGAGCGCCAAGTAGTGGGCTTACTTGAAAGGGAGGCCTCACGGACTGAGCTACAGCAGGCAGTGCCAGGCCTGCAGATGAAACAGTCACCATAGCGAATGAATTAGACCAGTGGTTTTCCTAAGGTCTGGAGGCAGCAGAATCTTCCTACAGTGGTTTTTTTCTTGCCTTTCTCTTGAGTTTTTTTTTCACCCTTTTCTCCCCCCTGCTCTCTCACAGAACTCCTAGAGTCTGGACAAGACACAGGATGATAGAGGCAGACATGATAAGCCTCTTTCAGTACCACGTTCTTTGCAAGGAATCTGCAGAGGCTCCCTGTGGAAATTGCGGGGCTGGCAGGAAACTACTGCATTGGCTAATGACCAACACAATGAGCCCATTCATTCGTTCATTCAAGCATTGGTTCAAGAAGCATTTACAGAGGGAGCCTCTGAAGCTTCCTCGAAGATGGTAAGATAAAATGCCACACAGTCCCAGGCCCCGCACATCAGTGATGCATCCTGGGTAACAAACAATGCCGGCTCAGTTAGAATACAAAGTTGCAAAGTTATGCGCCTTGAGATCTTGACCAGTGGATTGCAGACACCCACATGTGCACATTGGTTTCTTTGCAGGGGATCAGATGTCTGACTTCGGTCTACCACACCCTGATGGCAAGCCATGTCAGCCCCGTGTCTAGCTCATAGCACACTTACTGAATGAATCTGGAGGAGCCCTCTTTATTGCCTGCAATTTACAGCTTCCCAAGGATTAGGAGTCAGAGGAATAAGCCATTTAAGTGAAATTGCTTTTGAAACACAGATGAGTTGGAAACCTAGAAGAAACGGCTCTTGGCAAGGAACGTTTGGGATTTGGAGGGTTCCGTAGCTCACATTGTTTGATGCTTCCATAAACCAGCTGCTTTCACCTTTCCCTAAACATCAGCTCCGAAGGGAGCAAGTCAGCCCAGGGCTCTCTGGGCAACAACAGTTTCCTGAATAACGTGCAACCTCGTCTGGAGGGCCCAGCCAATCAACACACAGACTCCAGAGGAGTGTCGCGCCCATCCAAAGCATTTTGCTTTTCTTCTTTCCATGGTTTCCATAACAACGAATCACATACACACACACACACTGCAATACAGTGTCAGTTCAACTAAGCTTGTTTCCCAGCACTTGACACAATAGATTCCTCACCACTCAGGAGATATGTCTTCTCACCTGGGATCTCTGGGGCTCCTGCTTCTGGGGGCCACAGGGGGTCTGACACCAGTAGCCCATCCTAGGGGACCTCCCTTTTCTCTCTTCAAGAGCAATCCCTCAGCAATATGTTCCCCTCTTTTCAAGCACACCATACTTGCCTAGGGCTTCCTGGGAGGCTTGTCGGTAGAGAATCCACTTCCAGTGCAGCAGATGCAAGAGACGCAAGTTCGATCCCTAGGTTGGGAAGATCACCTGGAGAAGGAAATGGCAGCCCACTCTAGTATTCTTGCCTGGACAATCCCGTGGACAGTGGAGCCTGGTGGGCTTCAATCCATGGGGTCACAAAGAGTCAGACACGACTGAGCACATCCACACACTTGCCTAAATGTGCCTGGAGAATCCCAAGCCAGAAAGATACTTGCTTCATCTTTTCTGATTCCAGGGTCCCTTACAACCCCTTCTCCCAACCCTGCTCCTACCCGGTTCATAACCAGCTCAAAAGAAAACATAACTAAGATTGTACCTTTGATGGCCTGCAATACAGCAGCCAGATGAGTGATCCCAGTGGGATCTGAATTTCATTAGTCAAACCAGGATCAGAGGGTTCTGGGTAAAAGTTTGTCAGGCTCGGAGAGATCCAGCCAAGGCTGTGTGAGGACGGAGGCTGCATCTGGCTGCAGGGACACTTCTGGAGGGCTGGCTCAGAATGAGAAAAGTAAGCCTCCCCTTTGCAGTCTGCAGATCCAAGCTGTGTGGTCTCAAAGCCTCGGGATCAGCGGGGAGGCCCCAGGCCAAAATTTCAGGCTTAGACTTCTGGACCCAAATGGGTAGGCTTTCATTATGATGAAAAATGCATAAAGTTGAGTGGATGGGTTTTTGTTTGTTTTTGTCTTTAGACTATTAATAGGTTTTAATACAGTTGTCTGGAGGTTTTAGAATAGAAGGACATACCTAACATAGTTCTCAGCACCTTGTAGGAGTTGCCTATAGGATTGCTATTGAAAAAGCAAAGGAGAAGGCCCAGCCCTGCCCAGTCTGGCTTGCCTCCTCCTCCGAAGCTGCACCTCCCCCAGCTCAGTGGGCTGGGAGCATCAGTTTTGCTCTCGCCACCGCCACCTGTAACTGGGTCACCAATAGTCTTGTACTCAGCAGAAGAAATCAAATGAGAGTGTGAATTGGGGACTGGGTTAGTTGACACGGCTGCTCTTTTCTGGTGTGCTTTATGAGAGTGTAAGACAATCCCAGTTTACGGCGGGGTTTCGGTGTAACGGAGATTTCTCAGCGCTTTGTGCAGCCTTGCATTCAGTCCAGACAAAGGGTAATGAGCATCATCTCAAATTACCTAATCACATGGTTGCAGCAACCCATCCCCGGCCGCGCTGGGCATTTCCATGGTGTGGTCCATCCGAGGAGCTCAAAGGGCTTAAAGAAAACCCTTTCTTTATTTGGGAAGTATTATTATCTGGGTTTGACCGAGAGAGGTATGGAGAGGTGACCTGCTTTAAGACCACACAGTAAGAAGGGGCTGGGCTGAGCCTGGGGCCCAGGCAGCTGAGTGGAGCTCCATGGCTGGGAGATGACACACAGAAAGCATCTCGCACAGAGCCTGCCCTGGCCAGGCCCTGGGGGGACTCGCGAGGACATTGCACTCAGTAACAAAGGCCAGTACAGATGAAATTCAAAAGCCTCAGCCTGAGGAAACGTGTGCAGAGAACTGCCTTCTCCTTGAGAAAGCAGAATGCTGACCACATTGCAGGACAGGCATTAAGACACCAGAACTCAGATTACCAACTGTTTCTTCAGCCCTTACTGGGTGCCTGGTGGCACGCCTGTGGACTGACTGCCAGAGAGCACATTGCCTCACCCCTGCTCCAATATGACAACGTCACTGTCGTTAATAATCATAAATGCAACAACAGTAATGGTTAGAAAAGAAAAGCGGATAGTATTTTTCTGACCTTTTCTGCAGATGGTCATGCCTATCCAAAAAAACAGAAAATACAATAAATATTCCAGTACCAAGCAAATGCAATGGATTAGCCCCTATAATTACATTAGTTACATTTTAGTTGCATGAATGTGTTATTTGAGGAAACGGAAAAACTTATTTCCAGATTGTTCTATTGCAAAAATGAGGAATACCATTATAGTTTCTGTTTCTGATGGGTAAATTCTTTCATTTGACCATGTACTTGAAAAATTGATTTTGAAATTTTCATGCTCAGTGGACAGGATAGCCAGATTTGTCATCTACTTTTACTCCTGGTTAATGAAAGAACATAATTTATTAATTTTGGAAATTGTCTTTCCAGGGACTTCCCTGGCCCAGTGGCTAAGTCTCTGAGCTCCCAATGCAGGGGGTCTGAGTTCAATCCCCGGTAGGGGAACTAGATCTCATGTGCTGCAACTGAAGATCCCTCAAGTGCATGCTCAGTCGCATCAATCATGTCTGACTCTTTGCAACCCCATGGGCTAAAAACCACCAGGCTCCTGTGTCCATAGAATTTTCTACTTAAGAATACTGAAGTGGGTTGCCATTTCCTCCTCCAGGGGAACTTCCCAACCCAGGGATTGAAACCGTGTCTCCTGTATCTCCTGCATTGCAGGTGGATTCTTTACCACTGGGGAAGCCCAAAAGACCCCTCATACCACAATGATGATTGAAAATCCCAAGTGCTGCAGCTAAGACCCGGCCATGCTGTGCCCTGCTAAGTCGCTTCAGTCCTGTCCTACTCTTTGCGACCCTATGAACTGTAACCCACCAGGCTCCTCCATCCATGGGATTCTCCAGGCAAGAATACTGGAGTGCGTTGCCCTGCCCTCCACCAGGGGATCTTCCCGACTCAGAGATCAAACCCACTTCTACTGCAGCTCCTACATTGTAAGTAGATTCTTTACCGCTGAGCCACTGGGGAAGCCCTAAGACCCACACAACCAAATAAGTAAATATTTTTTTAAAAGTATCTTTCCTATAAAGCAATGGATATATTGACAGCTCTTAAAATACACATGGCAAAAAGTCACAAAAAATCACTATAAATTCTAGAAATTGCAGTACTGCCCACATCTTTATTTCTCTAAAATCCATTCCACTCTCTTCCAAATGTCTCCATAGGGGAAAAATTTTAAACACAAATAAAGACTTGAAGTTTGACAGAAGAGATTCACAGAATTGAAGTAACTCAAGTTTCATATAAAGACACATTGAGAGAAACAATCACATGACAAATATAGAGAAATAAAGAAAATTCAGAGCAAGGGAAAAAAGAAATAAGAGGTGACAGTGCAGCCAGAGGGGAAAAGTCACGTTCAGTCTTAGTGCTCTGATGTAGCTGCTAGCCTTGAACCATAAGTTTCACTCTACATTCTGGGCTTCCTGGCAGCCAAAGGAAAAAAGGAGATGTGGTTAGTCCTGGCACTCACATTGACAGAAAAGAAACCCTGTGGGAAAGCCTTAAGAAAAGTGACTTGTGGACCCGTACAGAAGAATCCACTCAAGGGCCAGCCAAGTCTACCAAGGGAGACAGAAAGTTCCAGGACAATTTAATTCTGCTTTGGTTTCCTTTCCATATTGGTTTCAGGCCAGGAAAGGATTAGTGTTGGAAAGACATAGCAGAGACCCTGTGAAAAAACATCAGAAAGGAAGTAACCAGAAAAGATGAATTCTGTTAAGACATTAGAAAATTTGTATTTAGCACATTTTAAAACTGATGTTCATCCTACTCCAGGGCATATACCCTGAGGAAACCAAAACTGAAAAAGACACATGTAACCCATTGTTCATTGCAGCACTATTTGCAACAGCTAGAACATGGAAGCAACCTAGATGTCCATTGACAGACGAATGGATAAAGAAGTTGTGGTACATATACACAATGGACTATTACTCAGCCATTAAAAGGAATGCCTTTAAGTCAGTTCTAATGAGGTGGATGAACACAGAACCTATTGTACAAAGTAAGTCAGAAAGAGAAAGAGAAATATCATATTCTTGCAGCCATGAAATTAAAAGATGCTTACTCCTTGGAAGGAAAGTTATGACCAACCTAGATAGCATATTCAAAAGCAGAGACATTACTTTGCCAACAAAGGTCCGTCTAGTCAAGGCTATGGTTTTTCCTGTGGTCATGTATGGATGTGAGAGTTGGACGGTGAAGAAGGCTGAGCGCCGAAGAATTGATGCTTTTGAACTGTGGTGTTGGAGAAGACTCTTGAGAGTCCCTTGGTCT
Source organism: Bison bison bison (assembly GCF_000754665.1). Lineage (NCBI taxonomy): Eukaryota > Metazoa > Chordata > Mammalia > Artiodactyla > Bovidae > Bison > Bison bison. Next base: position 1,240,831 of record NW_011495024.1, read on the forward strand.
GCAAGGAGATCCAACCAGTCCATTCTGAAGAAGATCAGCCCTGGAATTTCTCTGGAAGGAATGGTGCTAAAGTTGAAACTCCAGTACTTTGGCCACCTCACGCGAAGAGTTGACTCACTGGAAAAGACTCTGATGCTGGGAGGGATTGGGGGCAGGAGGAGAAGGGGACAACAGAGGATGAGATGGCTGGATGGCATCATTGACTCAATGGATGTGAGTCTGGTGAACTCCGTGAGTTGGTGATGGACAGGGAGGCCTGGCGTGCTGCGATTCATGGGGTTGCAAAGAGTCGGACACGACTGAGTGACTGATCTGATCTGATCTGAATGCATATATACAGAATCTAGAAAAACAGTACTGAAGAATTTACTTACAGGGCAGCAATGGAGAAACACGCATAGAGATAGACATGGGGAATGGGGAGGAGAGGGTGAGAGGTGTGGAGAGAGTAACATGGAAACTTACATTACCATATGTAAAATAGAGAGCCAACGGGAATTTGCTGTATGGCTCAGGAAACTCCAGCAGGGGCTCTGGATCAACATAGAGGGGTGGGATGGGGAGGGAGACAGGAGGGAGTTTCAAAAGGGAGGGGATATATGTATACCCCAGAGAAGGCAATGGCACCCCACTCCAGTACTCTTGCTTGGAAAATCCCACGGACGGAGGAGCCTGGTAGGCTGCAGTCCATGGAGTCGCTAAGAGTCAGACACGACTGAGCGACTTCACTGTCTCTTTTCACTTTCATGCATTGGAGAAGGACATGGCAACCCACTCCAGTGTTCTTGCCTGGAGAATCCCAGGGACGGGGGAGCCTGGTAGGCTGCCATCTGTGGGGTCGCACAGAGTCGGACACGACTGAAGTGACTTAGCATAGCATAGCATATGTATACCTACGGCTGATTCATGTGGTTTGACAGAAAACAACACAATTCTGTAAAGCAAGTATCCTTCAATTAAAAAAAAAAAAACAAACTGATGTTCAATAAATGGCAATGCTTAATCCAAAGGACTAGATCAATAGTAATGAGGAAGATAAAGGAGAGAGCTGGGCAGCAAGGATGGCTTAACGTTGCCTTTGAACTCCACATTTGCCCTCTCCCTCGCTCCTCCAGCTGCCAGGAGGCAGCCTCAGCTCCGGATCTGGGCACGTGGGGACCAACATCCAAATCCTGCCTCTAGGGCATCTTCCCTGGTGATAATGGCAGACTGACTCATCACAGACTACCCTCTTGCAGAAAATACTGGAAAACATGGACAAGACACATTTTTTTTTTTTCAATCTACTTCAAGCCACCGAAAAACCACCAGGGCATTACCTAAGGAACCAAGATCCCCAAAAGGATGCATGATCTGAGAGAGGAGTCTCAGCCACTTTTCTCCTTGGGATTTGTCAATTCCTAAGCAATATCTGAAAAGTTGAGCAGTTTCTAGGAATCTATGGGGCTGGGGTGACAAAAAAAAGGAATTCAGGGTCCCACAAGAGGGGAGGGCCAGGTTGAACACCTCAGACTTGCAGCTGAGACTCCTTGAAAAAGCACAATCCAGAAAGAAACCAGCCTGCAGAAAGTTCGAATCATCTTTCAAAAGCTCAGTCCTTGATTGAATCAGTATGATGTAAAGCAAAGAAATACATTTCTGAATAATCCACGAGTCAACAAAGAAATCATGAATGGAAATGAGAAACTATTTTAATGAAAAGATAATAAAACTAAAACACATCAAAACTTATGGGATGTACCCAAAGTGTACTTAAGAGAAATCTGTAGTCTTAAGTGCATCATTAGAGAAGCATGGATGAAGAAACAATGAACCAAGTTTCTATATTAAGATTTTAGTTAAAGAACAAGTTAAATGCTAAAATAATACAAGGGTGGAAATAGTCAACATCAGGAATTAATGAAGTAGAAAACAATAATAAAACAAAACCCACAAAGTCAAAAATTTTATTTTAAAAAGACTAATAAAGTTGATAAGCTCCTGATAACACTGATTTCTTTAAAAAAAGAATGAGGCACAAATAATCAACATCAGGAATGAAAAAGAAGACATCACAATATAGCCTATACCTATGAAATAGGAGGCTGTTCTGAATCAGGTCACTGTCTTATATCTATTAAATAAATGAAATCCACAATGAAAAATCTTTCTACAAGGAAAACTCCAGGACCAGATGGCTTCACCAGTGAAGTCTTCCAAACACTTAAGGACGAAATAACATTAATCTTACACAAACTATTCCAAAGAATAGAAAACAAGTGGCTTTTCAACTCATTTTTGAGAACAATATTACCTGAATGTCAAAATCTGACAGGGAAAGAAAATTATGGGCCATCTCATTCTCCTGACATGGGTGCAAATACTAAACAGAATATTATCAAACTGGACCCAACAATATCTGAAAAAATAATACATCACAACAAAGATAGGCTTTATTTCAGAAATGAAAGATCACCTCAATGTTCAAAATCAATTAATGTTCATTTGTAATTAACAAAATGAAAAAGAAAATAATTTATCAACTCAATAGATTCAGAAAAAAAATCATTTGATAAAATGAAACCCCTAGTGATAATAAAAGGGAAAAAGAACTGTCTTAAGAAACTAGGAATAGAAGGGCAAGAAGGCGATGGCACCCCACTCCAGTACTCTTGCCTGGAAAATCCCATGGATGGAGGAGCCTGGAAGGCTGGAGTCCATGGGGTCGCTGAGGGTCGGACATGACTGAGCGACTCACTTTGACTTTTCACTTTCATGCATTGGAGAAGGAAATGGCAACCCACTCCAGTGTTCTTGCCTGGAGAATCCCAGGGATGGGGGAGCCTGGTGGGCTGCTGTCTATGGGGTCACAGAGAGTCAGACACGACTGAAGTGACTTAGCAGCAGCAGCAGCTTAATATGATGGAGTAGCTACAAAAATATCTCTAGTAAATATCATGCTTAATGTTCAAGTATTAATACTTTTCCCCAATACTGAGAATAAAAGAAGGATGATCCCTGTCTTTATTTCTATTCATTATTATACTGGGAGTCCTAGCCTTTGCAATAAAGCAGGACAAAGAAATAAAATTTTAAGAATTAGAAAAAATATTAATTAAACTGACATCATTTATAGACCATAAGATTACATATGTAGAAAGCACAAAATAGTTTGTAGAAAAACTGTCAGAATTAATAAATAAATCAAGCAATGTTGTTGGATTAAAAATATCAATTTGCTTGATTTTTTGTTAATTCTGGCCTTTTTTTTTTTATAGATTATTTTGTATTTTCTGCATATGTAATCATGTCATCTGTATTTTTTTATGTAACAGAAACAGAAAGTAGAATTCAGGGAAATGTTAAGAAATTAGACTACATTAATATCTGGACCTTCTTGTCATCAAAAAAAAAAAAAAAAGAGTAAGAGGAAACCCACAGAGAAGAAGATATTTCAGTTCATTTGACTGACAAAGGACTCATATCCAGAAAATACCAAAAACCCCTACATATCATGAAAAAAAACACACGACCCAACAGAAAAATGAGCAAAAGACTCAAACAAGGCAATAGGTATTCAAATGACCAATAATATTTGAAAAATATTCAGTTTTATTAGTCATCAGGGAAATACAAGCTAAAATACATTCACCAGAATGGCAAAAATAAAAAAGACCAGCATTATCAATTGTTGGTGTGAATAGTTACCTCCCTACTCACCCCCAGACTCTCACCAGAATTTGTTATAAGTATGAACTGGTACAGGCACATTGCAAAACTATTTATCTGCCTCTACTAAAGCTGAACATAAGCACACCTTCAGTTCAGTTGAATTCAGTCATTCAGTCGTGTCCAACTCTTTGTGACCCCATGAATCGCAGCACACCAGGCCTCCCTGTCCATCACCAACTCCCAGAGTTCACTCAGACTCACATCCATCAAGTCGGTGATGCCATCCAGCCATCTCATCCTCTGTCGTCCCCTTTTCCTCCTGCCCTCAATCCCTCCCAGCATCAGAGTCTTTTCCAGTGAGTCAACTCCTTGCATGAGGCGGCCAAAGTACTGGAGTTTCAGCTTTAGCATCTCATTCCTTCCAAAGAAATCCCAGGGCTGGTCTCCTTCAGAATGGACTGGTTGGATCTCCTTGCAGTCCAAGGGACTCTCAAGAGTCTTCTCCAACACCACAGTTCAAAAGCATCAATTCTTAGGTGCTCAGCTTTCTTCACAGTCCAACTCTCACATCCATACATGACCACTGGAAAAACCACAGCCTTGACTAGATGAAACTTTGTTGGCAAAGTAATGTCTCTGCTTTTGAATATGCTATCTAGGTTGGTCATAACTTTTCTTCCAAGGGTTAAGTGTCTTTTAATTTTATGGCTGCAGTAACCATCTGCAGTGATTTTGGAGCCCAGAAAAATAAAGTCTGACACTGTTTCCACTGTTTCCCCATCTATTTCCCATGAAGTGATGGGACCGGATGCCATGATCTTCATTTTCTGAATGTTGAGTTTTAAGCCAACTTTTTCACTCTCCTCTTTCACCTTCATTAAGAGGCTTTTTAATTTCTCTTCACTTTCTGCCATAAGGGTGGTGTCATCTGCATATCTGAGGTTATTGATATTTCTCCCAGCAATCTTGATTCCAGCTTGTGCTTCTTCCAGCCCAGCATTTCTCATGATGTACTCTGCATATAAGTTAAATAAGCAGGGTGACAAGGAAACTCATAAAGCATTAAAAATGAGAAAACTACTTGTAGCCTTAACAACATTATATCAAATTTGCAGACAAAATTCTGAGTGGGGGGAGGGGGCAGAGGGGAAGCCAGATATAAAGAATGCAGGATGTACAATTACAGTTTCACAAAATCAACAGGCCAGCAATCTAATGTTTGGTGACAAAAATGGTTATCACTGGGGAAGAGGTGATTATTAGAGAGGGAGGGTGAGGAGAGATTTTTCTGATTCCAGTAGTACTCTAGCTCTTGTTTTGGGTGAGGGCAGTACGGATGAATTTACATTTGTGATAATCTATTAAGTAGCACAGTAAAGTGTTTTTTATGTCCATTAGACTTCAGTCTTAAAAAAATTATTTACTAGCTGTGTGACAGTAGCAACTTACTTAGGTGTGTTGTGTTTCTGTCCTTGTTTAGAATATGGGTATATAACAACCATCTCAAAGGATTATTCTGAGATACAAATGAAATAATATATGTGAAAGGGAAGCAGAGGACGAGCTGAATAAACAGTAGCTGCTTTGTTATCACTCTAAAGGATTTCAGCCATTTCATTGTTTACTTCTGGGATTATCTGGGTTTAGCTGCTTCCCAAAGCAGCCAGTTCCCTTCCTGGGCACACTAGTCAGCACTAAACCTGGGAATTTTCCAGGCTGGTGGTCCTCACACTTACAGAGGGATTAGCTGCTTGTGGGTGTGGTCAGGATGAGGGTGGAGATTAAGCTTCTGTCATCCCAGACAAGCTCAAGCCTCTGGCTTCCCCACAGGAGGCCCAGAGCCAGGTCTCCAGGAGGACCCTAGACAGGGAAATGTAGTCATTTGATCCAGAGGAAGTCTGTAGAGCTGAGACTTGAATGAAAGAGAGAGGGAGGGTAGGCAGCAGCCCTTGCAGACTGTCGGTCCCTGAGAAGGGAGAGCCCAAGGAAAACCCAGCCTGGGACTTGCGTGATGGGGCGTTCAAAGGGAATGGTTCAGTGGAGTGCCTTGATAATAATGCGGGTGCTGCGATGGCCTGGAGCACACAGACCACTCATCCTGCTTGAGAACAGGGAACCGCAGACTCGGCTATTTCTGAAACTCATGGGAGATGATGAAATATGGACTACAACTGCTTTTGGCCAATTCCTGTTTTCTAACAGGTTCATATTGTCTTGGTTCCTGCCTTCGGGGGCAGACCCCTCTCTCTGAGACCTGGCTTTGTCAAGTTGCTTTTTCAGTTTGAGAGGTAACACCTTCAAACCCAGGGTCTACCTAAATCTTCCTTGAGTAGAAAAAGATCACTGGGGAGTTCTGCTGAAAATGCATATTCCTTGGCCTCAACCTGGACTCACTGAATAAAATTGTTAAGGAAGAAGACCTGGGAATCTATAGTTGTAAAAAGAGCCCCAAGGGATTCTGATGGTCATTCGAATTGGGAAATCAATCTTCCAACCTGGAACCTTTTCTGTTAACTTCCCACTTAGGATAACCGCCCTCCCTTTATTCCCAAGTTTCTCTTTTTCTGTGGAATAAGCTCTCCTAATGGTAGTTCCTAGCTCTGTCCATCCCAAGTTATCAAACCTCTCCTCTTGTGCAGGTCCCAGTCAGGACCTTTGTAGCCGTGAGCCTTACCTGCACACCTATGATGCTGAGACAGTGTCCTCTACTACAGTTTCACATCCTAACTGAAAGAAATCCAGTTACATGACATGTTACAGAATTCAAACGAAAATGTATTTTTTTTTTTTTGAGAATTTTGGAATTATTGGTAATACCATGAAGTAACGCAAAGCCATCCTGTAAAATCACTACACACATCTGAAATAGCATCTTGAGAGTTACTAATTAAAATAACATTATCTGCCAGGTAAGAGTACTTTTCCCTGTCAGTATTTCTCAATAATCATTTGTCCAGGAGCTACTGCTCATAATTGAGAGTTAGTAATAGACTGATGCAAAGAGTTGACTCATTGGAAAAGACTCTGATGCTGGGAGGGATTGGGGGCAGGAGGAGAAGGGGACGACAGAGGATGAGATGGTGGGATGGTATCACCGACTCGATGGACATGAGTCTGAGTGAACTCTGGGAGTTGGTGATGGACAGGGAGGCCTGGTGTGCTGTGATTCACGGGGTCGCAAAGAGTCGGACACAACTGAGCGACTGAACTGAACTGAACTGAATAGATTAGCTAAAGTGGTACATACGTACACAATAGCCATGAAATAGAAGGAAATAATGCCATTTGCAACAAAAATGGATGGACCTAGAGATTATCACACTCAGTGAAATGTCAGACTGAGAAAGACAGATGTCCTATGATATCACTTATATGTGGAATCTAAAAACAAACAAAAAATGATACAAATGAACTTATTTAAAAAACAGAAGCAGACTCACAGACTTAGGAAACAAACTTATGGTTACCAAAAGGGAAGGAGGAGGAAGGACAAATTAGATAAATTAAAAGTTTGGGATAAACAGAAATACTAACACATAAAATGTGTTAGAAAACACATAAATGACAAGGTTCTACTGTATCAGTTCAGTTCAGTCACTCAGTCATGTCTGACTCTTTGCGACTCCATGAACCGCAGCACGTCAGGCCTCCCTGTCCATCACCAACTCCCGGAGTTCACCCAAACCCACATCCATCGAGTCGGTGATGCCATCCATCCATCTCATCCTCTGTTGTCTCCTTCTCCTCCTGCCCCCAATCTTTCCCAGCATCAGGGTCTTTTCAAATGAGTCAGCTCTTCACATGAGGTGGCCAAAGTATTGGAATTTCAGCTTCAACATCAGTCCTTCCAATGAACACCCAGGACTGATCTCCTTTAAAATGGATTGGTTGGATCTCCTTGCAGTCCAAAGGACTCTCAAGAGTCTTTTCCAACACCACAGTCCAAAAGCATCAATTCTTTGATGCTCAGCTTTCTTCACAGTCCAACTCTCACATCCATACATGACCGCTGGAAAAACCATAGCCTTGTCTAGACGGACCTTTGTTGGCAAAGTAATATATCTGCTTTTTAATATACAGTCTAGGTATAGCACAGGAAAATATATCCAATATCCTGCAATAAATCATAGTGGAAAAGAATATAAAAAATAATATATACCAGGTGCTGCTTGTAGTAAAGAACCTGCCTGCCAATGCAGGAAACATGAGACTGGTTCGATCCCTGGGCTGGGAAGACCCCTGGAGGAGGGCATGGCAACCCACTCTAGTATTCTTGTCTGAAGAATCTCCATGATCAGAGGAGCCTGGCGGGCTACAGTCCATAGGGTACAAAGAGTCGGACTGAAGTAACTTAACATGCACAAACACACGTACATATAGAATCAAATGACTTTGCTGTGCACCAGAAACAAACAACATTGTAAATCAACGACACTTTAATTTTTAAAAAGAGTTAGAACATCTGAGTCTTAGTCTCAGTTTTGGTATCAATGAGCTGTGGGAGATGGCTCTAACTAATTGGGTTTCTTCATCTTTCACATGCACAGTTGAGAAGACTTTATCTGCTTTCCAGGGCTCTTATCATCACATAGGCCAGAAAAAGGGCCCAGCAGACAGATGACAAGGGTTTCATTGAATGAAGCAAAATATGAACAAGTTAGTGAGTGAGTAAAGAAATGACGATACACTCAGAAAGAGTTTTATTAAGAATAACTAAGAACAAATGTTAGACCTTTTAAAAAATTAAATCCCATAAGGTACAAGGCTGAGATTCTCTGAAGTGGCGCCTAATTTGGAGATAGAGTCCTGCCAGGAGAATGTTCTTCTCTGCCGGTGTCTGTGCTGACCCTCTGTGCAGTCTGCTGATTGCTCGAAAAAACACATTGGGGATCTCTCTTGGGTTTCTCCTTCTTTTGTCTCTCGGCTCATGGTTGCATTGGGACTGCCAGGGAGCAGAATTTGGTGACAGCTTTCAGGTTTGATTTGCCAGTGAGAATGTTTGGCTGAGTGTGGGGTTTCCGTGGTGTAGCTGGCCCATGGCCTTGGATCTCTTCCGGTTTCAGTGAGCCCACGGCATTATCCAAATGGCCTCTTGCAAATGGTGTCTCAGAAATGAGAAATGCATGCGTGTGTGAATGTGGAACTGTGCACACATGTGCTCATAGAGAAGACAGTCCTCAGATACCCAGCCTCTTGGACGCCTGGCCTTGAAAATTATACGGAAGCATCCTCATCACCGTCCGCAAACACGCCTTGTCATTATTTGCAAAGCACCATCTATAGGACAATGACATAAGGTGAAGTGAAGTTGCTCAGTCGTGTCTGACTCTTTTCGACTCCATGAACTGTTGCCTGCCAGGCTTCTCTGTCCATGGGATTTTCAGGCAAGAATATGGGAGTGGGTCACCATTTCCTTCTCCAGTGAGATATGGTACCTTCCGTAAATTTACAAGCTAAGTTAGGTAAAATGTTTATACATGGTTAATCAACCTCCCATATACATCATCAGGTTTCTTGGTTACATGCCTTAGAAACCAACTCTGGATAACTTAAGGGGAAAATGGAATTATTGGGAAGGTTAGAGGAACAGGCTTAGTAAATGGCCTTAAACCAAGGGATCCAGGAAGTAGAAACAATCTAATGCCTTTAAGGAACATAGCTGTGATGGCTGGACTGCCTCCACCACTTTGGCCAGTTCTAATCTCATCATCTTTGTTTGCATCATTAATATATTCACTGAATAAATAATCGTGTAGCAGGCTGACGCTGTTCTAAAACTGGGGTTTCAGACATGAACCCAAAAGGCAAAACTCTCTGTCTCTGTGGAGCTGACATCCTAGTGGGGTCGTCTCTCACTCACTCAGGTTGGGCCAAGCTTGGTCCTATGCTTTTGGCCAGGCTGTTATGTGCCCCACAGTGAACTCCTTCAACCTAGAAAATGAATGTAGATACTGGGAAGTTTTTAAATGATAGTTTTGTACTACATCATTAAGTTCCTATCAAAGTCTGGATAATGAATGAAGAGATGTTCAGAAGAGCTCAAACTCTCTTCCAGGTGGGGAGCATGGGTAGCCATGCGTTTATCTAAAAAGGGTCTTGGAGAAATTAGTCATTTAGGGGGAAGCTGGGTGTCTAAAGGCCCAATCAGGAAAGTGTTCTCCAAGCTCACTGTATGAGCAGAATTTCACAGAAAGTGACTGCAAGAAAGATCTAGAACAAAAAGCCCATCCTTTCAAGGACTGAGAAGGACAGGGTTCTGCCCACAGCTTCTTGAGATCATGGAGTTGAAAGAGCAGTTCTAAGCAGATGTGAAATAACTATTAAATTGCTTCTTCCTTCCAACCCAAAAGTAGCCAGTGTCAGCCTCCATTGGACGCCCAGGCTCACTGGGAACCATATGACCATCATGGTAGTGACAGTGACCATGGAGATTTGGGGTTCCGACAGCAGAAATTAGTCTGCAAAAGAATTACTTGTCCTTCTACAAGGAAGGGACATAATACCGTCAGAAGAAGGAGAGGCAGGAGCCCAAAAGTGTAATTACATCTTGGTGTCAATTTGTTCTTCTGCAAAATGGAGATACTAGCCCCTTTCTTGCCGAAAGCAAATGGATGTCGATAATAAACTGAGATAAGAACAAGATAGTGAAAAGGATACAGAATAGGAGAAGCCGTGGGACCTGGTCTTGCATCCAAGATTTATTAGCTGTGTGACCTTGGGCAAGTCACTTAAATTTTCTGAATCTGTTTATGCATCAATAAAATGAAGATAGCAATTCTTCTCAGGTATGTACAGAATAAACAAATAAGATAATGTATGTGAAAGCCCTTTATAAGTTACGAAGTACACAGACCTTATAAGGAGCTATAATTTTTACGCTTTAATAAATGCCTATGACAGTTATCAATAGACTACCAGGAAGAGTTTTAAAGATACTTGTTAAATAACTAATGCCCACTGTTTCTTCCACTGCATTATACTTAGGCTGCCGGCCTACCCTGCAAAGGGCCTGCTGGGATCCCACTCACCTCCAAAACAAGCCAGTGGCCAGAAGGTACTGGAACAACTTGGGCCCAGGAGGGCACGGAGGTGATAAATCTTGTGTATTGACCCAGGAAAAAGCCCCGACAACAAAGCCCAATTTATTATCTTAGTAAATCACATATTGTTCCTGTAGCAAAAAAAAAGAATTCTCAGGAATTCTTCCTAAGATTGTGCAAAGCATCAGAGTCTCTAGGAAGAAAAAAAGAGGGCCCGAATGGATAGGAGCTGAGCTGTGGCCATTAGGTAAAGTCAGAGAGCTCCTAGATGACCCCATGAAACTGTCCCTATGAAATGCAGTTGTTCAATAGGATTGGGATGAATTTTCCCCCATAATCTAAAAGCCTTCTATGCCTGTTGCTAACATGCTTCCCCAGACTGGCTCAGTGGGTTAGAGAGGGTGTTTCAGTGTGTTGGGGTACCAGCGCATTTTGGTGGCTTAATTTTTTAATATAGGCTATTCTGCTGAAGTCTTGCAAAGTAGTCTATGTAGTTCATACTTAATGTCTAAATAAAAGCAAATTAAAATTAATCTTGTTTAGGGAATTCCACAGCTCCCTCTTGAGATAAGTGGAAACACCCCAGGGTGATATAAAATTGAGGTTGGGAATTGCTGTGTTGGAGTGCCGTGCTAATGAGGTGAAGGTCAGGGGTTCAATCCCCATGTGAAGGGAGCAGTTAATTTCGCTCTGCCTCATGGCCTCAGATTCCACCCTTAACCCTGACCATCTGCCTCAAAGATGAGCCACTGGTCTCTAGCAAGACATGCAATGGAAGGGCCAGATCCAGGCAAATCCATCAACCCTGTAGAAAGACAACCCAAAGCATGACCCATGTGTAATGCACCAGGATCTGTAATTTTGCAGATAAAAGCACGATGACAGTATTACTTTATGTTAAAAATAAAAATATAGAAGAGTCCAATGAATCAGATGTTGGGGATCCATGAACTCTGAGGCATGACTCTTCATTCCCAAGAGTTTAGTTAATTTGTTAGAGAGACACCTTAATAAATGCGATGCATTAATATATATGGGATTCCCAGATGGCACAGTGGTAAAATATCCGCCTGTCAATGCAGGAGACACAAGAGATGCTGGTTTGATCTTTGGGTCGGTTCTGCCCACAGCTCCTTGAGATCATGGAGTTGAAAGAGCGGTTTTAAGTAGATGCTAACGAACTATTCAATTGCTTCCGCCTCCCAGCCCAAAAGTTGAGCCCACGCTCTGCAACAAGAGAAACCACTACAACGAGAAGCCCATACATCACAACTAGAGAGAGTAGCCCCCACTCATCGTAACTAAAGAAAGTCCACACGCAGCAACGAAGACCCAGCCCAGCCAGAATTAATTAATTAAAATAAATAAATTGACTATTTTTACAAAAGGAAATTGAAGGCTGAGAGAGGCCAGAACTCTGGATTTCTGTGCCCTGGGAGGCTCAGAGCTTTGAAAAACCCACAGGGCAAGGAGCAGCAATATGGTGCCAGGGATCGGCAGAGAGATTAGGGGACTGGAGATCAGCAAACAAGGCAGTCATCAAGAGTCTAACAATATTTTTCACTGCTAATAAGAGCCGGAAACCTCACTGGGGACTCAAAGCCATGGACTGGCCACATAAAAAGAATAGCATTAAGGTCATACTAAGCGAGAAGGACACTTACGTGTCTCCCCCTTTGTTCAACAAATATTTAGTGAGAAAATTCCAGGAGCCAGGCACCAAGGCAAGTGACCAGAACACAGACTGGCCCTAAGACAGGAAACAGAGTAGCAAGAATGCTTGGGAGCATGTTGGAGGAAGAGCCATTCTGGATAAGACAAGGAAGTGACACAGAAGAAAGCTATGACAGATTAAGTGTGGGATGAAAAGAGGAGAGCAGGATTCCTGCAGCGGGGACAGGATCACATGGCCCTGATATCACAGGACTATCACTACAGCCTGGGTTAGTCTGCAGAGGCTGAAAATGTTCCTCCTGGTCCCTCTAATCTGGGAATCGGGGTATATGGCTAGTGTTTGTGTGCTGCCCCACTCAGAAGTAAAGGCTCAAGGCAGGAAAATCCTGAAGAGCAGGCAACTGGGGTCACACTCATTGAGTGGATCAAAAAGAACCACAAGCTGGACTTCCCTGGTGCTCCAGTGGTTAAGAATCTGCTGGCCAGTATAGGGGACACAGTTTCAATCCCTGGTCCAGGAAGATTCCACAAGCTGGAAAGAAGCTAAGCTCATGCACCACAACTGCTGAGCCCAGCTGCCCTAGAGCCTGCGAGCTACAGCTACTGAAGCTCCAGAGCCAGTGCTCTGCAGCAAGAGAAGCCACCGCAGTGAGAAGCCTGTGCCCTGCAACTAGAGAGGAGCCCCCGTTCATTGTAACTAAAGAAAGCTCACAGGCAGCAGCGAAGGCCCAGCCCAGCCAGAAATTAATTAATGAATTAAAATAATAAAATGTTGTTTAAAAATGAAACCATAGGCTGAGAGAGGCCAGAACTCTGGTTTGCTGTCCCCTGAAAGGGTCAGAGCTTTGAAAAATCCATAAGGCCCTTCTGGGTGGTTTGACCCTCACAGGTCTACCTGATGGGCACCCTACCTCTGCTGGCACTCTCTGTCAAAAGGGCCTCCTGCATGGATGAGGCATCCCTAGGGAGCTAAGAAGTCACGTGGACCGCAGGGAGCGAGGAATCAACTGGATTCCTAGCAGAGAAGAAAGTGACGTCTTTCAGTTTGATTAAGGCTCACATGCCCAAAGAGCCCTTCAGCTGGATGGGGGCTCTTCCTCTGACTTTTCATTTCCTGGGGATGTTACATACTTGGCCCATGACAGAGGCCGCCTTCTTCCGAGTGAGAAAGTGGTCAAGAGCCTCTCAGTCTTTGGAAAGCAGAAGTCAGGATGCCGAGTAGAACAATAAATCCTTCATACTTTCAACAACTTATTGAGCATATACGATGTGCCAAGCCCTTGTGCCAGCCCCAATGACCCAATAGTGAGTAAAGTATGCTCTCTGTCCCCAAGGAACCTACAGTCCCATATGTCAGTCAAAGCGAAGAAAGGTTCTTCAGTTCTAACAGAACCTCAAATTAGTAGGGTTCAAATAAGCTGGAACTTCCCCTCTCTCACATTTCCATGTATGTATAAAGAGTCCAGAACTTGGATGTAGAGACCCAGGTACCTTGCATCTAGGATGCTGTCCTCATCCATTTAGTCCAAGATGGTTCATCACTAGGTCTACCTTCCAACAAGGGGGAAGGAAGTGAGGGGAGCAGAAGAATGAGAGACACAAATCTCTCCCCCCAAAGGCCCAGAAATGGCACCTACCACTTTAGCACAAGCTTCATCTACAGGAATGAATCCTCTGACCCTCTTATGATGCAAGAGATCCTAGGAAATGGGGTCTTTAACTAGACAGCCATGTGCCCAGCCCACTTTCAGTTCCGGCGGAAGAAGGTGATTGGGGCTGGGGGTAAGCAGTCATATCTAATTAAGCAGGGAGGTGAGTAGCAAGACCACATACCTCTCCTGGAACAAGAGCTATGAATGAGTGATCCAAAGCTGGGCAGAGGAGAAGGAAAAATCTACAAATGCACAGGACCTAAAGGGCAGGGAGAAAGGGCAATAGGGAAAAACAAAGGGAACCACTGATGCTCATGCAGGGTTTCAAACTACCTAGGAATGTCACTGAATTTCCTTCAGAGGCAGGCATCACCCCCGACAGTAGTACAAATGGGAAAGGGATAAAGAAGGTGCAGCCTGAGGCAGATCTGAAGAAGCAAGCTCCTCAAGGGTTCATTTTTTGGTTCCAGAACTGTCCATCATGAAAAGGCATCAAGAGGACTAATGGTGAGGCCCGTTAGTGACACCAACTTGTTGCCTTGCCAACCATCCTAGCGGCCACAGCAATGCTGGTGGTGATGGCAATGTGATGCTGGATGAACACTTTGTCTCTCTAGTGGAGCAGTGAATTCCCTTAGCATCCTTGGATGAGAAGACTGGTGAGTTAGAATCTTTAATTGGAGCTATGCTGGTAGGCAAGGGAGAAATCCACATTTGTGAGCACCATCTACAGAAATTCTAAGCCCATCCTCTGTAGAACAGGACCTGGACCAATAGCCAGTCTCCCAGTGGTGGATAAGCCCAGACTCACAGGATGCGCTCACCACCCCTCACCCCTTCCCAGCATGTTTCAGATTTTTCTTGCTTTTCATATTTTCATGCAAAATGCACAAGAAGTGTTGAGAACCATTTCCAATGATTTGCCCCCTATGCTATGCCAGGCCTGGTGCTCAGCACTCAGTGGCATTTACACATGCATTTTCCACTTTAAAAAGGCCTTCACAACATCTTAACCAGATTCTTTCTCTGTGAGGTACATGTAATGGGAATCATAGTTATTCCCACTTAACAGATGAGCAAAATGCAATCCATGATTTACCTAAGATCATGTGGCCAAGTACAGAACCAAGGCTGACCTAGATTCCCTCCTTTCTGAGGATCACTTCCATTGGTCACTCCTGCTGAACCCACCTCTTGTTCCGGCTGCCTTGAGAATTTCTCCTCCAGTACCACGTGCTGGGCTGCTCAGTGATGTTCTAATATAGGTCAAACCCCAGGGCAGGTAAACTTCACTCATTATCTGCTCACCTTGTATTATAAAACAGAGAAATTAGAGAGCGACAGTTCTCTTTAAAAAGCAGGGGGAGGTTTGCAAAAGGCTTCCTTGAAGGTCCTCTGGGGCAATTATGATATAATAATCTCTGGAATAATTGCTTTTCCATTCTGTTTTCAGGAAGGCACCTGCTGTGGGGTGGGAAGCACGTCAGGTCGTGAGAACTTGAAGGGAGCCCAGCTGTGTCTGAGGAGCACTGCGGTGGTTTAGTGAAACCTAATGTTAAGTAACTAGACTATGGATTGGGGTTTGTGATTTTTGTTTGTTTATTTCAGTCTTCAGCTTCTGTCATTGGTCAACTTCTGAGGGACTAAACAACGCACAGTATGTTGGTGCTGCATGGAGCTGGGCTGCGTCTCAGTCCTCATCTTAGGTGACCTGGCATCATTTGAGCCAGCTGATTACTTCCTCCTCCTGAAACGGCTCCTTCTACCCCACCTCCTCTGAAGTTAGTAACACCTACCCTACGATGTCTTCACAAGGATTAGAAAGAGCCTGTTTTGGGTAGCCTATCCCATCTCCAGTGGATCTTCCCGACCCAGGAATCAAACTGGAGTCTCCTGCATTGCAGGCAGATTCTTTACCAACTGAGCTATCAGGGAAGTCCTTGAAATAAATAAAGAAGTTAAAATTTAAACAGGAAAGTGCATGTGCAAAAATAAATAAATAAAAGTTCAAATTAAGAAAAGAAAGAATATGTTCAAAAAATTAATTAAAATTAAAAAATTTTTTCATGTGCAAAAATAAATAAAAATGAAAAAAGAAAGAGCATGTGCAGAAAATAATTAAAATTTTAAAAAGGAAGTGCATATGCAAAAATAAATAAAAATTTAAAAGAAAAGCATGTGCAAAAATAAGTTAATTCATTGAAATTTTAAAAAGAAAGCATATGTGCAAAAATAAATAAATTGAAATTTAAAAAGAAATACAGAGCTTGTTCAAAATAGAAACGAATTCATTAAAATTTTTAAACGGAAAATGAATATGAAAAGTCAATGTAGGACCTGAAGTGAAGTGAAGTTGCTCAGTCGTGTCTTTGCGACCCCATGGACTGTAGCCTACTAGGTTCCTCCATCCGCAGGATTTTTGAGGCAAGAATGCTGGAGTGGGTTGCCATTTCCTTCTCCAGTGTAGGACCTGGCATGGGGTAATTCACTGATATTGTTGTTATTCCAGAGGTAAACAGAGCCACGTGAAATACACAACTCTGACCCAGTAGATGTCCACACCCTTTTGACCTGGTTGACCTCCAGCTTGGTTATCATCACTGCTAAACTCTCCTTCCTATGCAAAAGATACAAGCTACTGTGGTGCCCCCAACAACATTCTGTTCAGCAATTTCATTGTAAACCATCCATCGTGCAGTCAGCAATATTTGTGGATATGTGGGGATATTGCAGAAGCTGGAGGCCCAAAGAAAAATAAGACTTTGGCCTCTCTCCTCATGGAGCTCATGGTCCTTCACAGGGGATGAGCAGGTAGACAAGCAATGTCAGATGGGGTGG
Source organism: Bison bison bison (assembly GCF_000754665.1). Classification (NCBI taxonomy): domain Eukaryota; kingdom Metazoa; phylum Chordata; class Mammalia; order Artiodactyla; family Bovidae; genus Bison; species Bison bison. The sequence goes on from NW_011495024.1 coordinate 1,257,686, forward strand.
TAAGTTCTAGGACATTCTGGGGCTAATCTGTGGCCTGCCTAGCACCTCCTGCCTCATCCCATTTCACATCCTCAGTCACACACATTACACCCAAGGTTCCAGACCATCAGCAACAAACCCCCAAATGAGCACTCATTGGCATATCCAGTTATGCTGACCCTGCAGCAGCAGCAGCCATGGTGACACAAACTTCTAAGGATACCTCATAGGGCCAAGTAGTGAGCATCTGGCCCTCAGCTTTGTCGTACTGGCCATGGTTTGGCCTTAAGGTAAGCTGGTTCACAATGGAATGAAGGGCAGTGAAGTGAGGCCACGTGAGTCCCTCTAGACCAACTCAGAACCGAAGGGAGCTTGAACAAAGGCCAGGGAAGATCCTGTCTGGGTCTTGCCTCCCTAGTCAAGTGGGGAGACACTGGTTCCTTCTGGTCTTTCCGGAACACAACTCCCTTCCCCTCTGCCTCCTGGGGGTGGGGGGCACTTCCTACCCAGTGGCAGAGAAAGGTTGTTCAGGATGATGAAGTGCAGGCTGGGGGTGGTGCCCCACCCACATTTCTTGGCCCAGCTCCAAAACAGATCCCCACCTCTTCACTTCTCAGCTGCCATTTCACCTTGGGGCCAAGTTCTTCCCTCAAATGGGTGCCTGGAGGGAACGATTCACCAGCAGGCCTTGGGAGGGCCTTGAGGAGGAGGGTGTTTGGCTCCTCTGTAAAAGCTTGAGCAAGAAGTGCTGTCAGAAGGCCATAGCCAGGGGCTAATTCTTCTCTCTGCGCCAAAGCTCCAAGAGCCTTTGTTTGATTAAGGTGTTTCCCCCATGGTTGCCAGAGTGCCAGCCATTCCTACAAGACCCCACTTGATAAGGCAGGACTAGGAGGGTAGGTGAAGGGGAGCTCGGGGTTGCTGGTTGGCAGGCGGCAAGTGGCTGCCTGTGGAACTTCCTGGCACCCCAGGCCCTTGTGCTGCTGTGCTCAAGTGGCTTTGCACCCAGAGGAGGGTTTCAGGTTCACATCCGGAGGGGGCATGCAGTGTTCCCATCTGGAGGGCTGGCCCTGCAATAGAGGGAGGGCGCAAGCCCTCTGCAGTCAACAGGGGCTGGCTTAACCTCAGAAGCTTTCCTGGGAGTCACCTAAAATGGACAGTGTAGGTCCTGTGACCCCAGGGCCAGTTCTGAACTTGCCAGGACTCGGCTCCCTTCTGAGCCAGGAAACACTCCTCTAAGAAACGTTAGGTGTGGATAAGTGGGGTGGGGGCGGGAAGAGGAACCCTGATCACTATCTTTCCCACAAATCCACCCTCCACATGGTGGTGAGAGCCCGGGTGTGAATGTATATAGATGGTACTCAGATCTTAGCAGCTACTGGGGCTGGATGAGCAGTGACTGCACCTCTGAGACACACCTGAAAAGACAGAGGTGATAACAAGGATGGGGCGGTGCTGTTTCGGGGATGGAGGAAATGCTGTGTGTCCACCACCTTCTCTCTCTCTCTTTCTTTTTTTTTTTTTGCTGCTGCGCTGCATAGCATGCAGGGCTTTCTGGCGGCTCAGACGGTAAAGAATCTGCCTGCAATGTGGGATACATGGGTTCAATCCCTGAGTCGGGAAGATCCCCTGGAGGAGGACATGGGAACCCTCTCCAGTGTTCTTGCCTGGAGAATCCCATGGACAGAGGAGCCCGGGGGGCTACAGTCCATGGGGTCACAAACAGTCAGACATGACTAAGCGACAAAGCACAGCACAGAGTAGCATGCAGGATCTTAGTTCCTCTACCAGGTATTGAACCCATGTTCCCTTCAGTGGAAGCTTGGAATCCGAACTATTGGACTGCCAGGGAAGTCCCCATATGCCTAGCTTCTAACCAGGGCTGGCCACATAGAAAACTCTCAAGAAACGGTGGTTGCTCAGTGCTCTGTGACAACCCAGAGGGATGGGGTGATGAAGAGGGAGGGAGAGAGGGGTTCAGTTCAGTTCATTTCAGTCGCTCAGTCGTGTCCGACTCTTTGCAACCCCATGAACCGCAGCACGTCAGGCCTCCCTGTCCATCACCAACTCCCGGAGTCCACCCAACCCATGTCCATTGAGTCTGTGATGCCATCTAACCATCTCATCCTCTGTTGTCCCCTTCTCCTCCTGCCCTCAATCTTTCCCAGCATCAGGGTCTTTTCAAATGAGTCAGCTCTTCACATGAGGTGGCCAAAGTATTGGAGTTTCAGCTTCAACATCAGTCCTTCCAATGAACACCCAGGACTGATCTCCTTTAGAATGGACTGGTTGGATCTCTTTGCAGTCCAAGGGACTCTCAAGAGTCTTCTCCAACACATCAGGATGATGAAGTGCAGGCTGGGGTGGTACCCCTCCTCTGCCCCCGCTACATTCCTTGGCCCAGCTCCAAAACAGATCCCCACCTCTTTACTTCTCAGATGCCATTTCACCTTGGGACCAAATTCAAAAGCATCAATTCTTCGACACTCAGTTTTCTTTATAGTCCAACTCTCACATCCATACATGTACACCCATAGCTAATTAATGTCAATATATGGCAAAAAATCCACCACAATATTGTAAAATAAGTAGCCTCCAACTAAAATAAATTAATTTAAAATAAAAAAAAAGAAATGGTGACTGCTACCCTCCTTCCAGAGCTCCTTTCTGTCCCCCTAAGTTCCTTGGGCAGACTTTGTCAAGTCTCACTTTATGTTTCTGTGATAACTCTCCAGGATTCGTATTCTGAGTATTTGCATTCACCTCTCCAGCACATCACCAATGCTTGGGTGTAGGAATTCTGCCTTGCTTGGTATCACCTCCCCAGCTGTGTCCCCCTCCCTCATACAGAGGTGCTGATGAGAGTTCATCTACCCCTGGGCTCTAGTTCCACTTCAGAAAGTGTCAGCAGCCCAAATAAGGCATGCCCAAGACTCAGGAAGGCGGTGGAGAGGAGGCAGTGGTTCTTCTTCCCATTCTGTCATCCTTACTTGGTTCCCATCCCTGCAGAGTACCAATGAGACCGTCCTTTATCAGCCAGAGAGCAAATGGCATGTGGGGAGGCCTGGAGTTGAATTGAAGGGTGATCACTGCATTAACCGCAAAATGAAGATAAAAATGCACGACCCCCTGAAGCTCAGAGCCAGGCTTAGCCTACCCCACAGTCCTTCTGTGAATAAATAGTAACCTCACACCATTCATCGCAGTTGGCACTAGTGGTAAAGAACCCGCTTGCCAAAGCAGGAAACATAAGAGACACGGGTTCAATCCCAGGGTCAAGAAGATCCCGTGAAGGAGGGCATGGCAATCTACTCCAGTATTCTTGGCTGGAGAACCCCATGGACAGAGGAGCCTGGTGGGTTACAGTCCATGGGGATGCAAAGAGTTGGATATGACTGAAGCGACTTAACATACATGCATCACACCATTAAAGAAAAATAATGGACACCATGAGTGCTTCAATAAAATCATTTCCTGATGGACAGAAAGTTTCTATCTTTGAAACTGGAATCGAGAGAAGGTATGTCTGGTCCTCCTTTCAACTGTGCACGCGGGAGACTTTGCCTGATCCCTGGGATCTGAGTTAGGGCCTGTTGCTCTCTCTGTCATCATCTCCTGGAGCTCTCTGTCATAGCTCTTGCCACATAATCTGCGTATGCTTTATTTGTACAGGTATTTGTTTAATATCCACTTCATCTCTATACTCACAGGTTTAAAGACAGTGATGTATCCAGGGTCTAGCATCCTATTTTATATATAAAATAAGCTCTCAATGTATTCATCCAATAGATAGTTCCCAAGTATCTTCCAAGTGCAACATAATCTTCTAGATGTTAGTCAACACAAACAACAGACAGAGGGATAGTTTGTCAAATTAGTAAAGACACTGAACTGGGCTATGGGACTGTATCAGTTTTCTGTGGCTGCTGTAACAAATGACCACAAATCCAGTGGCTTACAATAAGATAAATGCATTTGTCAGAAGTGAAAAGTGAGGGATTTCCCCAGTGGTCTGGTGGTTAAGGCTTTGCCTTCCAATACGGGGGGTGTGGGTTCGATCCCTGGTCAGGGAGTTAAGATTCCACATGCTCGGAGGCCAAAAAAAAAAACAAAACATAAGACAGAAGCAATATTGTAACCAATTCAATAGGGACTTTAAAAACGTTCCACATCAGAACAAAATCTTTTTTTTTTAAGTGAAAGATCAGTGTCTCAGGGCTAAGCTCAAGCAGCAGGGCTGTTTCCTTCCTATGAGGGGAGAACCTATTTCCTTGCCTTTTCTGGCTTCGAAAGGCAGCTTATATTCCCTGGCTCCTGGCCCCTTCCGGCAACTCCCAAGCCAGCAGTGTAACATCTTCAAACCCTCCATTTCTAATCTCTGCTCCTCCGGTCACATCTCTGACTCTGACCTCCTGCCTCTCCCTTATAAGGACCCTTGTGATGACATTGAACCCATTCAGATAACCCAAGGTAATCTCCTCACTTCAAAATCTTTAATTTAATTGCACCTGCAAATTCCCTTTTACCATGTAAAGGAACATTCAGAGGTTCCAGTAATTAGGTCGTGGACATCACTAAAGGTCCATTATTCAACCTGCCACAATGACCTAAGTAACACATATTTGGAAATCTTTGACTGAATTAGGTTTCCTAAATACTAGCAATCTCTTACTCCAAACCTCAAGGTATTTTTACAAAGTATATGTCTTTGAAATCACATCTTACTTACTCAAACTGGAGAGGATGTTTTCTCATCGGCTCTGAATGTTTGTGACATGTCCATGCTCTATGATCACCTGCAGAGGAGCAAGGGGACCCCCTCTCTGGTAGATTAAATTGTGTCTCCCGCCAAAAGATATGTCAGCGTCCTAACCCCATACCTGTGAATGGGGTCGTATTTGGAAATAGGGTCTCTGCAGAGGTGTTCAGACAATGTCTTCCTAGATTTGTTGTTATTTAGTCGCTAAGTTGTGTCTGACTCTTTTATGACTCCATGGACTATAGCCTGCCTTGCTCCTCTGTCCATGGAATTCTCCAGGCAAGAATACTGGAGCCGGCTATGATTTCTTTTCCAGAGATCTTCCCAACCCAGGGATCGAACTTGCGTCTCCTGCACTGGCAGGCGGGTTCTTTACCCCTGGATTAGACTAGCCCTAAATTTAGTGAATTGTGTCCTCATAAGGAGAGTGAGATTTGGACACAGAGATAGAGGAAAGAAGGTCATGTGACAGGGAAGGCAGAGACTGGAGTGATGCAAGTAAGACAAGGACGGGCAGGATCCACAGGAAGCTGAAAAAAGAAACGAAGTCTTCTGCCCTAGAGCTTAGGAAAGAAGCAGGGTCCTGTGACACATCAATTTCAGACTTCTGGCCTCTAGAAATGTGAGAGAATACATTTCTGCTGTTTTAAGCCACCCAGTTTCTGGTATTTTGTTACAGCAGCCCTAGGAAATGAATATAACCCCTTCACCACCCTATACCCCAGGGGGTGCCAGAAGGACTGCCCAAGGATGCTGCAGGAGCAGTCTCAAATTATCTCCCTCATCCCATGCCTCTTTCCCACTCCACAGCCCATTTCTTCCACATTGCACACACTAGGCCAGGAGGAAAGGCTTTGCCATTGAGAATGAGCCACTGATTTCCCCTCCACCTGGACTGCCTTCTCCAGACTCAAAGTCACCACTGTGAATTCATTTTTTTCCCCCTTGTTTCTTGGAAAGCACCTCTCAGGACCATTTCAAGAAAAACAAATTGTGAGGTTTGCTTAGGATCTATTTAAAGGGAATCATCAGGGCAACTTCCAATAACAAACCAGAGGCCAGTCAGAGCTTTAGGACAAGACTAGAGCCACTGTGAATGTGTGTGCCCTGCCAGCTGGGCTGGACCGAGGCTGCCACACACCCATCCCCTGGCACGGCCACCCTCGTTCACCAGCAGCTTGGTTGCTGGTTTCCCAGCCCTCTGCCCAGATGAACACAAAACTGCATGGTCACCAAGAAAGAACTGCCAAGCAGTATTGCTGAAAGGTTTCCCACCTTGGCAAGTTCACCAGGAACATTTTGAACCCACAGAGCTCCTTTCACCCAGAAATCCCAAACCACTCGGTTTTAACTGGTTCTGTGTGTATGAAGCCTGTTGCCAGCCCTTCAGAGTGAGGTGAATAGAAACTGTTCCTCCTGAGAAGGGTCCACTCAAGCTGAGATTTCAAAGAAGTGAAGGAGCCATGAGAAGATGCAGAAAGCAGTATCCTGCCAGCGGGAAGGGTGTGTGCAAAGGTCCTGAGGCAGTAAAGTTGCTGGCCAGTGTTCAAGGAACTGAACAGAGAATTGCAGGAGTGGCGTGAGCATAGGGAAGCAGGAGCAAGACGAGGCCAGAGAGGAGGGGCTCGGGCTGGATCACAAGAGCTTTATTCCAGGTTTGGATTTTACTCTAAGTGCAAAGGGGAGCTACTGGAGGGTTTTAATGATGAGGCTGGAAAGGGACAGAAGATAGAGACAATTCAGGGGAGAGTGATGAGATTCAGTGGACTGGATGGGCATGGGAAACACAGATAATGAGGACTCCAAAATGGCACCCAAGGCTGAGCCCACACAAGAGTTTCCCATGCCACTGGCTTACTATGTGCAGCCTCTTTGGGACTCTCTAGATGTAAAATTATGTTCTGTGACTTCAGAGTCTCCACCTTCCAAATCTGATGAAGAACTTCTAGAATGTCCCCTGGTGTCCCTTCTGTGAGATGGTACCAACACAGTTCCGTGAGCTGTTGGGAGCCATGAAAGGGTGCATTCAGGCTCCAGTTACCAAGATTGCTGGAGCAGCCCTCACAAACTCTCCACCCCCCATTCATTCCAAGTCCTCCCCAGGCACATCCTGAATTGCCTCATTCCATAATCAGCACACCTAATACCATCGTCTTCCCAACCTGAGTTCTCTCCCTTCAAAGCCGCAGTAGTGAAAGTCACTAAGAGAGGTCAAAAGATGGAACCAGGAGGTGTTTAAACACCCAGGGAGCAAGGGCTGAGCCTTTTCCTTCCTTTCTTGTTCTCAAACTTTTTTGCTCATACTGGGAACATTGGCTGTTGACGCATGAAATATTGAGGCAACCTTGTTATATTCTTGGCACCTTATTTGGCTGAATGTGCCTTTTCAAAATCAAGACATTCTGGTGTGCTTTTTTTTTTCAATAAAAAATATGAAAATATCCCAAAACAGAAAGGAGTACTGAGGGTAACCATATAAAAACATTTTAAGCTGAGAAAAATAACCCAGTCCCACCAAGTCCCGAAGACAACCTTGGTTTCCATGGGATGTTAACCAAGTACAGCGCTCCTAGCAGTGGGTGGGACAGGACACTTGCTCTCAGTCCAAATAAGCAAACATCCTCCCCAAATCCAGTATCCTTGCCCCACATGCTGTGGTTCGAATTTGCTTCCTGTTTTTGGCCCTCCCAAAAATACTTCTCACAGACTTTTTTTTATTCTCATCTCCTCACCTTGAAAAGCACAGATTTGCAAGCACAAGTATCTTAGCTTAGTGGAGACAAATCCAGCAGGCATTCAAGACACTCGGGCGAGAAGAAATGCATCTCATCAGAAAATTTCCATTGCCAGCACTTTAGAAAACAAATTCCCAAGATAAATGGGTCTTTACTTATAGGACCAAGGGCTCCATTATTTTTCAAACACTTTCCTGCCTCCAAGAAGCCAAGAAAATTGGTCATGCACCTGGCCAGCTGATCCAATCTCAAAAAACTTTCTGACCTTAATGAAAAAGCCCTAATTTTTCCTCCCCTATAATAAATGCATCTTCTCTCCTTCCAAAGCAGTATTCAGCCTGTGGGTTAGGCAGGCAAGGTGCCCAGTTTATGCAAATGGGCAGAAACACCTGATTTATCGGGATTTTTCCCACTGCCTTTAATCCAGGAGTCCCTGCTCCCCAGGGCCTGGGAAGGGGACCAGATGACTCACGGACCATGACTCCAGGGGACTCAAAGAGCAAGTACATTCGAATGTGGACTTATTTACATATATATGTGTGAAGGTAGGGTGTAAAGGGAGGGTATTAAAAGACCAAAATCTTAGAGACTGCCTGAAGGTGTCAGAAAAGCTAACTCAGGTGGAAAACTCTCCCTGGAAAAAAAATTTCCCTGCTCTGTAGATGCTTCTAATCTGTCTTTCAGAAGCTGGAAGAGAATGGCAAGGATTTGGACCATGGCCTGGAGACAGAATTATTTGCAGCTCTCTTTCCCAAGGAATGAATCGCAGCCCCTCGGGCTGGTACAGCAGGTGCTGTGAAATCTGGCTGACAGGTCAACTTCAAGGTGATCTGCTTGCGGAGGCTTCTCTCTGTTCCACTAATCGCCCATCGCACCTCAGGTGCCTGGTAAAGGTAAATAATTATGACTAAGTGCATAAAGCAGGAGGGTCTTTGCACACCTGTAATTATCCCCTGGCAAGACTCTACAGAACCGGGGAGTTTCCCAGAGGGGCGGTGGGGGCTGTTTCGGCAGAGGGTAAGTCAGGGTGGGTCTTTTCAGGCAATATCTGGCTGGAGGAACCAAGATTCAAACACAACACCGGATGCCTGTTTTGGGGAATGACTAGAAGACTCAAAGTTCCCAGGCTTCTAAGCCGTGATAAACCTGGCTAGGATGCTCACACATGCCGATAAATGTCTCAAAGTAAACAAAACCTCATCCCCTTCCAGCTGCACTGTCCCAGAGAAATAAAATGGGAGCCACGGGTGTCATTTTAAATTTCCAATCGCCACGTTTAAAAAGAGAAACGGGTAAGATTCACTTTGACAACTTAATGGACCAAGAATATTATTTCACCATTAAATATAAAAGATATCATCTCTAAAATATAAAAATTATTAATGAGATTTTTTTTACCACACTAAGGCTTCAAAACCCAGAGATCTGTAGTATTTATGGCACATATGAATATAGACCACCTGGAGGAGGAAATGACCACCCACTCTTGCCTGGAAATATTTCTTGCCTGGAAAATTCCATGGACAGAGAAGTGTGGTGGGCTACAGTCCATGGGGTCACAAAGAATTGGACACAACTGAGCGTGCACACTGGAGAAGGCAATGGCACCCCACTCCAGTGTTCTTGCCTGGAGAATCCCAGGGACGGGGGAGCCTGGTGGGCTGCCGTCTATGGGGTCACACAGAGTCGGACACAACTGAAACAACTTGGCAGCAGCAGCAGAGCGTGCACACACACACAACACGTGAATTTAGACCAGCCACATTTCAAGTTCCCAAGCACCATATTAGACACATAGTCTCTGAAGATGATGTTCCCCCCTCAAAACACTTTGACTTCCCTGAAACATTTTCCATAGAATAAATGAAACTGCGATGCTTGACTCTTACTTGATTTAAAATGCTCGCATTCTTAATAAGATAAGATTTTCTAAAAATGTCTTTTGAAGAGTACCAAGCAGCCTTGGTTGGCCCTTTCCTTCTAATGCTGAGAACTGGAATCAAAGCATCATATGTTAGGCTAATCAGTTTTTGCCCCTCACAATGGAAAATAAATATAGCCAGATTCTTTATGAGAAAAAGTTTTATTTATCAGGCAGCTGTAGTATTTATAAACTAATACGAAGTAAATGTCCTCAAGATATCTAAAGCACTCAAACAGATCTCAACAGGAAAAAATGCAAATTCATAATCAAAATTGTAGATATTAACTGCCCCATTGCTTAGGGCTACTCACCAACCTATGGTTGGACACCCACATGTGTTCGCGTGTTGTCTGCCAGGGACCCTGGGCACACAAGCTGCCCTGGAGGCCAGCAGGGCCTAGTGACAGCCAGGCAGACTCAGAATGCAGGGGCAAGAATGGCCTCGAAGCCAATGTCTGCCGGAGAGGCTGCCTGGGTAGAAGACTCTAGGCCTGGATCCAGGGCTATGGCTAGGAATTCTGCAGGGAGGAAGGCAGGAAGGAGGGACACGGGGAGGGAGTAGTAGGTACAGAAGCTGCATCACCCTGGCTGTCAGGGAAATGCAGGCTGTTAGTGAAGCACAGAAGGAACCTCCAGAGTGGGATGGTCAAGACCAGTGCTGCCCAAGACCAATACAACATGAGTCTTACATGCAGCATTTATTTTTAGTAGCCACATTAAAAGAAACATAAAATTAATTTTAATAACATTTTATTTAACCCACTTTTTCCAAAACATGATCAGTTCAACACGTTCAATACTTCACGTTCTCTTGTCACATAAGTCTGCGAAATCCCGTGTGAAACTTGCCATCATAGCACATCTCAGTTTGGAGCAGCCCCATTTCCAAGGCTCCAGAGCCACAGACCCCGGCGGATACCATATATGGCTGCGCAAATCTAGCTATGGGTGTGTGTAGAAGGATCCATAACTTCTGCTCCGATTCTTAAGTCCAAGAGAGAAGTCAGATCAGCTTAGAGGGAGCGGGCTGGGGACACAGAGGGAGATCAGGTCATCCAAGCCTTTGGAGGGGCCAGCATGCCTGGCTCTTCTATAACCAGAGATTGAATGAGAGGCACCAGCTCCTCTCATGCGTCCCCAAGGGTGTCTGTGCAAACAGTGTCAAGATGATGCAGAGCACCGAGGAACATTCGCTAAATTTTGCCAAGTGCTTGGACACCCGATCACAAGGGTGACCCAGAAAACTGCCAGTGCACCTGTGATGAGGGGCTTGGCGCGGAGCCCGGCGTGGAGGTCACCCGAGGTCACTGCCGGAGGCGGGGAGCCCAGCGCCGAGGCTGCCTAATGTGGAAATGTTTGGATCCGAGAGGGGCAGGCGCTGGGGGCAGCCTGCAGGCCGATGGGGAGGAGACCCGGCCGGCGGGGGCCGGAGCTCAGCTCTGACAGTAACCAGGCGCGCAGAGGACCACGTGGTCCGCAGCGCCGCGCCTGCCAAGACCCCGACAGCGTCTTTCCTAATAAGTCTGGCGATGCCTGTGTCCTTTCTCTCTCGGCAGAACAACCTCTCGCCTGCTCCCAGGTCTTATTTAAGAAGAGCGGGCCGCAGGGGAGAAAAGCAAGCCAAACCCAGCAGAGGTGGAGGCCAGCCTTCTTTCCCCAGGCTTCCCCTCTCCGCAGAAGATCGGCTTTGTGAATGAATAAAGAGACACTTTCTCCAAGATGGCATACTCCACGCTCCCGTTGTTGAGTATGGGGTGGGGTCGCCCCCCACCCCCGCCCATTTCCCTGAGTATTACCTTCTCCTGCTCTTGCCTACCCCTCCCTGCAAAGGCACCGCCCCTCTAACTTCAGAAAGAGGTCACCCTCCCAGCATCTGGGTCTGGCTTGGGAATCCACGCTTCCTGGTTGCCTCCCAGCCCCACACAAGGGAGGGCAGGATTACAACACGTGTGTGTTTGGGTCAAAAGGAGCACTTTTGAACTATGGCTGCAAGAAAGAACAGCCTGTACAGCCACCCCGAGTCTCCCAGCAACAAAGAATGTACAACAAAGAATGATTAGCCCTCACTTGCAAAACAATTTTTTTTAAAGAGATGCAGCGTGGTCTCTTTATAGGGTCGTGGAAGGAGGGTTAGCTGGGTGGAAAGGCGCCCTCCCTGGACACCAGAGCCCCAGCGTCATTCCCGCTGGAGGGAGCCGGGGGTGGGGGGTGGGGCGGGGGGGCGGTGGTTTATGACCTTGGCTTTTACTCAGAAGCCCTTGTAACACGATTACCGATTACCGTCGGGGTTTTGCAAGCTTCCAGACCCAGGTGTGGTTGAAGGTCAGCTGCTGGCGGACAAGGGGCTCTCCTGCCGTTGGGAGAAGGTTACAAAGAATAATTTTCCTGTCCAAGAGCTCGTAGATGATTAACATGTTTCTTTCTGTTAACCAGAGAGTTAATAGTCATTCCAAGCCCTCTTTGATAATGGGGGCGGAGGGGAGAAAAGGAATACTGTTAACCATTAATCCAGGAAGATGCCATAAAAGTTAGTATGGAAAACACGCAGTTTGGGAGAGGAAATCACAGGCAAGGCGAGCCTGGTGGGGACAGAGGAGGAGAGGGAGCAGAGTGAGGCCATAAAGTTCATGCATGCTTAGAGTGGGGGACTTTTTTTAATCCTTTTCCTTGTTACATTGCACTGAGGAAACAGCGTAGGGATAACAAAATAACAAACACGGGAACATTATAAATAAAGCCAATTTTATTGGCTCTTTTTCTCCAGCCTCCCACAGCTGAGTGTGTCCTCTGCATGACTTCTTCTTTGGGCCTCTTTGCAGAGGAGAGGAGCCCAGACACCCCGCCTTCCCTTGGAGAAAGCCAGGGTAACCAGAAGGCTCGTCCCAGGAAGCTTTTCCTGGGGGCCCCCCTAGCCAGTGCCTTCATCCCCAACTCCAATCATCCTGCTGGGCCCCTGGGCAGCCTCACCTAGAGGAGAAGGTGCCCATCTGCTGCCCTGGAGGAAAGCAGTGTCAGCCTGTTTGCTGCAGCCAGGTTATGACACAAGGCCCTGGTTCCCATGAGAGGTTTCACAGCAGGCCTGGCCCGGGACACAGGAGGACACAGGAGCAAAACTCTTGCTTTGCGCAGGCAGCTCCCAGGTACCCCCACCAAAGTTTCTGGGTGCAGCACACAAGCCTGTATATTGAAAAAAATTTTGTGTCATTGATGAGGTTTCTACCTGATGCCCTGCACTTACTTTTATTGATTGATTGATTTGATTTTGGCTGGGTCTTTGATGCACCTTGACTTTCTCTAATTGTGGCACAGAGGGCTCCTTGGCAGGGGGATCTTCCTGCCCCGACCAGGAACTGAACCCATATCCCCTGTAATTCTTTCCCACTGGACCACCAGGGAAGGCCCCAGCATGTGTATTTTTTTAAAGCCTAATTCTCCTGTGTAGCTACAGTCGAATGGTCATCACCTGGAGGAGACAGGGTGGAGAAGAGAGCTGGGTTGCAGGACTCAGAGTAAGGTGAGGCATGAGTTGATGGCCCAAGAAGATGACAGCCAAGATGAAGAGTGTGTGATAAGTGTGGATGGTCAAAAGGCTCTGGGCAGCACTGGAGCAATGCCGTGGGGACCACACTGGGGAGACTACCCACTTCCCTCCCAGAAACTTGGAAAGACATGGTGGATAGTATAGATACCTTTGGAACCACTCCTTTCATCCAGTTCCTGGAGGGACACAGGCCAGGGAAAGTTGACTTCAGGGAGGCATGTCCCAAGAGCACGTGACACTCATATGGTAACTCACTACTTGTGCAGGCAGAGAGAGATGGCTTCTCTCCTGAGCTCTGTTCTCCACTTGCTCCGTGAATGAAGGTTTCATATTTTCCATCTGTTAAATGGAATAATAATTCTTGACATCTGCCTGCCTCACTTGGACACTATGAATAGAACATTTTCCCCAAGTGCTTTGGGCTGACGTTAAAAGGAACTTCCTAAACATTAGCGCACTCACTGCTAGATTTTCTTGGACACCAGTCAACTTAAATGGATAATAATAAATTCCTCTGCCTATCTTTGTTGAGAGATTAAAAGAGAGAAAAATCCCACAAGACTTTGGTTCTTGAACCCTCTGCTCTATAAAATCTCTTTTGGGAGAAGGGTCTGAGGATATATCCAGGGTTGTAAGATGGCAAGAGTTGTTTCTAGAATATTGTGGTTTTAAAATCCCCTTTCCTGAATGATATAGACAAAAGCAGTCTGCAACAGGAGGAAAAGAATGGAGTCGAGTTGCTACTGGACTTTGGGACCATGTATAGATATGGGATAGATTCCTAGATACGTGTACTCATTGGCATTTATTTATTTAACCCATAGCAACTTACAGAGTGTTTATAATGGGCCCCCAACCACTAGCCCCAGGTTTTTTGCCACGGTCTGACCCCAGAACCAGCTCTTCCTGGCTGGACCACCCCCCACCCCCGCAGAGTCAGGCTGCCTGTCTTGCACCCCAAAACCCACTCACATGTTCCCTCACTCTCTATGTCTATGGCGAGGGGTGAGGGAACTTCCAGGCAAAAGGAAGTTGTTTTCTGGTCTGTGTGTGGTGTGTATGTGCCTCGGACACACAGAGACTAAAGGGAGGAGGAAGGATAGAGATGCCAATAACCACCCCAATAGCCTAAGATGGGAGTTCCTGGGGGTGAGGTTGTAAAGTCCAGGAAAAATTTCCATCTCGCTAAAGAGTTTGTAAGTATCTCAAGCATCAGGATCTGAATTCCCTTATATTCTGTAGGGCTGTTTACACAACAGGGTTTTGTTGAATGGCAACTGAAGAGGTGACTTACTCAGTGGATTTGAGAACTAAATCATTCACTTTTAACTCCTGCTGGTGTAGACAGATATTGAAGGGGTTTTCTTGTTCTTGCCTCACCTGGGGGCCTGCCGTTCCCTGTCTGGACTAAAAGTGGAAGGCACAGAACAGCAACAAAGACGCAGCCTCTGAAAATTCAATCCCTGTAAATTAACGTTAGGCCTTGACTCATGTCAGTGGGCTCCCACTTGCCAAGGACTGTAAACAGACAAGAGGAGGAACCTGACTGGAAATGCTCCTTGGATCTTGTGCTTCTTTTTTTCCTACCCAGGGGCTTAAAAGCTTTCTCAGCATTTCCTGCATCTTCCATGGCCAGATGGGAACCCAGCACATCCTGGGACTCACCCAAACACAGCCAACCTGTCGTCAGGACATTTTACAAACAAATCCATCCAAGGATAGAATGGGATGTCTCCCAACACAGAGAAGGTGAGTCTCATGTTTGCCAGCAAAGACTGTGCCACCGCTTACTTGGCATGCCATGAAATGGACTCCCACCCTGGGTGATCAATTACACCTGCCAACCAACTTCAAGGGTCTCTTCCAACTTGAGATCCTTTATTTCCTGTGGTTTCAGGTCGGGGGACTATAGAAAGAATGTTGATAAGGCATAGATTCTGACCCCACAAGAAAGGACAAAGCTTTGATAAACACAATTGATTTGGTGTCTGGGCCATCCTAACAGATCCAACATGTGCCAGCTAATCCACTCCCTGGGGCTGAAGCTGGTCATGCAGACACCTGGAAAAGCTTGACCACCAATGGCAGTGACAGCGGGCAGTAATGGCTTCCGTTTGGCCAGTGTCCCTGTCCCTCACGGCTCCACCCCCATCCTTCCGAGCACCTTCCGCATTATCTGAAAGGTGCGCTTGGTACAAAATGTGTGTGAAAGGCGCTCGCATAAAAGTGATTTTATGGCTCTGGCTTGGGTTTGGAAGCTAAGCAAACAGAAAGATCTCAGGAATAAAAGGGGCAATAAAATCATTACATGATGCTTTGAACTCATGCTAAATACCATCTGTATTTCAAGGTTCTCAACATGTCTTACCAACAAGTTCAGAACTGTCTTTGTTGCCCCCTTTAGTGGGTGGGGAAACTGAGTCACAGCTGGGCGAGGGCTGGAGAGCCTGCAGGGTTTGCTTCAAAGACCAGCTCTTTGGTGGCCGGTGGGAGAGCAGTCCCGACCACAGCTTGGTTCTGAGGGAAATGTACAGATTCTGAGCCCTCGGTGTAAATCCTACCCACACAGCACACCTGAGATTCAGCAGCTGGCTGGTTGCCTCTGGAGTTAACCACAATAATATCAGCACAGACCAGCCTTCGTGCTTCCTGTGCATCGGGCACCACCTCTGCTATTTCTCACTGCAGTCCTGAGACGTCGGTATTCTTGTCCTCCTGTGTAAATTGGGACAGTGAGGTATAAGAAGGTGAATGCATTTGAAAGGACCCCCACTGGAGGGCGTGGTGCTGGGTTCTGATCCCAGAGCCTGTACATTAACAACCAGGATGCTTACTTCTGAGAACAAGGACCAGGCCACCATTTTTGCTCAGAAGCCAGAAACTTTCATTTACCTCTCCAGTCTTTTTTTTTTTTTTCTTGGCCGCACTGGATCTTAGTTGCAGCATATGGGATCTTAGTTCCCTTGACCAGGGATCGAACCTGAGCCCCCTGTCTTGGGAGCTCGGAGTCTTAACCACTGGACTACCAGGGAAGTCCATCCCTCTAGTCTTCATCTCAGAATATGGAGAAGGCCAGGGACAGATTCTGACAGGTTTCCCTTAGAGGTCAAGGAAACAGTTTGAAAGACAATGAACAAAGCCATGAGATGAGCCAGACAAGCATTTCTAAAGTCACAAATACAAAGAATCTCCCTCTCAAATGACAAGAGATTGCTGAGATGTTGGAGAAAATTCTAAAGTAGTCATTGCTGGGACTTCCCTGGTGGTCTAGTGGTTAAAAGTCCTCACTTCCACTGAAGGAACACAGATTCAATCCCTGGTGGCAAACTAAGATTCCACATGCCACACGTGGCCAAAAAAAAAAAAAAAAGAGTATTCATTGTTCTTGTTATTTTACTATTTAAAATTTGAAAATTGTCCCATTGAATGTATTTTGATTGTCCAATGGAGAGATAGCTCAAGAGTTACAAAATGAAATACCATGGCCCACGCAGCACCCACCCTAGATGCCGTGGTGCTCAGTCACCCCCTCCTGGTGCACCCAAAGCCCCTCCTGGCCCACAGGGGACTCTGGCTAGCTGCACAACAAACCTGGCTCCCTTTCCTCCTGGGCAAGCTGGGCTCCATTTCCCAGCCTCCCTTGCAGTTAAGTAAAAGCCACGTGACCAGGTTCTGGCCAATGAGATGTATTCTGGCCAATGTGACTTCCGACCAGCAGGCATTTCTCCACTGTCTTTTATCTTTGTCAGTCTCCTGGATGTGAATACTTGGGTGATTGATTGATCTTGGAAGCCACATCTTGAGAATGTCTGAGGCTCCATCAGCCTGGATTCTGAAGGCCTCAGTGGAATAAAACTCTTTCCCCTGATTCCGCTGCTGGTCGAACACAACTGATTTGCTGTTGAGAGTCATCCTAATGAATAAATCCAACACATGGAAGCTATTCCAGTTCATGGGGCAGAAGCTGGTCAGGTGGATGGCTTAAAAAAAAAAAAAAAATGAACTCAGAATGGCTTCAGTGATAGTTACAATACATTATAAAATGTCATAAAATGTTAAAATAACTTGCTTTACCTTAACTAATAGAGCAATTTAGAGATAAGAATCCACCCTCTCCAGACTAAAAATGAAAAATTCTCTATCAACCCCTGACACAGTAGAAAGGAACCTGAGGCACAGAAACATCCCATTATTTTCCTTCTTTGTTGGGTTAGTGGTCTGTGATAAAACTCAACTTCTTCAGTTCCCTTCCTGGATACTCTGGGCTGAGGATGACAAATGGGTTTAGTTTGGAAGCCACCTCCAAATGATTGATAGTTGCTACCTGCACTGAGGATTCTGGGAACACATCAGGAAAGAGCACAGTGATTAGATGTTCTCTGCCAAGTGCGTAGAAAGGGGAGAGGCTGCCTGTGCACTTGCATCAGCAGCCGGCTCCCAACTACCTGTCCATGGGCAGATTCCCTCAGAATCACTTGGGATGCTCGCTCACAATTCAGTCTCCAAGGCCCCACCCTCTCTCTTACACGATTAATGAAACTCTCTGGGTGTGGACCCTGGAAAGCTACATTTTTATAATCTTTCCATATCTTTGTGATAAAGAGGTAGCTTTGAAAGCCATGCAGGTGCACACAGGCACCTAGCCAAGATACTATAAACAGCAGCAAAGACCACCAGACCATCTTCACTGCCTGGAGCTGGGTGACCCTGGGAGAGTCACTCAACCTCTCTGTGCCGCCGTTGCCTCCTGTTTATATTAAGGATAATGATATCACCTTCCTCATAGGGATATTAGGAAGGTTAAATGAGGTTTTGCATAATAAGCATTCAACAAATATTAGTTTTTGTTATATTATCTTCTTTTAAGAGTCTATAATCGTATTCTGCCCACAGGCACTGCCATAGGTAAAAACGCTGTTTTCTAAGATTTCCAGATGCCCTGGACAGCACCACCATCCTGAAAGAGTGTGACAGACAAAGCACATGGGGCTCTAGGGCAGTGGTGATCATCACTGTCCACTCACTGCTGCCTCACGACTGCACCCAGACTGGATGAGGACCATGAATGGGGAACAACCTGTTGAGAAGAGCCTAGAGGGAGGCAAGAGGTGAATACACGTGGATGCTATCTTGGTCATGACCGTGATGGTTACAGTGCCTGGGACAGTAATGCCAGTGATGACGCTGGTCACAGTAATGACCGGAAGAGTGGTCACAATGGGACGTGACGGCAGTGTGCCAACCAACTGTGCTGATGTGGGATCAGGACTGTCAGAGAACAAGGCGCTCCATCTTTCCAACATGAACTCCTCACATTTAAGCTCATCCATATCACGGGACTTCCCTGGTGGCTCAAACAATAAAGAATCTGCCTGCAATGCAGTGGACCAGCCCCAGCTAAGGCTGGCTCTTTTCAGCTGATCAGTAAATACGTGGAAGAACAGAAAGCTAGCATCTTACTGTTCTATCTGCCTCTCCATCTGTGGGCAGTATTTGAGCATAGGTGAGGCCAGGCTCCTGGGGAGGAAAGGACTGCGTGGGTGGTGTGTAGGGATGTTTTGATTGCCTTTTCAAAGTAGAGCCTTGGCCCAGGGTGGTGGTGTCTTGGGAACCCAGGGGACCTTGGCCAGTCCCAGGCAATGGGCTTCAGTGAAGTGTTGCCCACGAGGGACCCTGGGTGGTCAGAAGCCTGGGCATGCCTCCTCCCAGCACAGCCCCCAGAACCACTCAGCAGAAGAGGAGCCAGGAAGTCTGAGCTCAGGCCCCGCCCTGCCATTGCTCCTGGCACAGCTTTGAGCAGATCTTTCAACTTTTGTGACTCAGTTTACTCAACTGCCAAATGGAGATCATCACGTGGCGCTCCAAAGACTTTTGTAATACTGTAATGAGTGTTTATAAAGCACTTTGTAGGAGTTTATGGTTATTTGAGCTAGGAAAGGAATTACAAATTATTCCCGAGTAAACAGTATTTAGAACCTGGATTTTCACCAGTCAACAGGTTTGCCTGGATGTTTACAAGATCATTGTAACCAGACACCCTGAGGTCCCATCGGTGCAGACTGGTTTCACTTGACAAAGTACCTCTCCTTCCTGAGAAGCATGCTATATGCTTTGGGCAGGGGGTCATCTGTGTATATGTCGTGCTTTTTTTGCGATTCATGAGCTAACAGGACAGCTGGCTTCAGAAATGGAAGCCAGACACTCATCTTTCTTTTTGAAATTAATTTTTTAGGATTAAGAGACAATGGAGAACTGTTTGAAAAGCCAACTAAACCTGATTTCTCCCCAACTACATCTTCCAAAGTGCTACGTACTTCTGCTAGAATTTGCACTGCATAGGGTATTAATAGATAATCACTGATAAAGAGATACACGTGTATTTCCTTCAGAAGTTTGGAATACATAGAGTGCTTGTGTGTAGTGGAAAAAAGGATAAAACATGGTGAGTTGCTGTGCCAAGCTATGTGCTTCCCCTTGCCCTGTTTTTCCCTCATTTGTACAACTCTGTTATAGTATAAACAAAGTTAGCATCCTGATAGCAATGTCACCCAGAGCCAGTGTGTGACCAGTGAAGCTCACGTTCATATCCAGCTATGTCCATCTCTGCTTCTGTATTATCATTGTTGCTGCTGCTACAACACCATTATTTATGCTGTGCTGAGCTTAGTTGCTCAGTCGTGTCTCACTCTTTGTGACCCCATGGATGGTAGCCCACCAGGCTCCTCTGTCCCTGGGATTCTCCAGGCAAGAATACTGGAGTGGGTTGTCATTTCCACCTCTAGGGCATCTTCCTAACCCAGGGATTGAACCCAGGTATCCCGCATTGCAGACGGATTCTTTATCAGCTGAGCTACCAGGGAACCCACCATCATCTATACCTCGCTACAAAGTACACAAGCACCCTACAAGTTTCCCAAACTCTGTCCTATTCCGTTAACCATACAATCAATGCTCTCAGCCTCCAAGCAGAAGAAAGCAGGCAGGATGTGGAGGACAAGCGAGAAAGGGAGAGTCTGGGGCAGAAGTTGGGGCTCCTTGGCCTGACTTGGGTTGGTCAGAGAAGTGGTGGGACAGAAGAAAAAGAGCGACTTTCTGAACTTCTAATATTGGGATAGGAGCCAAACTCAGCTCTTGTTTTGCTCTCCATTTCAAAGACCAACCTGATTTTGCAGAACCGTTGCTAACTGCTTCCCTGGTTAACATGAGCCAGGAAGCCAGAAGCTTCTGAGATTTTTCTCCCCCAAAATCATTTCTATGAGGAGGGTCTGGGCTTCCTAACCCTGACCCATCATTAAGAGAATGAAGATGGGAAAGGGGGACGTGTCATGTCAGAAGATCATGTCCTTGTCCACAAATCATTTTTATATCTATGATTGCGATTAAGCCTAAAAGAGAGAGGAGAGGAGATGAACAGAAGGAATCAGGTCCAGAGAATTTCCTACAAACTACTCAGCCTGGTCCTGGAAACCCACCACCGTCTGACAGCGAATTTCCATTCCCATCACAGGGTGTCCATCCAAATCCATTCAACAAACTTTCACTGGAATCCCTTCCCTATGCTACATGTGGTGTTTATACAAGGATGTGAAGGAACCATCCCTGGCCTCGAGGAATTTATAATCTAGAGGGGAGACAGAAAAATGATATTATTTCAGAAAACTGCTTTAAAGGGGAGATGAGTAAAATGCCCTGCGAGAACATTCCATTCTGCTCAGCTCAACCAGACTCCTCACTGCTCAGAAAAATCCGAAAATTCTCAGCTTAAGGTATTGGCTCTTGCCTTCCTGTTTGCCCTAGACGTATGTCAGGTTCCCAGCTCCCTTTGGTTTAAGTCTTCACCCCCTGGCATATCAGGGACACTGCTTTCTCGAGGAAGTCTTTCTAATGCCCCACATTCTGTCTCCTTGGAACTCTTAAAGCTCTTACTTAATATCTCCTTTATGACACCTCTCATTTTTCTGCCCAGTTATTTCCACATTTTACTTAAGCCCCCCTCTCCCCAAGGGCATGCACGTCTGCATGCTAAGTCATGTGAGTCATGTCTGACTCTTTGTGACCCTATGGACTGTAGCCCACCAAGCTCCTCTGTCCATGGGATTCTCCAGACAAGAATACTGGAGTGGATTGCCATCTTGCACAGGGTAGGTGCTCAGTAAATCTTTGTCGGCTTCAATTAAATTCTATTGAAAATATTATCAAATATTATTAAAATATTATCAAAATCATGAGGAAATGTAATCACATCTAATAGCATTAAAAGATTCCTGTAAGAGAGTATTAAGTTTAAAAAACCAGATGAATAAGATAGAATAGATATTAAGGCATCGTTTATGTAAATACAGTTGTGTGTTGTTTCAGTCTGGGTCCTGGTAGGAAGCAGAATTCATTCCATGTTTAGTGAAAAGACCTCATTAAGAGCTGTGAGCGGGGATTTCCCTGGTGGTCTGGTGGTTAAGAACCCACCTTCCAGTGCAGGGGATGTGGGTTCAATCCCTGGTCAGGGAACTAGGATCCCACATGCCACAGAGCAAGTAAGCCCATGCACCGCAACTGAAGAAGCCTGCATACAGCAGTGAAAACCCAGTAC
The DNA here is from genome assembly GCF_000754665.1 of Bison bison bison. Lineage (NCBI taxonomy): Eukaryota > Metazoa > Chordata > Mammalia > Artiodactyla > Bovidae > Bison > Bison bison. The sequence goes on from NW_011495024.1 coordinate 1,279,208, forward strand.
AGCATCACCTCCCCCCGCCACCACTAATAAAAAGAACTGTGGGCAGAGTTAAGTGAACAGGTGGGAGAGTGACACCCTGACCAGTCCTGGTGGGAAGCCATTATGGCTCCAAGGGCATGAAGAGCAATGAGGGGGATGGCTGGGCCTAGGCCTAGTTAGGACTGAAACCTCACGGGAGGGTCCAGAGGTGGAAATTGAAATCAGCAAGGACAGAATATCCCTGGGAACTGTAGGCAAGGAACGGTGTTCCAACTTCTCTGCCTGCCACTGGCTGAACATAACAGGATGCCAGCATGGGGTATGCAAAGGAGCCTGGATTCTGCCCTGATGGGCCAGCCTCTGGGCATGAAGCAGGGCAGAGAAGGGCAGAGAAGGTCTGGGGACTCCGTGGAGACCACAGAGGACACACCCAGGACAGGGTAGAAATGCATACCCTAGGAGTTGTGATTATGAAGGACGGTCAGCTTTTCCCTTCTCCCTTTTATGCAATTAAGTCTTTTACAATGAACATGTGTTGTCTCTATTACCAAGGGAAAAAATAGGATTTTTCATTTAACACTCTGACCTTCTAGAAATCCATGTGGGCAAAAACAAAAGAAAGGAAAAAATGAAAGGCATATTTCATGAGTAGTGATCTGGACTTTTGAAATCTCCTTCAAATGTTTTCAATCTCTAACTTGTAAAGTCAAAGTCACGCCTAGCCATTCATGTATTCATGCACTCACTGATGTATTCATTCAGCAAATATGTCCCATGCTGGACCCAGGCAGACACAGCCCCAGATGCACAAAGCCTAACCTCTGGCAGAGAAAATGAAGCATGAATCTACGTGCCAGAGGGCGATGGTCCCCAGGTGACAGATGAGAGGGAACTGTGGGAAACATGTAGGGGTGCCCAACACCCAATGGGTCCTCTTCCCTGGCCCAGAGCGGGGACACGGAGGGCTTTACCCCACCATCACATTAGGTAGTATCCCTGCTTTCCCCCAAGAAGGCCAAGGGCGCAAAACAAGTCAGTGCCTCCCCTTCTATTGGGCTAACTGTCCATACTCAGACTGGATATATGCAACCTGACAATGAACTTAGGTGACACTCACTTAAATATTAACAAATAACCTAAGTGGATAGCAGGGGAGGGAAGAGGAGATAAATTGGGAGATTGGGATTAACAGATACACACTGTGCTGTGCTGTGCTGTGCTTAGTCGCTCAGTCGTGTCCGAATCTTTGGGACCCCACAGACTGTATGTAGCCCGCCAGGCTCCTCTGTCCATGGGGATTCTCCAGGCCAGAATACTGGAGTGGGTGGTTGCCAGGCCCCCCTCCAGGGAATCTTCCCAACCCAGGGACCAAATCCATGTCTCCCGCATTGCAGGCGGATTCTTTACTGTCTGAGCCACCAGAGAAGCCCAACAGATGCACACTGCTATATATTAAATAGGTAAGCCACAAGGACCTACTGTATTGCCCAGAGAACTGTGTGCAATATCTTGCAATCACCTATTAATACAGTGGAAAATAATCTGAAAAAAATATGTGTAAATATATATGTACAACAGAATCACTTTGCTCTACACTTGAAACTAACACAGCATTGTAAATGAAGTATATTTCAATTTAAATAATGTTTTAATAAAAAATCAACAAATTAAATGGGAATTTTACAAACATGATGCCAAGCTGCTGGCCCCCATGAGTGGGCTGTTTCCAGGTCTCATTAGATATAAGCTCACCCTGTTTCTGTCCTTCGGTTCCGCAACCCCACCCAGGATACAGTTCTCTGCTCCACTGGGCCTGATGTTTAAAGGCTCATCATGGAGAAGGCATGTACTGGAGTGGCAACCCACTCCAGTACTCTTGCCTGGAAAATCCCATGGACGGAGGAGCCTGGTAGGCTGCAGTCCATGGGGTCGCGAAGAGTCGGACACGACTGAACGACTTCACTTTCACTTTTCACTTTCACACATTGGAGAAGGACTTGGCAACCCACTCCAGTGTTCTTGCCTGGAGAATCCTAGGGACGGGGGAGCCTGGTGGGCTGCCGTCTACGGGGCTGCACAGAGTTGGACACGACTGAAGCGACTTAGCAGCAGCAGCAGCATGGTATTGGCCTTGGTTTGTCTCTTTATTAGCAGCTCTATATTCTCAAATCTGGGAACTCTTTTTAAACTCCCCCCAAGTTGGCAGACTCATAGAGAATAGTGGTTGTATGTTAAGTATTTATTTCTTGATTGAGAAAATATATAATGACAAAAGTCTATAATGAATTTAGGTATGTTTTCAAGTAAATAAATGTATGTTTTATTAATTATAACCATGTACATATATTTGAAAAACAAGAGCTCACACGAGTGGAGGGTGTGAATTTTTCAGACACGCCAACGCTGGCCTTCATCTGCCAAGCCCCTTGCCAAGCCCTTTCATCTGCCAAGTCCATAAACCTGGAGGTTTGGGGCACTTTCATCCACCATTCTTCAGCTTCTTTATCCCCAGCACCGCAAAAGAGTCTGCTGAGACAGTGAGGTTCATCTGGGGCTGGGGACCTTTGATCAGCCTGAGACATTCTTTAATTAAAATTTGATGTCATGGGAGGGGTGCCATTAAATTGCATTTTTAGTTAAGAAAATCAGTGCCAATGGCAAATGGAAGGAAGGATCGGGGTGGAAAAAAGAGTGATGTTCTTCCCACTTCAAAGAAACAGAAGCCAATTCTGAGCTTAAAAAGCTCTTTTAAGGAGACTTCCCTAGTGGTCCAGTGGTTAAGAATCTGTCTTCTAATGCAGGGGACACGAGTTCGACTCCAGCTCAGAGAACTAAGATCCTACATGCTGTGGACCAACTAAGTCCAGCAAGCCCAGCAAGCAGCTACTGAGCCTGTGCACCCCAACTAGAGTCCATGTGCCACAACAAAAGATCCCACATGATGCAACAAAGATCCCACGTACTGCAACTAAGATCCCACGCAGCAAAATAAATAAAATTTTTAAAAAAAATTTAAAGATAATCGATAAGAATCAAGCCTATCATTCAGCATTTATGTCAGTGATGAAGCTCTATCCCCGCTCTGATGTCACCTCTTTCCTCCTAACTAGTGTCTATCCAGGCCAACTATAATCCCAAGCTAGTAAATACTCACAATCATGTGCTAGAAAAGTAATGAACTCCTTTATCACTGGAGATTGGAAATCCCCTAACTAGACTAAGCCACAAAACATTAATCCATTAAGTGTCTTCATTTAGAGATGATGAGAACTTGAGTGACTTCCTAGAGTCTTATTGTAGGACTTCAGAGGTTTTGGTACCTGGAGTGAAGTAAGATGAGCAAACAAGGTTTCTGATGGCCATTCTGTCCAAAAGTAACTTGATACTTAAGTGTTGGGCACCCTAGTAATTTAATTCAGGATGAATGCAAATCGCTGTTTGTTTTTTGGTACAGGCCTTGCATTTCCTTAAGTAAAAGGCTCAATAACAATCAAGACCATCATAAGTGGGCTTGGAGGCCACAAGGAAGAAGTGGGGAGAGTGGCTGGCTCTTCCAAGCATGGCATCTGCACCATCCTGGAGAGGGTTGAATGGTCCCCAGAGAGATGACCTGTTTCCCTGCCTGAACAACCTCAGACACCATTTCCCATTTATCTTTTCATCTCAAAGCCAGCAAGACTCGGGACTAATTTTCTTTGTCCATTCTGTTGGTTTGGAGATGTTGTAAGAGATCAAATGAATTGTAAGGCAGCTGAGGTCAGGTCCTTCCTGAAAGATATCCCAGAACATATTTGTAACATGAGTTCTTAACTCCAAAAGTTAAAGTTACTTGAGTTTGATATTGTTATTGAACGTCATAAATGGAAATCATAAAGGTAACTCTTAGGTGAAGGGAATTAAAAGATACAAACTTCCAGTTGTGAAATAAATTAGTCTTGGGGATGTAATGTACAACATGGCAACTATAGTTGATAAAACTAATACTGAATATTTGGACGTTGTTAAGAGTGTAAATCTTGAAATCTCATTGAAAGAAAAAAAAATTCTGTAACTATGTGTGATGACAGATGTTAATTAGACTTACTGTGGTCATTTCACAATATATGCAAATATCAAATCATTATACATTTGAATGAAATACATAACAAATACCAAATCAGTTATACATTATATCAGAAATGAATATAATTTTACATGTCAATTATACTTTAATATTTTTAAAAAAGGTAACTTTCTGTAACCTCATTAATGAATAAAAGCTCTAATAACTCAAAGGGCATATACTAATAGTAACATTGGTCTGATCTGAAAACGAAGTCATAACTTTTAAAGCAGAAGCTTCAGCTTTCAAATTACACATTGATCCAGATAAACATATCTATTAAACTGTGTCCTGGTACAAAGCATCTGATGGTTTTCCTGGTGGCTCAGACAATAAAGAATCAGCCTTCAATACTAGAGACCCGGGTTCGATCCCTGAGCCAGGAAGATCCCCTGGAGAAGGGAATAGCAACCCACTCCAGTATTCTTTCCTGGAGAACTCCATGGACAGAGGAGCCTGGTGGGCTACAGTCCATGGGATCTGACACCACCTACAGTCCAAGAGTCAGACAGGACTGAGCAACTAACACTTTCACTTTTACAAAGTATCTGATGTGGAAAGGATGTGGCCACACGCACCCTGGATTGATAGAGAAACTTGCTCCAGAGGAAAAACTGGCTCCCTGGATAATGCACCAAGTTGAAGAGAACATGGATAAATCTCAGTTATCTGATGAGCAAGATTTAGTTAACTCACTAGGAAATGAACGCATGTTTGGAGTATGAACATAGCTAAAGTTTCATTTTCTCTTTTCATCTCTCCATTTGGTCCTTTGCATCAGGTGAGTAACTGCCTAGTTGACTTGGTCACGTCTTCTGCCATGTAATTCTTCATGAGGATATCAGCAACATCAGTGGCTCCCTGAAGTCTGGATGGACAGTGACTCACATTGTTATGTATGCAAACTCATGTTCCACTCCCGACTCCCACTAGTGCTTGTCACACTGGGGAAATGGGTCCCAGATTTCACACGGGGGCTCAAGGAGGAATGAGAGCCTCTTAAGGGAAAGTCTGTGGAACATAAAATTAAAATGCTTTTGGAGTCCCGGCTATACTTCAAGGTGTGGCCAAGAGGGGGAAAGAGTTGGATAGATTCCTGGATAATGGAACTTGTAAGTATGTTAATACATTGGGGAATTGTTTCTAAATGTCATCCAGTAATGCAGCCGTTGCCTCCAACCGCCAAGATAGTAAGTACCAGCATCTCCATGTAACTGAATGCAGAGCCAACAACATACTCGAATTCTCAACAAAACTGCCAAGGACGCTGAATGTGCATGCAAGTGCTCAGTAAATCCTTCTAGAATAGTCTATCCTCTGATGTCCAAGCCAAAGACAAAACCTGTTCCCAGACCTAGCAGAGGTTTTAGAAACTACATGACTATTCACCAAGGAGACGTTGAGTACATTTGCCGGCATGTGAAATAATTGTGATGGAAAGGAATCAATTACAGACCCATCTGCAGGCCATTAATATGATCTGTTGAAAAGGAGGCCAGATTCACCAAGTCAACCCGAAAGTCTAAAAATAGGACTAACGTGAGCCTGGCCCAGTGCGCACGAAGCAATAAAAAGATGCCTACATCTGCTAGATCAGGGTCCCTTGTGCTTCCTCATGCTTTACTACTTATCCTCAGGGGTCATTGAGAATGGAGGCATTTACTTTCTTTCCAGAAAAAGAGAAAGCATTCCATGACGATCGCTATGGCCAAAAATATCATCCTGTGCTGGTGCAGGAGAATAAACAGAGTTTGTTTTCTTATAACATAAATCCTACATGTTCCAAAGATCTCTAAAGAGTTGTATCTTTTTTTTAACTTTTTTATTGGACTACAGTTGCTTTACAATGTTGTGTTAGTTTCTCCTGTACAGCAAAGTGAATCAGCTATACTTATACATTTTGTTGCTGTTGTTGTTTTCTAATTTATTTTTCTAATTGGGGGAAAATTGCTTTACAATGTTCTGTTGGTTTCTGCTGTACAACAATGCAAATCAGCCATAATTATGCATATATCACGTCCCTCTTGAGCCTCCCTCTCTCCCCTATCCCATCCCTCTAGGTCATCACAGAGCTTCAGACTGGGCTCCCTGGATCATATACCAGCTTCTCACCAGCCATCTATTTTACACATGGTAGTTTATTATATGGGCTTCCCCAGTGGCTCAGCAGTAAAGAATCTGCCTGCAAGGCAGGAGACGCAGGTTTGATCCCCAGGTCCGGAAGATCCTCTGGAAGAGGGCATGGAAACCCACTCCAGTATTCTTGCCTGGAGAATCCCATGGAGAGAGAAGCCTGGAAGGCTATAGTCCATTGGGTTGCAAAGAGTCGGACACTGCCTACCATGCACGCATGCCCGCAGTGTAGTTATGCCGACGCTACTTTTTGCATTTGTCCCACTCTCTCCTTTTCCCACTGTGTCCACAAGTCCATTCTCTCTGAGTCTCCATTCCTTCCCTGCAAATAGATTCATCAAAACCATCTTTCTAGATTCCATATGTGTGTTAATACATGAGATTTGTTTTTCTCTTTTTGACTTACTTAGGGTCACTCTTAAGTGGTTCAAAGTGATTCATCTCCCTTGAAGAGATGTGGAAGTTACTAGAACAGCAACTGCCAAAGTGCAGCATAGGCAATGATATTGGGCAGTACATAGATGAATGATTTTTTAAATTAAATTTAATTAATTAATTTTGGCTGTGCCCTGCAGCATGTGGGATCTTGGTTCCCTGACCAATGATCAGACTCTTACCCCCTGTATTGGAAGCTTGGAGTCTTAACCACTGGACTACCAAGGAAGTCCCAATAATCTTGAAGAAGAGTTGTATATATTGTGATGTGTGTTAGAAAAAATATAACTTAACAAACCTGTAACTCCAAGATGTTCCATAGGATTAAGGTAGATCTAAAAATCAGTTGTAAAATAGTAAGCGCAATTCTTCAAATATATAAATACTAAATAAATTGGTAAAGGAGGTATGCAATGACATACACACACACACACACACAAAGGAAATCAGAAGGTAGCACAAAGATGGCTAAAATTGGAAAATATTATTCTAGGACTGAAGCCAGTTGGGTTCCCATGGCTTGGGTCAGTCACATAACACACAAGATCATTTTCACAGCTTTACAGAACACAGAACCACCAAGATCTCTAAGCTCTCCATGACCTTACTGCCTGACTGGTACCTCAGCAAAGTTGCAAGAACCACTTGGTTTTCTTAGGAAAACTTAGGAAGACTTAGAAACTTAGGAAAACTTAAGGCTAACTTAGGAAGTCTTAATTCAACCAGATTGAACAATAGGCAAAAATTCTTTTCTGCTCTAACGTCTCTGGACCCAAATTCCTGAACTGGGAGCACGTGTTCCCAGTGCCCTAGAGATAAAACAAAGATTGTTTAACTCTTTTTTTCCAATTATTCCAATGAGAATTTTATTTTTATCACTGAAGTATAGTTAATTTAAAATATTGTGTTAGTTTCAAGTGTGCAACAAAGTGATTCAGTTATATATACATTCTTTTTCAGATCCTTTTCCATTACAGGTTATTACAAGATATTGAGTAAAGCTCCCTGTGCTATACAGTAGGTCCTTATTTATCTATTTCATATATAGTAGTGTGTATATGTTAACCCCAAACTCCTAATTTTTCTACCCCACTGCCAACCCACACTATCCCCCTTAGTAACTTTAAGCTTGTTTTCTACGTCTATGAGTCTATTTCTGTTTTGTATAATAAATAAGTTCATTTGTAACATTTGTATAGATTCCACATATAAGTGATATCATAGGATATCTGTCTTTCTCTGACTTACTTCACTTATTATGATCATCTCTAGGTCCATCCATATTGCTATAAATGGCATTATTTCATTCTTTTATGGCTGAATAATATTCCATTGTATATATGTACCACATCTTTATCCATTCATCTGTTGATGGATATTTTGGTTGCTTCCAAGTCTTAGCCATCGTAAATAGCACTGCTGTGAACATTAGAATGCATGCATCACTTCAAATTAGAGTTTTCTCTGGATATATGCCCAGGAGTGGGATTACTGAATCATACGGCAAATCTATTTTTAGTTTTTGAGGACACTCCATACTGTTTTCCGTAATGGCTGCACCAATTTGCATTCCCACCCACAGTGTATGGGACTAGGGTTCTGCTTTGCAATTTTGAACCAGCCTGAGGCTACAGGTTCAGGGAAGGGGTTCCTCCAGACTTTTGACACATTATTCCCCCACGGCCTCCTCCCTAACAAAATAAGCAGGAAGTTTTGAAGCAGCTGGTCCATTTCCTGGGATGGTGAGGGTTGCCCTGTAGGAGGCATGAGGATGCACCCATAAGCATTTGCAGAAGGAAGGGGCAGGGGAAGGGGTGGGGGGACTGCAATTTGATGGGGAGGAAACTTGGGGAGTTAACCAGTTCATACAGAGAAAAGAGTTTGATGCCTTTTTACTTACCAGTAAAACTCTCATCTCTGGTTAAATAAACTGGCCATGATGGGAAACCATGTGGCTGTTAAAAGGAATGAGTGTGGACAAAGCTGCAGCATGATTTGGCTTTTATGTAAAAAGAAAGCATTTATACATGCTTGTAAGTAAACATGGAGTATTTCTGAAAGGATTTACCCAAACTGTTAACCATGATTGCTGATCCAAGTCTCCCAAGTCAGGCTGGCAGGGGAGGGGGCACCCAGCATGCGGCAGAAGCCCCACATTGGAGCTGTCTGTGCACTGGCAGTTTTTGCAATGACCTGTATTTCTTTGATGACAGTAGCTTTTCAGATGGTAGCAGACAATGGGAAAATATTTTAAAGCCCATGTCAGTGCCCCAGGAATATTAGTCCATGAGACATATGCTTAGAGTGAGAGGTTCATTTGTATTTACATAATAATCACAATACATAATCCATATTACATAATAATCATGATGACATACTTGTCTTTACATAATAATTATACAGAATGCAGGTTGCATAATAATCATTATGAAACCTTCAGCAGAAGTACAGGCACGGACAAAGTATTTGTAATCAGGAAGGGATGAGACTGAATTGCCCTTGCTCTTCCCAAAGTGAGCGAGCCCCTCACTCACTGGCTGTAATCACCACCGCGGCTTGTGTCAAGCGCTCAGCTAGTCTTATCCCAGACATTAGCTCTGATCCTCACAAGAACTCTCGAAGATGGATTCTGTCTCTGTTTTACAGAGGAGGAAATTGAGGCTTCAGAAGGTCAGCCCATCACTGTGATAGAGAAACTTAAGTGTCCAGTAGCACCCACGTTCTCCTGTCCGCATTATAGAAGCCTCAGTGGGATTATATCTCCCAGCTCAAGGAAATGGAGTAGAAGCGATTTCAGGCTCACAGGGTGAAATGTACCCTCTCCCTCACCCTCTAGCTTGTGCAAAGGTCTCCAAGGCCCCGGCGTATGGGAGAGCTGTAGCTAGAAGGAGTCTAGCTCCTCAAATCAGCACCCGAGGGGAGTTGTCCACCACCCTGAACAGGATATAAACATCAGTGTTGAGGACCTGAAATCTGAGGGTTTATTTGCTACCTCTGCGAGAATTCCCCAAACAATAGAACTGCTGAAATGTAGCATCAGATACCATCCAGTCACAGTGGATAGAAGGTCGGGCCAGGATACCAGAGCCATTGGCCTTCTAATGTGGACACGGGTTCCATCCCTGGTCTGGGAACTAAGCTCCTACATGCCTCGTAAACTTAAATTGTTGTTGCTATTTAGTCACCAAGTCGTGTCTGATTCTTTGTAACTCCAGGATCAGCAGCTCACCAGGCATCACTGTCCTTCACTATCTCCTGGAGTTTGCTCAAACTCATGTCCACTGAGTCGGTGATGCCATCCAACCATCTTATCCTCGGTTTCCCCCTTCTCATATTGCCCTCAATCTTTCCCAGCATCAGGGTCTTTTCCAACAAGTTGACTCTTCACATCAGGTGCCCAAAGTATTGGAGCTTCAGTTTCAGCATCAGTCCTTCCAATGAATGTTCAAGGTTGATTTCCTTTAAGATTGACTGGTTTGATTTTCCTGCAGTCCAAGGGACACTCAAAGAGTCTTCTCCAACACAACTTGAAGCATCAATTCTTCTGCACTCAGCCTTCTTTATGGTCCAACTCTCACATCCGTACAAACCTGAATAACTCTATGCAAAAAAAAAAAAAAAAAACCAGCAACAACAACTGATCATATCTGGCACCGCATACAAAGATTAACTAAAATGGACATAGACCCAAAATGTTAAACATAAAAAGAATTTTTTTAAAAAGGTATATGTACTGATAACCCTTCAAATCAGAAGAAAGAAGCCAGTGGAGGAGAGAGGATTCAAGTGGTCACAGGTGACTTTGGGAACACATTGAGAGCTGTTCACTAACGCCTGCTCTGCTGGATGGCACAGTGTTGGGGGAGAGAGTGTGCTGGTGATGGACTTCACATCTGTGTGAAGACCAAGCCACCTCCCACTTCTACAAAGACGGCAGGGCTGGCTGGTGGTCAGAAAACAGAAGTGAGGCTCAAACCCGAGACAAATGAGGAACTGTCAAGTCAAAAGCAGAGTCCACTGGGGAATGAAAGCCGTGTGCTTATGTGGCAAGCCTGCAGAGAGGTGCTTGTCTAATATTTTCCAAGACCTAAGCTTTTTTTTTTTTTTTTTCAAAATCCTATACAAGGAAATGTTACACAGAGGCCCCGTTACAGCAATTGCTTCACAAATGTTGCATCAGTTTTCTGGGGTAATATTAGCATTTAACTCTACTAGAGAACCAATACAAACATTCTGAAAACTCAAGCAATTAATTTCCTTTTTCAATTCTACATAATTCATTGATGTATCAATAAGATCCTATGAAATTTAAGAAGAAAGGTAATCAGTAATATTATGTTAAGATGAAATGATTAAAATTTTTTTAAATGAAAAGATTTTTTTTCCTATTCTACTTTTTGAAAGAGCTAGAATAGGTTGGACTATTTTTTGATTAAGTAGCATGAGTGCATTTATCAATGGTATCATTTTTCTGATTTCTAACAACATTATTCTCTGTACATTGATAGCCTGACAAGAGAATGTTTCCCTTCCATTTGTAGGAGATATTCACACTTTATCCCAGGCTGTCTTCTGGAATGAGAATATAGCAGAGATCAGACCAGCCCTTGAGGAATGTATATTCTGGTGGAATAAGTAGTGGACCCCATCAATAGAAGGTTGGGCTTGAGAGTTTGGGATTAGCAGATGCAAACTATTATATATAGGATGGATAAACAAGCCCCTACTGTACAGCACAGGGAACTGTATTCAATATCCCGTAATAAACCATAATAGAAAAGAATAAAAAAAAAAAAAAAGAAGTGAACCCAAGAAAATGAGTTCTTTTGCTCAGGGCAGTAAGCTGCCCAGAGCTGACTCCTGCTCAGCAGACCACGCCCACTGTAAATTACACATTTCACTGCATAAACAAGTGCCCCAGAAATACAGCTGGGAAACTTGACCCGGGTCAAGTTTCAACTGACTTTAGGTCTTTCCCTAAGCCCAGTGAGGGCTCCCAGCACACGACAGATCTCAAATAGAACAAGTGACTCAAAAGCAGTTGGTGAGATGGCCCTCTGGCAAGTGTCTGATTGGCCCCAGTGGAAAGCTGTTAGACAGCTCAGCTCAGAGCCCAAGTCTGGAGGGAATCCATAGGGCCTGGTTTCTGGCAGGCAGCTGGGCTGAAGGAATAGCAGGTCTCTCTACATGATCACACGTGAAGCCCTGGGAAACGCACAGCCTAGGGACCCAGCAGGCTTCCTGCAGAGCCAAGGCTCAGGCCCACCTGCGAGCCTCTGACCTCACCACACCACCACCCACGGAGGGAGGCTGTTCGGTGTTTCCAGGGAGTAGCAGTCTCTTAAGCACTACAACAATGTCAGCAGACTTGAATTGATTAATATCACACACTGTGATGGACTCTTCCAAAAAAAAAAAAAAAACGGTTCTAAAACAGTTGAGCAATTGCAGAGCCGAGGGCATTAGGAAAAGTTGACTATCTTACACCAGGCCAGCCAAGTAGTGAATCAGTCAGGGACAAGGCTGAGATGTTCATTTTTGTACAACAGGTTTCCTTCGATTAAAAAAGTAATGGGTGAAGCAGACAAAAAAGGACAAATACAACATGATTCCACTTGTAGGAAGTACCGAAAGGAGTCCAGTTCATAGAGACAAAAAATAGAAGGGTGGTTACCAGGGTGGAAATGGGGAGTTGTTATTTAATGTGTACAGGGTTTCAGTTTGGGGAGATGACAAAGTTGTAGAGATGGATGGTGTGATGGTTGCACAACAATGAGAACGTACTTGATAACACCAATAAATGGCTAAAATGGTAAATTTATGTTATGTCTACTTTATCATGCACACAAAAAGTTGTGGAACTAATTGTGATTTTTTTTTTTTTTTGGGCTGTTCCAAATGTGGGATCTTAGTTACCCAACTCAGAATCAAACTTGTGTCCCCTGCATTGGAAGCTTGTAGTCTTAACCACTGGACGACCAGGGAGGTCCCTCATTGTAATTCTTTAATTAGATCATTTGACAATTAGTTGGGTCTCATTTAGTACTTTCTTTCTGTATATGTACTGGCCTCCCCACAAGGCATTGTACCTTGGGATTCCTAAGGGCAGGGACTATTTATAATTTACCTTTTTAGACCCACAGAACCCACAAAACCTGAAGGAGCATAATACTAGATAGATGTTATTTGAACCAAAAAAAAAAAAAAAATGAACAACCAGAATTCCCTCATTGACAAAGCTCATAATACTGCATGGTGTTTTTTTCTAAAAAGATGTTCTGCTGCTGCTGCTGCTAAGTTGCTTCAGTCGTGTCCGACTCTGTGCGACCCCATAGACGGAAGCCCACCAGGCTCCCCCGTCCCTGGGATTCTCCAGGCAAGAACACTGGAGTGGGTTGCCATTTCCTTCTCCAATGCATGAAAGTGAAAAGTGAAAGTGAAGTCGCCCAGTTGTGCCCGACTGTTAGCGACCCCATGGACTGCAGCCCACCAGGCTCCTCTGTTCATGGGATTTTCCAGGCATGAGTACTGGAGTGGGGTGCCATTGCCTTCTCCGAAAAAGACGTTCATAGAATAGTAAAAACAACAAAACCAGTAAATATTATTGAATGTTTTGCATTCAGAGTAAATAAGGCTTTTAATCCAAAACAACCAAAAAATCAGTTGTACGTCAAGAAAATGATTTTTTAGCGAATAGCAGGAAAAAAACACAAGAAAAAAGTTAAGTATATATATCTAGTCATATCGAAAGTTTCCTACCTAAATTACCCATGTAGCCCTGGCTTTAATGAGAAGTAAAAGTGTTGAATGCATGGATAAATGAATGACTTTCCTTCTTGGTCCACAGGGCTGTATTTTCCCTGTCTGGCTATCAGAGCATTCCACGCCATGAGCCTTTCAGGTCCTTGGAGAGGTACAGGAACCAACTAATATCCTTCCACTTTATATATCCCTTTCCTGGGTAGCTCCCTTCTGCAGGGTGAGACAGGAAATGATCACCAGCTGCCCTCCCAGCTGACTCAGCCATGAAAGCTTTTATAGGAATCTGTCTTCACTTCTCTGGTGCTTCTTTGGGTGAAGACTTTCTCATTTTCTGATAAACCAGATCTTGAAGGGGCTGAAATTTTTCAACAGCTAAAGGAAGAAACAGCAGAGAGAAATCCTGGCGTTATTCGAAGCTAGAGAGCATGCATGGCACAGGGAACCGAAATGCCTCTCTCCTCCTGTTTTCCCTTCAGTGCTGAGCAACCCTCTCGGTGTCCTCAAATTCCTAAGATTTTTTTAAGCATCTCACATTTTGATACTAAATAAATCCAGCCATTTGTGCACTTCAGTCATTTTTAGCAAAGAGTAAGTACATTAGCTGTTTTCTTTTCAGAACAAAACCAAAGTTTCATCTAAATCAAAGCCACCTTTAAAAATAAGAAGCACTTTCTTATAAGTACAAAACAACCACCTTGAATTTGGTCAGGGTTCCTGGCCTGCTTCATAAGATGTTTCTAACATCTAGAGAGATGTCAAAATATGTTATCATAGTGAGAATGCTTTTTCTGAGCTCAGAAATTCAGAATGACAGGAGCTATCATTTGTGGCAATATCATGAAGGAGAATCTAACAAAACCTCCAGCCACAAAATACCTAGATATGCCTACAGAAATAACAAACATGGTTTTAAGAGTGAGGCTGAGATCAGTGCAGGAAATCCCTGAGACCAGAGCAGGCTGAACACCAGAGCAGGTGCTGACAGTTCGGCTGCCCCGGCAGTGGGAGCTCTGGCAGGGAAGAAAAGTTGTCTTGAGTTTCATAACCACAGGCCACACTTCACACAGGTTTGCATTTAAATTCACTCACCTGTACAGTCTAGGAATCCCAAACCAACTAAATAACATAAGAAGAGTCCCAATCTCATTCTATCACAGGGGCATTTGGTAAAGCAAATGAAAAACTTCTCTATCGAAACAGATCCTCAATCTCTGCCACACAAAATCCCCAGAGTGAGAATTCTGTGAGATAGAACCACACAATCAAAAACTACACAGTGCTTTAGGAAATATGACCACGATTCCACCAAGAACCAGAGTTAAGACATACAACAGCAGACAGTATAAGACAGCGAATCCCAGGAACCTCAAGAACATCCCGATAATGAAACTATCAGAAAGAGGCTGGGTATTATGGCCCAAATGTAAAAGAAGTAAAAATTATCAGAAAATAATCAGACTCCTAAAAAAGAGACCAGACATTTTTGGAAAATGACCAAATATAACTTCTAGAAATGAAATGTATATAATAAAAAACAAAAACTCGATGAATGGTTTTAAAGATCAGGTAAGATAGCTGAAGAGAGAATTAGAGAACCAGAAAATGGTTTGGAAGGAGATTACCTAGAGGACAATGCAGAAAGAAAAGCAGTTTTAAAAAGAAGTTAAAGACATGAAAAGTTCTAGCATGGATCATATTGGACTTTCAGAAAGAAAAAAAAATAGGTCAAGAGTCAATATTTTAAAAGCTAGTGGCTGAGAATTTTTTAAAACAGGATGAAAATCAGGTTCAGGAAGCAAAATTAGGTCACACAAAGCAAAATTAGATACACAAAACTAGACACATTGTAAGGAAAAACTGCAAGGGGCAAAATCAATCAGGGGGGAAAATACTTTCAAAGAAACAAGTTAGTTTGGCAGAAGACTTTTTGATAGCAACAATATAAACGAGAGGTCAGTGGAAGATTCTCAAAGCACTGAGATATAGACCAATCATATTTAGCTTGGAAGTTAAAATAGCAAAGAAACAAACCAAGGCTAAATCACAGATCATGCCTAGGTTTAGTCATAAGTTATTTATGTAGGAATAATGGATTTCATGGCGGATGAGCTCTTGATCCAATGATCTACTGTCACCAACTTGAAAGTTTTAATAATTTTTGAGCAAGATCTGTGTGGGTCTATTTTTCTCAGGGCCCTACAAATTATGTGGTTGGTTATGTATGCAGGTCCTGAGGACCTAGTACTATTTAGAAGTAAGCAAGCAGCATTCCATATGACATGTGGTCAAGTTCATTAAAACAAAACAAACATGCAGAAAAATCTAGGTCTTGTATCTTGAAAGACAGAAAGAAGAACTTACGCAAACATATTTGATGGGATTTATCAACTACAAGTGCTCAAGTCCCTTGCACATGAGGAGGAGAGGGGGAACCAGGCTCTATCAGGGACCAAACCAAAACAGAGTAAGCACATCACCAAAAAGCAAACATTTGTTAAGCCAGGTAACTTGCACAATGCACCAAGGAGCTGAACAACAACAATAAAAGAGGAGTGGATAGACTTAGAGCTGGTGTCTCTAGAAAGGAAATCATCTTTCTCAAACACATGGATGGAAACACTCATCAGTATCATTGGAAGTCCCTCCTCTAACCCTTCAAGTTACAAGGGCCTTGTGACAGGTGGTGATGAGGAAAAGCTGCTGTAAAAATGTATCTCGAGGGACTTCCTTGGTGGCCCAGTCGTAAAGAGTCCACCTAACAGTGCAGGGTATGTGGGTTCGATCCCTGGTCAGGAAACTAAGATCTCACAAGCCTTGGAGATCATGCTTGCTGCAAGTAAGACCCAACACAGCCAAATTAATTTCATTATTTTTCTAAAAGGTATCATGATGGATTCCATTGTTTAATTATTTTATTTTGGTAGTGTTAGATTAATTAAGAATCTTAATTCTAAAAATGCAATTCTGTGCTGCATTGATATATGATGGGGGCTTCCCAGGTGATGAGGGCAGGAGAAGGGGACATGAAGATGAGATGGTTGGATGGCATCACTGACTCAATGGACATGAGATAGAGCAAACTCTGGGAGACAGTGAAGGTCAGGGAACCCTGGCGTGCTGCAGTCCATGGGGTTGCAAAGAGTTGGACATGACTCAGGGACTAAAAAACAACCACAGTCCAGGTGGCTCAGTGGTAAAGGATCCAATGCAGGAGCTGCAGGAGACACGGGTTCAATCCCTGGGTCAGGAAGAACCCCTGGAGGAGGAAATGGCAACCCACTCCAGCATCCTTCCTGGGATAATCCCATGGACAGAGGAACCTGGACATCTACAGTCTAAAAGGTAGCAAAGAATCAGACCCAACTGAGCATGCACGCAGAAGAGTCTGATAATATTAGAAGATGCCTAAAGCAGGAAAAAGGAGCCATACTAGTATGAAAGTACCTGATTTATTATTTTTTCAAAGATATAGGTTTATGGCCTTACATGATAATGGGTTCTATCCATTAAAATAGTTTTTCAATATTACCCTGACTTTGGAAGAAATAGCAGTGTTAATTGGTCTATTTGTACTATATTTGCAGCCATCTTGATCCATTAGACCAAAAAAAAAAGTATCAAACATCTAGGAGAAAGTGCCATATTTAGGACTAAAAATTCAGAGTTGCAAAATAGTCTTGTAGTATCAGAATTAAAATGGAAACATTTCATCTGCAGTTTTTGAGGTTATGTGGGGTAGGATGGAATTAGATGGCAAGCCAAAGCGAAGTAGAAGAAGACAGAAAAAGATGGAGACCGAGAGAGGGAAAAGAAACAGAGGCAGAGAGAATGATGGCTTCAGTTCCATACTGGGTCATGGGGACAAATTTGTAGTGGATTCCTAAAAAGGAATTACCTATGACTGTTCCAGTTGAGATAGAAAGTGAAGATTGCCTAGGAAATTAAATTAATGAGCATTTGTAAAGAAACTAATTGGATATAAGTAATGATTTCCTTTAGTGAGTCATTCTCATACTGGGAGAGTACAGAGTCTCCTTTGGAAGTCTTTCAGAATAATTTAACTCTTCAGTAGTCCAAGACACTATTCACAAGCTGAGATGTATATTCAGTGTGGCACAGTGTGGAGTGGAAAACGAGGGCAGAAGCGAAGGATTCAGAGAGGGCTCTCCAATCTCACTGCACACACACATCCCCTGAGTCGATCATCCATCTACTCCCTCTTTCCCTTCATTCCCCAAAGAACTCCCTAAAGATGGCTTAGTTTCTTTCTCTCCAAGGACAAATTATGATGGAAGATGGAGAAGACATTAGTGCCTGGCAGGATTCAACAGGAGATGTTAAGGATTAGAACAAGCCTAAAAACATCAAGAGTCTTCTCACAGTGGCCTCTGCCCCAATTCTTAGATTCTTCTTCCTCCTTCAAAGATTCCTCCAGATTGGCTTTGATAGTCAAACATCCTCTCCTTCCTCTTTCAGCCTTTGTGGGGCATCTTTAGTAAACAGTGGCACTTCTCTGAGCATGCGCTTCTCTGTGTGCTTTGGGAATGTATATTTTGAGGAAATTGAAAAAGAGAGAGAGAATGTGCTTTTGCTGGTTTCCCATGTAAGCAAGGCTCAGGTTTAGTGGTGCCATGCTTGTTGGTTTTTAGCCAGATGCCCCTAGATCAACCACATGAGTGGGTGTGCTTTTGTCAAAATGAGTATCTCACCATAGCCAGTCCAACAAATTGGACTTAATTAAAATCCAAGGTAAGCACACTGAAAAATGCTAAGAGGAAAAGGAAGAGGGCAAGATGAGGTCAGATGGGTCATGATGACAGTGAAGACAGAGGGAAGAAAGGATAGCAATTTCCTGACTCTTCCTAGAAGAGTCACTGGCTAATAGTGACTGGTGAGAACAGTGACCCAGGGACAAACATGCGGCTTAGGACATAGGAACCAAACTTTCAACGTCAAAATCTTTAAAAGCTAAAAGAGGCATTTTTCAGACATGGTACAATAGAGGAAATTTTTAAACACTTCTAGAATGTGGCAGGTTGCAGGTAGCACAACTGAGCTCTCGCGTTTATTGTCTATTTAGTGTATTTAGTGGATATGCGTGTTACATA
>NW_011495024.1:1297826-1300112 GCF_000754665.1 Bison bison bison
AAGAGCCCATGGGCATGTTTGTAGGTGGCAGGACAATGTTAAAAAGTGGGGAAGTTCCTGCTCTTAGGACATGAATCCATCACCTGGAAATGCACGCCAGTGCAAGCTATTTCAGGGGATTCATTTCATATGCCTGCATGCTTTTTCTCTCCTAGAAGTTTCTGGTGATGTCTGCATGACTGTGTCCTTTAAAAGACAAATGCTCAGGTCAAGAATTTGTTAGCCTCTTCCACAAGCTAACGCTGGATGGTAAAATCTGGGTAGACCAGTAAAGCTAGTCACATTTGGGCCAGTCTCTAATCTGCAGAGGAGCTGTATCTAGACAGTCAGAGACACAGCCAGCCAAGGGTCAAATGTGTTGTAAATCTTATTTTTAAGCTAAGAAGAAAAACTTTTAAAAATATATAGTTCGAGGAACTTGGTACAAAGATTCAAAACCATAAGAGTTATATTTTCTTTAAAAACGCTTAGCAGGACTTCCCTAGGGGTCCAGTGGTTAAGAATCCACCTGCCAATGCAGGGGACACGGGTTCGGTCCTTAGTCCGGGAAGATTCCACTTGCTGCAGAGCAACTAAGCCCGTGAGCCACAACTCCTGAGGCCTGTGCACCTACAGCCCATGCTCCACAAGAGAAGCCGCCGCAGTGAGAAGCCGCGCACTGCAACTGGAGAGGAGCCCCCTCTCGACACAACTAGAGAAGACCTGCACACAGCAACGAAGACCCAGAGCAACCATAAATAAATAAATTAAAAAAAATTTTTTAAAGGAGGGGACACTCTTTTAAAAATGCAGCTCAGTTGCCCAGTCATGTCTGACTCTTTGCGACCCCATGGACTGTAGCACGCCAGGCCTCCCTATCCCTCACCATCACCCAGAGTTTGCCCCAGTTCATGTCCACTGCATTGGTAATGCCATCCAATCCTCTCATCCTCTGATGCCCTCTTCCCCTTTTGCCCTCAATCTTTCCCAGCATCAGGGACTTTTCCAATAAAGAGCAGATGTGAAACCTGCTCTTCACATCACGTGACCAAAACACTGGAGCATAGGAGATGGCAAAGTAGAAAAATGCACATATTGAGTGTTTTGTTGGGAAGATATTTGAGGACTGAACACAACAAAGGCTAATAGAGGTTTGCCAAGAGAACGCACTGGTCATAGCAAACACTCTCTTCCAACAACACAAGAGAAGACTCGACACATGGACATCACCAGATGCGCAACACCAAATTCAGATTGATTATATTCTTTACAGCCAAAGATGGAGAAGCTCTATACAGTCAGCAAAAACAAGACCAGGAGCTGACTGTGGTTCAGATCATGAACTTCTTATTGCCAAAGCCAGACTTAAATTGAAGAAAGTATAGAAAACCGCTAGACCATTCAGTTCAGTCTTTCAGTCATGTCCGACTCTTTGCATGACCCCATGAATTGCAGCAGGCCAGGCCTCCCTGTCCATCACCAACTCCCAGAGTTCACTCAAACTCACCCATCGAGTTGGTGATGCCATCCAGCCACCTCATCCTCTGTCGTCCCCTTCTCCTCCTGCCCCCAATCCTTCCCAGCATTAGAGTCTTTTCCAATGAGTCAACTCTTCCCATGAGGTGGCCAAAGTACTGGAGTTTCAGCTTGAGCATCACTCCTTCCAAAGAAACCCCAGGGCTGATCTCCTTTAGAATGGACTGGTTGGATCTCCTTGCAGTCCAAGGGACTCTCAAGAGTCTTCTCCAACACCACAGTTTAAAAGCATCAATTCTTCGGTGCTCAGCTTTCTTCACAGTCCAACTCTCACATCCATACATGACCACTGGAAAAACCATAGCCTTGACTAGATGGACCTTTGTTGGCAAAGTAATGTCTCTGCCTTTCAATATGTTATCTAGGTTGGTCATAACTTTCCTTCCAAGGAGTAAGCATCTTTTAATTTCATGGCTGCAGTCACCATCTGCAGTGATTTTTGAGCACCCAAAAATAAAGTCTGACACTGTTTCCCCATCTATTTCCCATGAAGTGATGGGACCAGATGCCATGATCTTCGTTTTCTGAATGTTGAGCTTTAAGCCAACTTTTTCACTCTTCTCTTTCACTTTCATCAAGAGGCTTTTTAGTTCCTCTTTGCTTTCTGCCATAAGGGTGGTGTCATCTGCATATCTGAGGTTATTGATATTTCTCCCGACAATCTTGATTCCAGCTTGTGCTTCTTCCAGCCCAGCGTTTCTCATGATGTACTCTGCATAGAAGTTAAATAAGCAGGGTGACAATATACAGCCTTGACATACTCCTTTTCCT
>NW_011495024.1:1300212-1305315 GCF_000754665.1 Bison bison bison
CCTGACCTGCATATAGGTTTCTCAAGAGGCAGGTCAGGCAGTCTGGTATTCCCATCTCTTTCAGAATTTTCCACAGTTTATTGTGATCCACACAGTCAAAGGCTTTGGCATAGTCAATAAAGCAGAAATGGATGTTTTTCTGGTATGACTTAAATCAAATCCCTTACAATTATATAGTGGAGTGACAAATAGATTCAAGGGATTAGATCTGATAGACAGAGAGCCTGAAGAACTATAGATGGAGGTTCGTGACACTGTACAGGAGGCAGTGATCAAGACCATCCCCAAGAAAAAGAAATGAAAAAGGTAAAATGGTTGTCTGAGGAGCCCGTACAAATAGATGAGAAAAGAAGAAAAGCCAAAGGCAAAGGAGAAGGAAAGATATACCTATTTGAATGCAGATTTCCAAAGAATAGCAAGGAGAGATAAGAAAGCCTTCCTCAGTAATCAGTGCAAAGAAATAGAGGAAAACAACAGAATGGGAAAGACTAGAGATCTCTTCAAGAAAATTAGAGATACCAAGGGAACATTTCATGTAAAGATGAGCACAATAAAGGACAGAAATGGTATGGGCCTAACAGAAGCAGAAGATATTAAGAGGTGGCAAAAATACACAGAAGAACCATACAAAAAAGATCTTAATGACCCAGATAACCACAATGGTCTTATTACTCACCCAGAGCCAGATATCCTGGAATGCAAGGTCAAGTGGGCCTTAGGAAGCATTACTATGAACAAAGCTAGTGGAGATGAAGAAATTCCAGTTGAGCTATTTCAAATCCTGAAAGATGATGCTATGAAAGTGCTCTCAATATGCCAGCAAATTTGGAAAACTCAGCAGTGGCCACAGGACTGGAAAAGGTCAGTTTTCATTCCAATCCCAAAGAAAGGCAATGCCAAAGAATGCTCAAGCTACCGCACAATTGCACTCATCTCACACGCTAGTAAAGTAATGCTCAAAATGCTCCAAGCGAGGCTTCAGCAATATGTGAACTGTGAACTTCCAGATGTTCAAGCTGGATTTAGAAAAGGCAGAGGAACCAGAGATCAAATTGCCAACATCCGCTGGATCATGGAAAAAGCAAGAGAGTTCTAGAAAAACATCTATTTCTGATTTATTGTCTATGCCAAAGCCTTTGACTGTGTAGATCACAACAAACTGTGGAAAATTCTGAAAGAGATGGGAATACCAGACCACCTGACCTGCCCCCTGAGAAATCTGTATGCAGGACAAGAAGGAACAGTTAGAACTGAACATGAAACAACAGACTAGCTCCAAATAGGGAAAGGAGTATGTCAAGGCTGTATATTTATTTAACTTATATGCAGAGTACATCATGCAAAATGCCAGGCTGGATGAAGCACAAGCTGGAATCAAGATTGACAGGAGAAATATCAATAACTTCAGATATGCAGATGACACCACCCTTATGGCAGAAAGTAAAGAGGAACAAAAGAGCCTCTTGATGAAAAGTGAAAGAGGAGAGAGAAAAAGCAGGCTTTAAACTCCGCATTCAAAAAGATCATGGCATCCAGTCCCATCACATCATGGCAAATATATGGGGAAACAATGGAAACACTGACAGACTTTATTTTTGGGGGCTCTAAAATCACTGCAGATGGTGACTGCAGCCATGAAATTAAAAAACGCTTGCTCCTTGGAAGAAAAGCTATGACCAACCTAGACAGCATATTAAAAAGCAGAGACATTACTTTGCCAATAAAGGTCCATCTAGTCAAAGCAATGGTTTTTCCAGTAGTCATGTATAGATGTGAGAGTTGGACCATAACGAAAGCTGAGCACTGAAGAATTGATGCTTTTGAACTATGATGTTGGCGAAGACTCTTGAGAGTCCCTCAGACTGCAAGGAAATCAAACCAGTCAGTCCTAAAGGAAATCAGTCCTGCATATTCACTGAAGGACTGATGCTGAAGCTGAAACTCCAATACTTTGGCCACCTGATGCGAAGAACTGACTCACTGAAAAAGACCCTGTGCTGGGAAAGATTGGGGGCAGGAGGAGAAGGGGATGACAGAGGATGAGATGGTTGGATGGCATCACTGACTCAATGGACATGAGTTTGAGCAAGCTCCAGGAGTTGGTGATGCACAGGGAAGCCTGGCATGCTGCAGTTTATGGGGTCACAAAGAGTCAGACACAACTGAGCAACTGAACTGAACTGAACACAACAAGGCAAAGCTGAAGGGTGCAATGACGCAGTTCCAACATGAGCACAGTGGATTTGTGAGGAATCGTCCCCCTGGGAAGGAGAATCACAGCATTCCTAGCAGTTGGCATCATTTATCATTTATTTAACCTTGTTTATCATTCTTTTACTTTCCCTGTTTATCCATAATCAGAAGCGGTAGATGAAGAGAAGGACCGAGGACTCCTAGTAGAACTGAAGCCACTGCGTGACCTGAACTTGGCCTCAAGAGGTGTGAAGAATTTAGCCCTGAATTTGGAAGCTCCCACCCCTTCAAGATGCTGGCATTTCCAACAGCCACCCCCTGGCTGCTCTTTTTCAGAGGACTGCCCTAAAGCCCCTAGAGTAGTTCTGCCTTCTTATAAAACTTGGGAATATTTAAGGGGTGCTGATAGCTAATGACAGAACTATAAAGCTCAGGTCCCCTGGCCCCCAGGGGGGCAGCCCTGAGGTACCCACACTCAGGAGTTCCCCTGTGGCCAGGACCATATACAGAATTTGCAAGGCTTCCCTGGTGACTCAGATGGTAAAGAATCTGCCTGCAAGGCGGGAGGCTCAGGTTCGATCCTTGGGTTGGGAAGATCTGCTGGAGAAGGGAATGGCAACCCAGTCCAGTATTCTTGCCTGGGAAATCCCATGGACAGAGGGCCTGGCAGGCTACAGTCCACGGGGTCAGAAAGAGTTAGACCCAACTGAGGGACTAACACACACAGTGCGAAATGGAAATGCACGTCCCTTGTTCCAAAGTGATTAAGAATTTCAAGAGCGTTAGTCCCAGGCCAGGGCCTCCCTGAGCATAGGCCCCGGGTCACTGAAAAGCTTGCTCCCAGGAAGGATTGAGTAGGAGCCATCCTCTGCTGGGCTCCCTTCCTGATCCAACTCCCCCATCTCTCCTACCACATTTCTCCAGGAAGCACTTCTCAGGGTCTGCTGCTAGGAGCCTAACTTAAGACAGGGTCACGGACATACCACCACTACCCAATGTTTGTTAAATAGGAAGAGTAAAAATTGTCCCCAGCTACGGACCCCGTGTGACACCTCATTGCTCATTTTTGCACTGCTATCCCCAAAAGTTTAAGCCTGTTCCCATCAAGCCTGATGGAAGGTTCCTGCACTGCCTCGTCCATGACAAGAGGAGAAGGATGCAAAAAGTGGACTCTGGGTTCTGAACACATCTGCCTGCCCCCACACAGCCCAGGGGCTGATCATGAAACACAGCTATCCTGTCCCAGGGTTCTGCGCAGGACGCAAGATCCTCACAAGCTGAAACTGCTCCGGAACGCCAGAGGGAGCAGAGGACGGTGCTCTCCTAGAATGAGCCTTCATATCTGCAAGGAATGTGAAATAAATGGCCTCCTCTCTACAGAGGGCCATTTTCCCTCTTTTTAAATTTTATTCAAGTATTCTTGATTTACAGTGTGTATATATATAGATATAGGTATAAATATACATCTTTCCCCCATATGCTATGAAAATTATTGAGTATCGTTCCCTGTGCTACACAGTAGGTCCTTGTTGGTTATCTATTTTATATATAGAAGTGTGTTTATGTTCATTCCAAGCTCCTAATCTATCCTTCCCCACCCTTTCCCCTTTGGTAACCCTAAATGTGTTTTCTATGTCTGTGAGTCTATTTCCACGAATTTGAGCAAACTCTGGGAGACAGTGAACAGAGGAGCCTGGAGCGCTGCAGTCCACGGGGTCACAAAGAGTCAGACACAACTTCGTGACTGAACAACAACGAGTCTGTTTCTGTTTTGTATATAAGTTCTTTTGCATCTCTCTTAGGTTCCACATATAAGTGATATCAGATGGTATTTGTCTTTCTCTATCTCACTTCACTTATTATCATAATCTCTAGGTCCAGACATGTATATACAGATTGCTGAAAATGGCATCATTTCATTCTTTTTTAATGGTTGAGTAGTATGCCATTGTATATATGTACCACATCTTTATCCATTCATCTGTCAGCGGACTTTTAGAATGTTTCCAAGTGGTTTCCATGGCTACTGTAAATAGCGCTGCCATGAGCATTGCGGTTCACGTATCTTTTCAAATTAAAATTTCTCCCAATACACACCCAGGAGTGGGATTGCAGGATTGTGTGGGGGCTCTGTTTCTAGTGTTTTGAGGGACCTCCATAGTGTTCATAGTGGCTGCACCAGTTTGCATTCCCACCATCTGCACAGGAGAGTTCCTTCTCCTCCACACGCTCTCCAGCATTTATTATTTGTAGGCTTTTTGATGGTGACCATTCTAACCAGCGTGAGGTGATATCTCACTCTAGTTTTGATTTGCATTCTTTCTCTAAAACTAAGTTTTTTTAAGCTTGGTATCAAGCCTCTGGCACTGAGCTCCTTCCATGAAGCCTGATTGTTTAACCCCATATTATTCTATTCGTAATGGTGATCGGAATGATGATGCTGACTTAACCATCCATGATAGAGTCCACCTAACTTAGATGCTGAAGGATAATGATAATGATGATGTTGTTAGAAATGTTTTTGTTTCTAGTATTCTTAAACACGACTGAATGAAATGATGATAGAAGCATCAAAGCCTATTAGTCCTTAAATGCAGAAGGAAATTCACTCTGTAAAAAGTTATAATAAGCTCAAATATCAATACCTGTAAACGTCCCTCAGCTTGATTTTGAGTAATACCTTAGTTTCTACTTCTTACCAAAGGTATCGCTGAGTAACTGTTGGTATTGGTTGGAGATACCCCACAACATTTTGTTGTGGTGTGAGGAGGGAGGGAAAGCAGAGAGGGTGGCTGGTGGCAGTTTTCCCCCATATTTCAGCCCTTGAGAAAAACATCAGCTCTACTGTACTGGGAGTCTTCCAGCACGAAGCCAGTGGTGGCAGTGGGTTGGAGGAGGCCCAGAGCTGGG
>NW_011495024.1:1305415-1306875 GCF_000754665.1 Bison bison bison
CTGAGTCAGTTGAGGAATCATCTTTGCAGCTGCCATTGCTAGCTCCCAGCCCTGAGACCCCACTGAGCTTTCAACTCCTAGTAATGCCCTCAGTGGATTGGGACCCTTCAGATCTACTAGGCAGAGAGGGTAACAGTCATGGGCATGGAAGCAGGGACAGAAGTGATGTGGGGTGGTGCTGGTCAAGCCAAAACCCATTGCTGAGGATGAGAAGCACTAAAAAATGTTCTCCTGTCTGGAGAACACAAACTCTTGCAGTAGATCCATTCTTGAAGCCAAAGCTTAATTTGAAACCCATAAGCAAACCAGGTAAAGGCAGAGCTTCTATCATTAAAGAAGGGGAATGGGCTGCCCAGAGACTGTTCTGGACCTTAATGTTTGTACCTGTGGGAGCTGATGCTGTGGAATGATCTTAGAACATGGAGAAAAGCATGGAGACCCATCACTCATCTGTTCCCTTGGAGACGGAAGGCAAAATGAAATTAGCAGGTGTCCTGTGACCTGTACTTTGCCTCATCTACTTACTAGCCAAATGAATGGCATTAGGCAAGTCAACTGCCTGCCTGAGCCTCCATCTCTTTACCTGTAAAATCAGAGAGAATCCTGTGGAGAACGGTTCAGAGGACAGGATAAGATGACATACGGATGAAAGCAAGTGTAATGTATAGGGATTGATAACAGATTCTCCCTCTTATTTGCAATCAGTAAAAGTGAAAAAGAAACAAAACTTTGTTCCGTGAAAGGTCCCTGAGTCTCAGACAAACCCCCAAGTCCTTGGCTGAATAAACTATGAGAGACCCCAAGGGCACTGGGGTGCTGGCATAGGGCCTGCCCAATCCTCCCTAGACCACAACCAAGACAGAGCCCATTGTGGTAAGTGTCTCTCACTGGGTCATCACAGCTGTGTGCCTAAGTGCTCAGTCATATCCAACTCTTTGTGACCCCATGAACTGTAGCTTGCCAGGCTCCTCTATCCATGGAATTTTCCAGGCAAGAATACTGCAGTGGATTTCCATTTCCTACTCCAGGAGAGCTTCCCGACCCAGGGACTGAACCCACGTCTCTTGCATCTCCTGCACTGTCAGGAGATTCTCTACCACTATACCACCCAGGAGTCCCTGGGTCATTACAGGACGCCTGCTAATTCCATTTTGCCTTCTGTCTCCAAGGGAACAGACGAGTGATGAATATGCCTTTCTCCATGTTATAAGATCATTCCATAGCATCAACTCCCAAAGGTATAAACATTAAAAAAATGAAACCATTAAAGTACTAGAAAAAAAAAACATACTCTAGAACCTTGAAGTATGGGAGTTCAGTTCAGTTCAGCTCAGTTGTGTCCAACTTTTCCATTGAGTCAGTTATTCGCATCAGGTGGCCACAATATTGGAGTTTCAGCTTCAGCATCAGTCCTTCCAATGAATATTCAGGACTGATTTCCTTAGGACTGACTGGTTTGA
>NW_011495024.1:1307477-1311103 GCF_000754665.1 Bison bison bison
TGATGGACAGGGAGGCCTGGCATGCTGCAGTTCATGGGGTCACAAAGAGTCGGACATGACTGAGCGACTGAACTGAACTGAACTGAACTGAAAGGTTGTACATACTACACAATCCCATTGAAGGTATCTGGAAAACCTTAAAAATACTATAAACACACTTATCCCTTGATCCAACAGTACTCCTTGCCAAAATTTATCCTACAGATGTACCAGCACATACAGGAAGTGTCCTGGTTGGCACTGTTTATAGTAACAAAAGATTGGAAGCAACCCAAGGGTCCATCAATAGGAAACTAGTTAAACAAATTTACGGTGTATCCATAAATAGGATACTATAAAGCTGTAAAAATTAGTGAAGATACTCTTTATGCACCGATTTGAAAGATCTCCAAGATATACAATTAGGTGAAAAGAGCAAAGTGCAAACCAGTTTGCACAGAATGTTAACTTTCGTCAGCCTTGCCACGCTAGTATTTCATTGTCATTTTAATTTGCATTTCTCTTAAGTGAGACTGAGGAGCCTTCCATTCTTTTATGAGCCATTTGCATTTTATTTTCTGGGAAAGTGGAAAGGAAGCGCATATATGTTTTCAAATACATAAATACACACATATTTGCTTGTATTTGTTAAAGACACCCAAGAAACTAATATAAGTATTCGCTTGGGTTGGGGTTGATGGGAACGAGAATAGAAGGCAGGATTTTTATAGCTTTGATTTATGAACCAAGAAAATGAATGACCTGTCCTAAAACAAAAGTAAACTAAATTAAGCTTTCCCAATGATGCCTCAGGCTCCTGTTAAACCTATCGTTTTTGCATTTGTCAAGCATTTTCCGAAGTCTAAACCTGACTTTGGAGGAAGGCAAGGTCAAACATGAACAGACAAGTATGGCTGCCCGAGAGACCAGGAAACCCAGAAGGAGGCCCCACGTGGATGCAGTCCCTGGCCTATTTGTAAAAGCTGAAATCAACAGAGGATGCTATGAAATCAGCAAGAGGAGCAGCCAATGCCTGCTTTGAAGCCAACATGGCCACTGAGTTAGGACATCAATCAACTTCAACAACGGGTTCGCAAGCAGCTGAAGAAAGAGAAGGCTCCCAAGCCGAGAATATTCCCTCTCTAGCTTTCAGGGCTACAGCTGGACCCAGATCCGACCTGACTTACATCTTGTCAGGATGACACATGTGCAACTGCTCTCATGTTTGGTTTAGTTATCTGCGTTTCTCTCCCAGCGCCAGGGATTGCTGCCTGTCACCCCAACTTTAAACATTTTTCCAGCCAGAAGGGCGCCCCAGCCACAGCTTTGCGGAAGAGTGAGAGCTGGCCGGGCGCTGCAAGATGAGACGGCACATCTGACGCACATGGAAAGAAAAAAGCAAACTGGAGTCTCCAAAGCCGCCTATCCCTGCGGGCTGAGCACTCGCAGCTTCTCTCCTTTGATGCCTCTGATTTTCTGAGCTCTGGAAGCACAACATGTTGGAAGTAAGCAGAGCAGCTGCCCCAGGAAAGAATACGCTCGTTCCGCTATTTCGGACTTCAAGGAAAAGCGCTGAGGGGTGTGGGGCTCTGGGAGGGAACAGACGCCAGTGTCTCCACAAAATGTCCTGTTCCCACCAGCCTGAGCTCCGTTCACGTCAGCTGATTTGGTTTGGGGAGGCTCCAGTTCCCAGACTGCTCCAGTTCCCGGGCTAGGGAGAATGCTTTTGTTCTGTTACTGATGGGTGGCATGGATTTATCACCCGCCTGGTGCTGCCCGGGTCAAGTGATGACCTGGCCTGAAATGGGGGATACAGAGGGATTCTAGAGACAAGATGGGGGAGCTGGACTTCCGCTGCCCTAGGCATTAAGCAGGGTCACGCCCCCTGGCCCCCTCCCCAACCGCGCTGCCAAAGTCCAAGATCCCTCCAGATCCAAACTCACAGTGCCAGTTTCTGCAAGAACACTTTTTTCCCCCCTAATTAAAACCTGCAGAAGAAAGGATAACTCAGGCCTGGTTCACAAGCTCAGTGACTGAGAAAACCATCTTGGGTCCCCTGGAGACAAAGACTCACCCACTCTTCAGAGGGGACAGGGCACTGCAGAGTGTTTTTTCTGTTTTTTCCCACAAAAGTGCTAAAGGAATAGGGCAACCCATCAGTCAAGGCGAACATGCCACTGCCATCTGGAGAAACCAGACCACACACGGAGAGGTCCTGGGCCAACCAGCAGAGGACAGGACCTTCCTCCATCCAGTCCAGTGATATTACCTGGCAGAGAAGTAGCTGAGTCAGTGTTCTTTGACTTGCAGGAGGGGATTACCCCCTCCTTTTCATCAGGAAGCATTGGACCAGAGAGAAGGTGGTCAACACCAGGAAGATAGACCTCCGTGTGGCAGCAGCTAATCTCAAGGTCACATCAAAGCCAACCCACAACAGCAGGACAGGAACCCAGTGGATCAGCAGAGCTCCAGCCAGAATAGGAAAGGACTCCAGAGTGACAGCTAGCGTGCAAAGCTATGTCCCACTAAGGAGAATCTTTGAGGCCACTCCAGACACTTAACTTCCACAGAAAGGAAGGGCTTGGGCTCTGGAAGTTGTGCAGGTGGGACTCCAAACCAGAGATGCTACTGTTGGGAATCTACCATCACCCACTGGTCCTAGACAGCTATAAGCTGAGCACCCATGAGTCACTACGGTCACCATCCAAGTCAGCAGATCCAGAAGCAGCAACATAAGGCTGATCTGGAGTGGCTGTGCTTTCCTTATCTGCAAACAGGAAAAAAAGGTTAAAACCAACTGTTTCCATACTGGAGACGTCAAATAGCCCCACAACTAGCTCAAATTTGGCCATATCAGTTTTGCTAAACATTTCAAGGAGTCATACAAAATTCTTCACACTACTCAAACAATTTATTCTAATCCACTTAAATTTTAAAATAGTGTGTCGTGATGGAAACTTAGAGTGTAAGTGTCTGGGTTCAAATTCCAGCTCTGCCGTTGCCTAGCTGTGTGAGTATGGTCAAGCTACTGAACCTTGAATTTTTGACCATGTAAACAAGACAATAAAATGGAACAACAGACTGGTTCCAAAAAGGAAAAGGAGTACGCCAAGGCTGTATATTGTCACCCTGCTTATTTAATTATATGCAGAGTACATCATAAGAAACGCTGGACTGGAAGAAGCACAAGCTGGAATTAAGATTGTCGGGAGAAATATCAATAACCTCAGATATACAGATGACACCACCCTTAAGGCAGAAAGTGAAGAGGAACTAAAAAGCCTCTTGATGAAAGTGAAAGTGGAGAGTGAAAATTTTGGCTTAAAGCTCAACATTCAGAAAATGAAGATCATGACATCTGGTCCCATCGCTTCATGGGAAATAGATGGGGAAACAGTGGAAACAGTGTCAGACTTTATTTTTCCGGGCTCCAAAATCACTGCAGATGGTGACTGCAGCCGTGAAATTAAAAGACGCTTACTCCTTGGAAGGAAAGTTATGACCAACCTAGATAGCATATTGAAAAGCAGAGACGTTACTTTGCCAACAAAGGTTCGTCTAGTCAAGGCTATGGTTTTTCCAGTGGTCATGTATGGATGTGAGAGTTGGACTGTGAAGAAGGCTGAGCGCCGAAGAATTGATGCTTT
>NW_011495024.1:1311203-1312199 GCF_000754665.1 Bison bison bison
TGTTGGAGAAGACTCTTGAGAGTCCCTTGGACTACAAGGAGATCCAACCAGTCCATTCTGAAGGAGATCAGCCCTGGGATTCCTTTGGAAGGAATGATGCTAAAGCTGAAACTCCAGTACTTTGGCCACCTCATGTGAAGATTTGACTCATTGGAAAAGACTCTGATGCTGGGAGGGATTGGGGGCAGGAGGAGAAGGGGACAACAGAGGATGAGATGGCTGGATGGCATCACCGACTTGATGGATGTGAGTCTGAGTGAACTCCGGGAGTTGGTGATGGACAGGGAGGCCTGGCATGCTGCAATTCATGGTATCACAAAGAGTCGGACATGACTGAGCAACTGAACTGAACTGAACTGAACTGAACTGATGCTCGAATTTTACTCATCTTTGAATAATGTGACTTTGTCTTATGAAATAACTTTTTAACATTGGCAGAATTTTCTATCTTAAAAAATTCTTTGTGCCATTCACAATGGAATGGACACATGCCATACCCTGTTAAATTTAATCTGCATTGTTAACATATTCTCCAGCATGTTATTTTTTAAACCAAAGTATAGTCGACTTTGGAGAAGGCAATGGCATCCCACTCCAGTACTCTTGCCTGGAGAATCCCATGGATGGAGGAGCCTGGTGGGCTGTAGTCCATGGGGTCGCTAAAGAGTCAGACATGACTAAGAGACTTCACTTTCACTTTTCACTTTCATGCATTGGAGAAGGAAATAGCAACCCACTGCAGTGTTCTTGCCTGGAGAATGGGCTGCTGTCTATGGGGTTGCAGAGTCGGACACAACTGAAGCGACTTAGCAGCAGCAGCAGCAGCATAGTTGACTTACACTGTTGTGTTAATTTCTGTTAAACAGCAAAGTGATTCAGTTGCACACTTCTATTCGCTCCCTGGTGGCTCAGATGGTAAAGAATCTGCTTGCAATGCAGGAGACTGGGGTTCGATCCCTGAGTGGGGAAGATACCCTGGTGGAGGTCATGGAAACC
>NW_011495024.1:1312326-1338888 GCF_000754665.1 Bison bison bison
CATGGACAGAGGAGCCTGGGGGCTACATTTCATGGGGTCACAAAGAGTCAGACACGACTGAGCCACTAACACACATATATATACTCTTTTCCAGTATGGTTCATCATAGGACACTGAATATAGTTCTTTGTGCTGTACAATAGGATCTTGTTGCTTATTCACTCTATACGTGAAG
Organism: Bison bison bison; assembly: GCF_000754665.1. Taxonomy (NCBI): domain Eukaryota; kingdom Metazoa; phylum Chordata; class Mammalia; order Artiodactyla; family Bovidae; genus Bison; species Bison bison. The sequence continues at coordinate 1,312,502 of NW_011495024.1, forward strand.
GCCTACTGCTAACCCCAACTTCCCACTCCATCCGCCCCTCAACCCCTGCCCCCCACACCCTGACGACCATCAGTCTGTTCTCTGTATCTGAGATTCTGTTTCTGTTTCATAGATAAGTTCCTTTATGTGATACTGTGGCTTCATATAAGTGGTATCATATGGTGTTTGTCTTTCTCTTTCTGACTTACTTGGTATGATCATCTCTGGTTGCATTCCATCACATTCTTAAGTTCAGTCACTGAGAAATACAGTAAAGCTTTGCTTTGTAGTGGTTAAAAAAAAAGATGATGACACTCAGCTCACATGTGAACACACTCATGAGTAGTTTGCAATCCGTAAATGTTTGTGTAGTCATGAGTTATTCCTATCACAGTGAGAGGCACATGACCCACACATATTAGGGGGCTGCGGTGCCAATGAAAGTGGTCTCTGGGGATTAGAACCTGACCCTCAGAGGTCAGCCTAGCACAGGAACTACTTAGCTATGGGGCTTATGGGCAGAGAGGGCAGAAGGGGATCTCAGGCACCATTCAGTCCAAATACCACCCGCCCCAGGACACTGGGGCCCAGAGTGCTCAAAATTACATGACTAAGAGGCCCAACCTCTCCATCTGTTCACCATTTCCTGGTCTGGCCTTCAGAAGGCAGGCCAGTGAATAGACAAATGGGACTTGCTCACTGCCCGGCCTGCCGCCATTTCTCCCTTAGAGGAAGACAGTATCTTGTCATTTCTGGCACTTTGCAGAAGTTCTTAAAACTGAATCCCACTGCAGACGGCCCAACACCCTGAAGGCATCCTTCCTGCCGAGCCCCTCCCTATAACTCTGCACCCAGACTGGTTGCCCAGAGGCTGATCGAGCAGCACCTGCCCTTCTGCATCACCCCACCTTGGCCTTCCTGCAGCATATTACCTTCACCCTGACGCCGCCAGCACCGCAGCTTGTTCTTCCTCTGGCCCTCTTCCCACTCTGCTTTTTCCTTTGTCAGCCTCTAACCCCACAAATATTCCCTGTGCATCTCCTCAATGCTTTATGCTTTCCCTTCTCTCTCCCCCATCCCAAGAGCTGAGAACCCCTCTCATGTCAGCAGCCAACTCCCAAATCTACATCTCCACCCCTGACCCAGCTCCAGAGTGGCCCCCAGCAACCACGTCCTCCTGCTGTCCAAAAACCCATTCACCCTCCTCCCTCCAGTCCAGCTCCTCCCATGCTGGTGGTGACGCCTCAAAGTCACCCTAGACCTCTCCTGCCCCTTCACCCCACATCCTACGAGCCCCCAAGGTACTGCAGGTCCCTCCTTCCTAATGGCCCTCATATATATTGATTTCTTTCCATTCCCACTGTCAGGAAAGAGCCTCCAAAAATACATCTTGCCCATTGTCTTTTCCTCTTGGGAAACATTTGGAAACTCTCTACTCAAGGATATATCATTCTGGACTTGGTCAAAACCTGTGAGCCTGCCTTTCTGACACCCCTCTGATCATTCCTGAGGTACTTTTCCACACTCACCTACTCCTTCCTGAACCCTTCACCTTAGCTCCACTGTTTGTTCACTTGTGGGTCTGAGCATGTTTTATAAACGACTGTTTATTCCTTTCCCTTCCCTTGTGGTTCAGATGGTAAAGAATCTGCCTGCAATGGGAAGGGGGACCTGGGTTCAATCCCTGAGTTGGGAAGATCCCCTGGAGAAGGGAATGGCTACCCACTCCAGTATTCTGCCCTGGAGAATTCCACAGACTATATAGTCCATGGAGTCGCAAAGAATCAGACACGACTGAGTGACTTTCACTTTCCTTTCACTTTCACAGCAATCTCCATGTTTCAGGTACTGTGAGCTGTTTTACATCTACCAAAATGTGTAATCTGCACAATGATCCCGGGGAATGCACGCTGTCATCACCTAACCTTACAGAGGAGGAAACTGAGACACAGAGAGGTTAAGTAGGTTTCCCAAGGCCACACAGCCAGCGAGTGGTGGGATCAACATTGACCCCTGTGCCATCTGGCTCTGGAGTCACTGAACTGAGAGATTCACATTGACAAACAAATCTGTTTGTGCAAAACAGTTCCCAGACCCCTCCGTATTTGAGCATTAAGCCAGATTGGCACGGTGTTACATGGATTTTTGGAGTATCATTCCTGGAGGAAAGAAAGTTTTCCCACTGACCTTCAGGCATGGGAGAGGATGATGAAACAGTAAGTCATCCTGCCATTAACATTAAGTTCAATCACCCCTAATGGAATGTCACCTCCAAGATAGCCATTAAAGCCACCTGCCTCCCGAGCTGATGAAGTTCGGCATATATCACCATTACCTGTCCCTCTAACTGCCACCATGTCCCATGTCCGGGGAGTGCAAAGGCCTGTGGGGACACTGAGGGACACTCAGATCCACCTTGCAGGTGTCACCCAGAGGAGACAGGGCAGCTGCCCTAGCCCATGATGGAGATGCTTGTATTTCAGTGTGGTGGAGACTTGATGGAAGGTGAAACCCGACATAACACATGCAGGCTTTGACTTGCTCAAGGTGAAATGAGGCCCCAGCACGGAGTGGCCTTGCCTGGTCACTGAGCAGGATCCCAGACCCTGCCACTCAGAGCTGCTGGACAGCAGTGCTCTTCTGCAGGGCACATGGCTCTCGGCCAGGGTCTAGCTCCCTCCCAGGTCCCCCGGGCCCTCAAGGAGCACCCACTCTGCCTCAGATTAATGCCTCTAACATTTTTGGCACCAAAAGTCTTCAGAGGCACCATGAGACTGAGACTGGCTGGGACCTGGGACCCTTTGCTGCAGTGCTGCTATGCTTGCACCTGGACACACCTCTCCTTGAGCGACAAGATACAAAGAAACTGTGTGGGACTAAAAATAACTGCGGGCAGGTACAACTGGGGCAAATTCTGCACCCAAAAGATACAAAGAGACCAAAAATCCCAACTGCCAGTTTTGAAGAGCCTGAAGAGCAAGAACAGGTTGTTGGGAGCAAACCAGGGTACTGAGCATGCCCCCTGCACACAGCCCCACCTAAGTGGTGGGCAAACCACCTAAGCCAGCCCAACCCCTGAGCACACCCTTACCCTCATCCCATATACAGAACAAGTTCTCCCGCCTCCCCATCGGAGTGAGCAAGGAAAAACGTTACTTGTTTTCCATGCCTCATGGCTGCAGTAGAGGCCTCCCAGGAAAAGCTTGCTTGAATTTCTTGTCTGGCCTCTGCTGCTGCTGCTGCTGCTGCTGCTGCTGCTAAGTCACTTCAGTAATGTCCGACTCTGTGCGACCCCATAGATGGCAGCCCACTAGGCTCCCCCGTCCCTGGGATTCTCCAGGCAAGAACACTGGGGTGGGTTGCCATTTTCTTCTCCAATGCATGACAGTGGAAAGTGAAAGTGAAGTCGCTCAGTCATATCCGACTCTTAGCGACCCCATGGACTGCAGCCTACCAGGCTCCTCCGTCCATAGGATTTTCCAGGCAAGAGTTCTGGAGTGGGGTGCCATTGCCTTCTCCGATTTCTATTGCTTAGGGAAGGCCAAGAACCTGGTAGGTATCAATGTGAGGTTGTTATTTTTATCTCCCTTTTATAGATTAGATGACCTTTTACAGAATAAGATTCAAGGAGCTGGCAGGAGTAGGTAGGAATAACTGGGATGCAGAGAAGGGCTGGGATGAGGCCTCCCCATACCACACCCTCCTTTTCCTTAAGCGGCTGCACAGGCATTGTCCCTTCCTTTAGTGTCTGTACTTTGCCACATAAAGCAGATAGCATTATCCCCAATTAATAATGGGAAAACTGAGGCTCCGCCAGGCTGAAGGAAATGGCCCCAAGTGTACATCTAGCTAGGTGTGGGCCTGGACTCTGCCCCCGAGCACAGTGCCCTTTGCATGCCCTATCACCACAGTGGCAGCTGGCCCCTCTGTCGCTGGACCCCCATCCTCACCCACCAGCACCAGCTTCGTCTGACGTGGGGCAAAGGTCACGGCCCAGACCTATCCTTGTTTGCTGCTCCTTGGTTCTGCCTTGGACTTAACTCCCTGGACCCAGGGGCCTGTCCTCCCTAAGCCCTCACAGTGTTGCTCAGTTCACCCTCCTTCATGCCCAGTGCCACCTGCTTCTCTGCCCAGACCAGCTCCCATGATACCAACTAAGCACCACCCTGGACCTTTGTGTGCCTGCCCTGCGGACCCTGCCTGGCTCTTTCAGCCAAGCTAGACTCAGGTCCTGGTGCGTCCTCATTATGCATCACCGTCCCCTCCAAGCCTCAGCAGACAAAATCCCACTTTTGCCACCAATTCCTGGGCAAGTCAGCTTATGATATGAGCCTTGTTATGCATATTCTGGGGTCAGTTTTGACCTGCCCCAGCAGATAGAGGTTTGATATGGTCTGAATCCCCTAGATGGCCTTTGGGAAAGTGTGGCATTACTAAATTTAGAGAGATTCTCAACTTTCGATTCTTTTCAGGATCCTTTGTCTCCCAAACCCTCTGCTCACCCACCCCTGGCCTATCAAATGGATCCAGTCAGGCAGAGGCAGCCCAGCTCCTCAGGGCTTCTGGGACCCCCTGCACACTGGTTAGTCTTTCCTGGCTGGACGAAGAGAAGCCCAGTCCTGGCCAGTCCTCCGCTTTCCTGGCTGATGGGTCCAGGCAACCCATCCTGCCCTCAAAGTTGTGCCAACATGCTGTTCTATGCCCAAAGAAGACAAACCAAGGTGAAAGGTAAGCTTGATTTCAAACAACAATCTCTATAATAGTAGTTAACATTTGTTTCAGTGCCAAGCACTATTTCAAGTCTTTTACTTGGGTTGACTCCAGAGTCCTTCTTATGAAAAAGTTGCATTATTACCCACATTACAACCAGGAAAGTCAAGGCAAAAGGAGCTAAGTAACTTGTCCAGAGTAAGTAATTATGGGAGCCTGGATTCAAATCCAGAGACTCTGACATGAGAACTAAATCTTAGGCACCACCTCTAATGTATGGAAATATAATTATGGTTCTGAGGGGAGAGTAGACTTTGGGGTCAGAATTGTAGTTTCACTGCTTATTCTGTGACAAGTTATTTAACCTCTCAGAATATGTGTTCTCTCATGTGTAAAAACTGGGCTAGTAATGAATGTCTCTGACAGTTAGTGAAATTACATAGAATGGTGTGTGGAACTTTCTAGAATAATGTCTGATATGTAGTAGGTGCTGGGTCATTATGTGCTTCCTTGTTTCCTCTAATTAAGAAAGTCTTCAAAGTAAAGTGCCTACTGCTATGGTGATCACTTGAGTGCCAAATATTCCAGGGTCAAGGGGTTTTAAAAGAGCTCATGCATCTGTTCTAGAGGAATGCTTCTAATTTTTTGGAGATTTTTTTTTTTTAACCATCTGATATAGAGAAGAAAATCCATGGTCTTCCTTAAGGTTGTGGTTGCATTAACCATATGTATATATAACCAAATCTATTTATATATATATATATATATATCATGTATATATCATAAACCATAATTTTCATGTCCCTGGAGGAGGAAATGGCAACCCACTCCAGTATCCTTGCCTGGGAAATCCCATGGACAGAGGAACGTGGTGGGCTACAGTCCATGGGGTCACAGAGAGTCAGACACGACTGAGCACAGTTTTCATGTAATATATATATCATCAAATAATCTTATCTGGTCAGTAGTCTGGTATATCTAGTTTGTCAGTTCAGTTCAGTTCAGTCACTTAGTCGTGTCCAATTCTTTGCGACCCCATGAATCACAGCACGCCAGGCCTCCCCGTCCATCACCAACTCCTGGAGTTCACCCAAACTCATGTCCATCGAGTCTGTGATGCCATCCAGCCATCTCATCCTCTATCGTCCCCTTCTCCTCCTGCCCCCAATCCCTCCCAGCATCAGAGTCTTTTCCAGTGAGTCAACTCTTCACATGAGGTGGCCAAAGTATTAGAGTTTCAGCTTTAGCATCAGTCCTTCCAAAGAACACCCAGGACTGATCTCCTTTAGAATGGACTGGTTTGATCTCCTTGCAGTCCAAGGGACTCTCAAGAGTCTTCTCCAACACCACAGTTCAAAAGCAGCCAATATAAAACAGTGTGCATTAACTTTAGAAAGAGGAAATTTCCCATTCCCTAAGATAGGATTTCCAGTCTCCAGGTATGTCATGAGGATTCTGTGAAGGAGCCCTGTGATTCTCCCCAAACGTGGACAAGGCCTCCTTACCCAAATGCAACAACTGTGTACCCCTTGAACACTCCTGGCCCAGTCTTTCATGACTGGCACAAATGGAGAGGGGGTTCAATTGCTGAACGGAGGGAGTGGGTGCTCTATGGGCATGGAATAAAATCAGGGTGCTAAACTGCCTCTTAGAGAATCAATGACCATAATTCTAATTCTCCTCTGACCCCCACCTTAGCTAAATCATTTAACCTCCCTGAGGTCTTTTTTTAATTATTTGTGAAATGTGAATTACAAACATCTCTGAAAATATGCAGTAAACGTGGTTTCCCATCCACATGCTATTCTCTCTCCTTGGAATACATCTACAAAGTTCTTCCCTCTTCTCCTTCCCTTTCTCTCAGCAAATTCCTATATGTCTTTCCATACTTAGCTTAGAATCTGCTTCCTCCAGGAAGCTCTCCAGACTGAAATGGTTGCCTTTCTCTGTCTTCCACAGTGCTCTGGCTGCCTTCCACCATGGCACTGATGCTCTATCTCTTTCATTAAACAGTGAACTCCTTCTCAATAAAGTGTATCTTGACCACCTTGAAACCCCCAGAACCTAGAAAGACAGGACCTAGTACATGATAGATTCTCAGAAAAATCTTGTTGAATAAATAAATCATACACTCCATAATCCAAGCCATATTTTCTCATTCGCTTGCAACATGGCATATAGATTACACCTCTAGAAATAAGTCAGAGGCTATGAGATCAGAGAGTTGGGTCAAAAAGCAGAGCAAGGGGCAGAAGGCGCCACCACCCAGACACGCCAAGACCTTGGCTCCAAGCAACCTCACTAAATGACACAGCAACGAAAGGAGGGAAGGGCACCCTTTCTGCCCCTTGCCAAGCTGTAAAAAGTGGTGGCAAGAAAGTGTGTCCAAATTTTTTTTCTCAGATCATGCCAGCATGTGGAATCTAACCATGAGAATATTGATGAATCCCAGAACAAAGTTGGAGGACAAAGTCAAACAGCAGCCAGTATTGTAGAGTCATCATGAGTCTTAAAGTTCATCTGGTCTACCTTCTGCTCTGTGCACAAACATCTCTGGACCCAGTCAGTCATTCCCATTCATGGAAGGGTTTCAAAAATCTCAAGCCCTTAAGTTTTAAGTTGGCAAACAGAAAAACCTTGTGATTCCTCTGATACAGTGATGTTTTGAGAATAAACAGAACACTTACTATGCCCAATGCACTCCCTTGGGAACCATGAGGAATACAAAGCACCTGTCCCCAAGAAAAGCTCATGATGCAGATGGAGCAGAAAGGCCAGTTCAGCTGTGGACACAACTGAGGGAAGCTGTAATAAGGACTGTAAGGTGAGCATCAGTGTGGGAGAGAAAGGCAAAAGCCAGGTCTGGGGGTTTCTGCAGAACTGGCCTCATTCCTTTAAAAACCTCAACCAATTCAAATGACAGACTTGATTCAAAAGAATCGACTGTTAGAAAAAAAAAATGGGACAATCGGAGAAATTTCCATCTAGATTGGGTATTGGGTGAAAGCAAGGAATTATTTATATTTTTAGGTCTTGAACAGTAATATTATGACATCTGAAATGTCCATCTTTTTTAGAGATTGCAAAATCTAGTATGTATTGAGTTGGCCAAAAAGTTCATTCAAGGAAGTGCTGGAGGTGGCTCAGGAACCTGGTTTGTTTGCCCCTGTGTGAATCAGAGCTCCAAACATCAGCCTGGTGGGTAGAGACCCACCTGTGTTGGCCTGTTTCTCAAGGATATGGTAAGTGCTGAGCCAAGAGAGAAGGCAGACGACTACATATACCGGACCCTGAATGCAGGCAGAGGGGGAGGGCACCAGGACCTTCAGTGCTGACTCTTGCCTCAAGGACAGTCCCCCGAACCCTTCACTGGTGGACCCAGTCTCGGTCCAGACAGACCACCAGCCCCATGTGAGGCACTGTTGCTTCCTTCTTGGGGACACGTGGTCTTCTTGGGGATGTAGTTCCCTCTGCTCCTTCTCCTCTGGATTCTCCAGCATCTCCAGAGAAATAGATCAGATATGACCACACGAGAGTAAGCCTTGGGGTCACTTGCCCAGGACCCCATCCACCTGTCTCTCCCCACTACCCCTCCCATCCCCAGGCAGGATCCCACCTTGCCTGGCACTGTCTCTGCCAGGGAGTGGGCTACCTGGGGAGCTAAATCTGCTGCTGCTGTCCTGGCAGTGCAATCCCACAACTGCTTACCTCCCCCGGGGCCAGGAGGGGCTTCTGCTGCAGTGGGGTGGGCTTTCAGGCCCTGCCAAAACATCCTACCACCTCATCTCAGGCCTGATTTGCCTCTGACTCACCCAGTTTTTCTGAGATCACAGAACAATGAACCCTGGTCATATCTCCAGAGTGGACTCGGTGTTCACTGCTGGGGTTAATTGCCCTGAACGACCTGACAGTCTTCCTGAAACCACCATGGTTCACTTGAGTGAGGCAGGAGGTTCCTCTCTCATAAGCTTATCTTCACCATGCAGCCCTGGTAAGTAATTGCTGAGGGTTGCAAAATCAAAGGGAAAATATTTACAATGATAGTTGACCTAAAAAGATCTAGACCGGGGTTAGTGTCCCTTCAGCTTGGCCTGACCACTTCCAGACAAAACGCCTCAGAGGAAGGCAGGGCCTTGGGTACAAAGAGCGTGGGTTCAGAGTAGGCAGAGGCCTGAGTTCAAATCCTGCCTCCCCACTTAACTAGTTGGGGCAACAGAGTTCATCTCAGATGAGAGTTCCTGTCTCAGAGGGTTTTGCAAAGGAATTGAGATTCGTGCAAGTGACATGCTTGGCCTCCTCCTCCACCTCTACACATCAGATTCCTCACCTTTTAAAAATATTTACTTATTTATTTATTTGACTGCATCGGGTCTTACTTGCAACACCCAGGATCTTTTGTTGCAGCACACCAACTCTCTACTTAGAGTGCGCACACTTAGTTGCTGCTCAGCATGTGGGATCTTAGTTCCCTGAACAGGGATAGAACCTAAGTCTCCTGCATTGCAAGGCAGATTCCTAACTACTGGACCACGAGGAAGTCCCCCAGGTTCCTCACCTTTTAGATAAGAAAGCTGGAGGAGGTGGTTCTCAAGGCCACTTTCAGCTCTGACTTCCTGCTGTTTCCTGAAATCACAGGGGTTGTAAGTTCCTCTCCTGGGGAGGATGGGGTGAGGCTCAGTAGTTTGATGCATTCTGCATCCAGCTGCCCCCCTGGCCTCTAACAGTGACAGCTCTGGGCTCGACTGCCATTGTGAAACCACAGGGACACCAAAAGACCTGTGGAGGCCTGGTCGCACATCCAGACAGGCTCCTAGCCTCCCCTCTCCATCTCAAAGGGCTTCTCTGCTCCAAGCACAGCGGAGATTTGTCCTTTCTGATTTTATGCACTCTCTCAAAGGTTACCAGCCGAGGACTTCCCTGGTGGCCCAGTGGTTAAGAATCCCCCTGTTAATGTAGGGGACATGAGTTCCATCCCTGCTCCAGGAAGATTCCACATGCCGAGGGGAAACTAAGCCCATGCACCACAACTACTGAAGCCCGCCCTGTAGATCTCGAGCTCTGCAACAAGAAAAGCCACCGCAATGAGAAGCCCAAGCACCACAACTAGAGAGTCATCCCCTGTCTCTGCAACTAGATAAAGCCTGCAAGCAACAATGATCCCATGCAGCCAAAACATAAATAAGAAAAGTAAGTAATAATTTTTATAAAAAGGTTACCAGTTGGGTAGAAATGCATTATAAGACGTTTGGACTTTAGCCATTGTCCTGATGGGCAGCTTAGTGGAGAGAACCACCCCTCAGGCAGGTACTGGGAAATGAATTCACTCCTTGCAGGCTGATGGCTTTGGGCTCAAATGCTCCTCTAGTTCCTCACCCCTCTGATGACAAGCCACCATATCCACTCTTGCTCTGTTGGGTAAGATTTTCCCATCAAATGGTAGATCTTGTGAAAGTGTCTTTGAAAAGTATGAAACTCTGGGAAAACGGGAGAGATTATGGTGACTCCAGCTTGGGTCTCTAAACCAGACCTCCCATTAACCCTTCTGTTGTCTTGGGAAAACCCAAGACAAGAACTGGCCAAGCCTGTCACAGGTGGAATCACTGGGACTCTTTCTCTAACCCTTAGGGAGTGGCTGGCTGCCTTTCCATGGGAAAGCACACGGGATAAGCTGCGTGTCTCTCATGACCTCTAGGTGAGTGACCACATGCTCCCTATACCCAGGCCATTTCAGTTTATTCTCGTTACCCAGAGTAATCATTAACAGCACCCCCTTTTATTTTCAAAATAGCACCCCAGCTGTGCAAAAAAGTATATGGTCACCATCCCTCCACGCCAAGTAGTACCTCTATAGCCAAGCTGGATTGCCTTGGCATTGCATGCTCAGTCGCGTCCAACTCTTTGCAACCCAGTGAACTGTATTTTCAGGCAAGAATTTTCTAGGCAAGAATACTGGAATGGGTTGCCATTTCCTATCCCAGGGGATCTTCCTGACCCAGGGATCGAAACTGCATCTTTGGTGTCTCCTGCATTGGCAGGCAGATTCTTTACCAACAGCACCACCTGGGAACCTCTGCATTGAGACATCATCTGATGCAGATGTTACCCCCATTGCACTTCTGCAAGACGGGACACGGTTTCAAGGGGGATCAAAGGGTGCCAGGCCCAGACGTGCTCACCAGCCTCCTAGGAGCAGGGGCACAGATCTGTTCTGTGGCCCTTGGAGACCGGTTCCTTCCTCTCCTCAATTCCTTGCTCATCCAGCTCCATCCAAAGGCTCAGCCCTGCCAGTACCAGCATGGCCCGCCCCTCACCCAGAGCTGCCCCCAGCTGGGCCTCCCAGGTCTCACTCAGAGCTGCTTCCGTCTGAGAACCGCCCGGGAGCCAAGGACATTCTGTGCCGAATGGACCGAAGCTCCTCATCCCCAGGGCTGACTGTTCTCAGCTGTTAACACATCATGACAAGAGAAACTTGAAAGAAGGCTTGGGATGCCACAGATAGTTGAACTGTTAATGTTTAAACATATTTTTCCCTCTCAGCCAGCAATTCTGTGGTTTCTCTTATTGGGTTGGAAGCCTTCTAGAACACTTCATGTTGACGGCAGTTTACAATTATGTCACTTCCACCCCCTCATGTGCCCAAAAGGGGCCGCACAGAACAAGCACTCGTCCCATCTCACAGATAGTGACACTAAGTTCAGAACAGGCAAAAGATGCTGATCTTTCACTTGACCTAGCCACGCAGGCTTCCTTCTAATCAAGACTTTGACCAAATCATTCTCTCACACACATACACACGCTTACACAAACTCGAACCGTTCCCCAGGGGACCTTGTATGGTTTCCCCTCTCTGGTTTTACTCGTGATACTTTCCTACTTCCTGGCTATAAATACACCGAGGTCAAAGCCGTCTCTTGGTTTCACTCCATCAGCCAGAGAAACAGTTACTCAGAAGCAGACAGCAGGGAGCAGCCACAAAGGGAGAGGCGGCTGATCTGCTCCGTCCAGGACAGAGCGGGTATTTCCTTTGTGTTTTGCTTTTCAGAAGCAGCCACCAGAGTTCTGTCAGGGAAAGTCAAGCCCCATCACACACGCTTGTGCCCCAAGGCTTGGGCTGGATAAGCAAGGGTGGAAAAAGCACTGTCATTTTGAATCCTGCCTAAACCAAGACTGGTGGAGGTGAGGCCCCTGTATGACCAACCACCAGACCAGCTGTAAAAACCCACCTCCAGCCTTTACAGATGGGGGGTCAGGGCCACACCCCAGAGAAGCTATTTCTTCTAAATACCACTGTCTTTTCTTCCTCTTTCCTCACTTTCAGGGTAAATTCTTCCTCTATGTTTCATAGGCTTTGAGTTAATGTTTCTCTTATTATGAATTTATCATTCATAATATAATTATTATTTATCATATAATTGTGTTATTTATATTAGAGCTTCCCTAGTGGCTCAGATGGTAAAGCATCTGCCTTCAATGCAGGACACCCAGGTTCAATTCTCATTTCTCCTTCTGAATTCAATCTGTTGCCCCATCGTGAAGCCAATGGGAAACTCCACTGTACACTCATAAGAAAGTGAGAGTGAAAAAGGCGAATCAGGCCTTAGCAGTGTTTTGAAAATCGTCTTGGCTGTCCAGAGACCACTGTGAAGAGAAAGGCCAGGGAGAAGAGCCTGCCCTTCCCTAAGCAAGAGCAGGACAATCCAGGGCTCCCCTCCATGCAGCATGCCAAGGCCCTGAAGAATACAGTCACACTGGTCCCCGGGCACCCTCTGCATGCTGGAATTTGCATAGCCATAGGCACCCAGAGGTCCCAAAGCCAGGAACTTGCACCCATACAGACCTTGCAGGGAGATCTTGCTTTCCCCAGCCCAAAAACCTAACATAGTTAATGTTAGGTTAATGCTGGCCTGCCCTAGTGCCCCAACCACTACCACCACCACTCCCAGGTCTCACAGTGGTCTGCTCCTGTGGCCATCGCCCGTGTGGTAGTGCATAGCACTATCAGCCTTGTTCTTGCCTTCCTGTGCCCATAGCCCAGCCATGGACGGATGCTCTTTGCCACCCTTTGGCTTTAGGTTTGGCCATGTGACTTGCATTGGCCATAAGTGTGTGGACAGAAAGGCCAAACAGCAGTCCTGAGCCTGGGCCTTGGGAGTCTTGCATGTTTCCACTTGCCCCTTTGTACTCCCATCGTCATTAGAAGAAGAGTCTACTGCCAGATCATTGCTGTCCCTTAGCCTGGGACCCCAGATGAACAATTATGGCAAGGACTGAGCCCCGCCAGTACCCACAGACCTATAGACTGAACCTAAGCCACCCCAACTGACCCTCAAATCCATGAATATAAACATGTATGGTCGTGTGCTGCTGAGGTTTTTGCAGTTATTTGTTAACACAGCAAGAGCTAGCCAATACACCTGTTTCCTTGCCTGTAGTCTCTTTAAGACTGTGAGTTATACAAAGGCTGCAACCAATGTTTGTTTTTATGTTGTTTCCCAAGAGCACACAGCAAGTATTTAATAAACGTCTTTTGAACATGGGAAGAAATGCACAGATGAACACCTAGACTAGTCCAGTTACCAGATCTGACTTCTGGAATCCTCTGACCCAAAGACCATCACAGAACACATCAACAGTTACACACTAGGCATCCCAAGGGCAGATCCATACATATGCAGGGCTAGGCCAGCATTAGACCAGCCCTCATAACAGACAGTGAGGGACTTCCCTGGTGGTTTGATGGTCAAGAATCTGACCTGCCAATGCAGGGAACGTAGGTTTTTATCCCTGGTCCAGATTCCTCATGCTGCAAGGCAGTTAAGCCCATGCTCTGCAAGTACTGAGTCCATGCGTCCTAGAGCCCATGCTCTGCAACAAGAGAAGCTGCTGCATTGAGAAGCCTCAACTAGCACGTCGTCCCCACTCACCACAGCTAGAGAAAGCCCAAGCACAGTGAAGACCCAGTGCAGCAACCAAGATCCAGTGCAGCCAAAAAATTAATAAATAAAATTTTTTTTTAATTTTAATCTTAAGAAAACAGGCAGTGCAACAGGTAAAGCATCCCTTGGGGATTGTATTTAGCTATCCCTTAACTGAATGGTATCCTTAGCTGCCCTCTTAAGCTTCAGAGACGAATGGCCTCTCCTGGAGGCAATCCTTGGTGATCTGCTAGCCATTCTGTGCCCTGAACTGCCCTCACTCTCTGATGAAGTACCTTCACTCCACACCCCTCCACCTGCCTCATGATGTTATGGACTGCATGTACGCATCCTCCCAAAAGCTCACGTGTTGAAACCCTAACCCCCAATGTGACGTTATTTGGAGGTGGAGCCTTTGGGAGGGGATTAGGTCATGATGATGGTGCCCTGATGAATGAAATTAGTGCCCTAATAAGAGACACAGGAATTCGCTCCTCTTTTGGCCACAAGAGAAAACAGCAAGAAGACAGTCATCTACGAACCTGCAAACGGGTCTTCATTAGACACTGAATCTGCTGGCATCTTGATCTGGGATTTCCCAACCTTCAGAACTGTGAGATATAAATTTCTGTTGTTTAAGGCACACAGTCTACTATAATGTGTTAGCAATTACAACCTGAAAGGACTGAGACACATGGGATGGCAAGTATTCTAAGAGGATCACATTGTTTCAAAACAAAAGGAGGCAAGGAGAGCAGATGTCGCCCTGCTGAGAAATAGAGGAGGCTGGACCAGCAGACTGTCCCACATCCTCTGCTCTTCCAGACTTGATAGCTCTGGTATGAGGGGAGGGGCATCAGCATTGCTCAGGGACCTGACAAGACACCCCACAGCCTAGGGGTTCGTGATGTGGGACATGGGGCCTCTGAAGGGACAGGCTAAGTAGGGTATAGATGGGAAGATAGAATCTGCAGATGACTGACTACCCTCGCCAGCTCCACGGCACAGGGAGCCCAAGGCCACACACCTGAGGGACAGAAAGGAGCCCTCCACAGAGGGTAAGCAGCCCAGACTAAGGGCAGGGTGGGTGGGCCCTGACTGAGACAAAGGCTCTTTTCTCTTCCCCACTACCTATGACCTGCCGTATGTCCACTTCCAAAGAGGAGCATGAAGGGAGATGGAGAGGCCGGCTTGACCTGGAATGTGCAATGTTATCAATATTCATGGAAACAAGGCTACTTCCAGCCCAGGTCCTGTAGCAGCCTGAGAGGTCCCCAGAGAGCCACAGAAGTTGTAAGATCCCACCTCTGCAGGGGAAAGCCCCATGTCCTGAACCTTCATGGACCTTGGTGGTGAGGCAACCTTGACTGTGTAACAGCCCCGCTATTTTTGGAAACCTGTTTGGGGTGAACCCTTATAAATAAATTGCGTCTCTATGACTTGAAAGGCAACTCCAGATCTTTTAAAGGAGGTTGCGAAATAACCCTTGGCAGTTTTCTCTTCATCTGGAACTTGTATCTCTATTTTAAGCAAATGAACAGCCTCATGTCTAATGTGGATCCATAAAGATGGAGTTGGCTGGTCTCAAATTATGAATGAGCCTGGTGGTTGAGGGAAGTACGGCTTCCCAACACTGCTGGGAACCTGGGGACCCAGAGCATCAGATTCTGAGCCAACCCAGAGAGCTGCTGAACTGAGCTGACCGTCTTACACAGACAGCCAAGAAGCACGGACACCATCCCATGTTGGACGTGGAAGCGAGTCCCTTTGCATTCAGTGTCAGTGAAAAGAGGATGCCGCAGCCCTACTGCTCTACAGAAATGCTTTTGGTTTCAGTTTCAACTAATGATCTGGTACGGTGAGGTTCCTGGGCGCGTGACAGGCTCCACACGTTCACCAGGAACCCGGAGGTCACGCTAAACTCAGAAAACGTTCCCTCGTGCTTTGGTTATGTTTTGATTCTGAGTTTCCAAAGCTGGGAACCAAATGGCATCATGAAAGGGTGAGATCCAGGCCTCTATTATCCTGGAGCCTGTCATTGGTACAAGGGATGTTACACAGATGAAATCACCCACTGAAGATGTGTTAGGAAGGATGTCGCCCCCTGTGAAAATGGCACGTTTCATCCCTGGGGGCCAGCACGGTAAATGGGAATGAAGAGCAGGTTGACATTTTGATTTAAAGATTACTTGAAGGTAATGTTTCCAGAATGTTCGGAGCACACGAGGCAAAGAAAGAAGCCTGAGGATAGAGATTAACCCCCTTGCCTTCTCTGCACTGTTGGCCTTAACCTTCTCTGCTATACAAAATGGCAGAAGGTACTACTCAAAAGTGGGGGGTTGGAGGGTATGAGGGGTTCCATGCCCTGTGGCCACAGGCTAGGCCTGGTCAAGTAATTTCTATGCTAGAGCATTCATGATACACCTATTTCTTCAGACTTCCATTAAATGAAACAAATATTTATTAACTGTTCGATCTGATAAAAAAGATTCAGTAGCAGGATTTCCCTGGTGGTCCAACGGCTAAGACTCGGAGCTCCCAGTGCAGGGGCCCAGGTTCAATCCCTGGTCAGGGAACTAGATCCCACATGTGACAACTAAAGTTCCTGCATGCTGCAACTAAGACCTGGTGAAGCCAAATAAATAATTTTTTTTTTTTTAAAGATTGAGTAGCTGTGTAAGGCTTAGACCGGATTCTCACAAGTTTCAAATAAAGAGACTCACATAAACGAGTGTGACATGATCAGAGACTGAAGGCTTAAGGAGCTAACGCAAAGTATAGATTGGAGACACACTGTCTGGGGGCCTGAGGCAGGTGGTTTGGCTTGTCTGGATCTCATCATGAAGAAATCATAGCCCCCATCTAGCCGTCGTATATGACAGCTCTAAACATCCCAAGCCAGCTAGGAGGGACACAAGTCCAGGTGTACCTGTGACCTATGGGGCAGCCCCACACAGGCACCAAGAGATGGGCCCAGATCAGACCCCGGGGCTGGAGCAGGGTGAATTTCCTGCGAGGGAGCCATGGATACAGGAGGCGGAGAGAAAAGGGTGCTTATTAGTTTGAAGGCTCCTGCCCCCAGCAGCAGGGGTGATGGGAAAGGGCGGTGCTCGAGACAAAAGAAGAGCAGAGAAAAAGAAAAGGTGAGGGATGGCAGCTATGGAGAGGGGTTGAAAAAACTCTCGAAAAGCGCTAGGCTCTCGGGGAAACAGGAAACAAAAACCAGAATTAATTGATCAACAGGCTGAGCCTTCGACCAAAGTCAAGGTTTATTAAAAGACACCTGGTGCACTGTGACAGTGCCTTTTCTCTGGGCTTTTCTCTTAGCTGATGCTCAGGACTACCCTACAAGATAAATCAGAAATTGTTTCCCTGTTTTATAGATGGGGAACACTGAGCCGTGGCAGCCAGGAGCTCACCCGCTGTTGGCCGCTGATGATCGCATGGTCGTTATACAGTCTGCCTCCTCGCCAGGGGACCCAAGAGCCCCATTTTGAACTGAATCCCAAAATATAGATTTTTCAGAGTCTGAAGATTTTCTAAAACTCCTGGAACCAAGACATCAAAATACTCTCCAAACATAATTGTCCTTTTATCCATTTCTGGAAATTTCTATAGAGAAGACCACCAGATAGCTCTTTGCCTGTGGGTGGGGGCAAGCACCGGAGGTCAGATGGAATTTAAAAAGCCCCTCATCAATCAATGCAAGGAGGTCGGCTCTCCCTGCTGTCAAAAGGTTGCTTTTCAAACCCAGGGTATAAAATAAATTAGGTCTACACAATTTTGAACTTCAAGGTGGGATACGCACACACACTTTCTCAACCGAGAATTTTCACTTGAGAACTACATGTAAGTTCTGGGTGTACCAATGGTTCCGAGCAGGAAGGACTCTGGGCCACAGACTGTGGACCAAAGGAAATTTAAAGGGCACTAGGGACTTCCCTGGTGGTCCAGTGGTTAAGAATACGCCATGCAATGCAGGGGACTTGGGTTTGATGTGTGGTTGGGGAACTAAGATCCTACACGCTGCAGGGCAGCTAAGCCTGAGCACCTCAGCGAGAGTCTGTGTGTCACAAGGAAGATCCCACATGCTACAATTAAGACCAGATGCAGCCTAATTAATTAATTTTTTTTTACATTGCATTGTTTACTGCACCCTAGTCAGTACTTTACTAGTTTAATTTATAGAGAGGTGATCAAATAGGTAAATATATGAGAGGCATGTAGATATTCTGGTGTGTCATTGTCTTACTACAATTTTTTTTAGTTAATTTATTTTTTATTGAAGGATAATCACTTTACAGAATTTTGCTGTTTTCTGTCAAACCTCAACATGAATCAGCCATAAGTATACATATATCTCCTCCCTTTTGAACCTCCCTCCCATTTCCCTCCCACCCCTCTAGGTTGATACAGAGCCCCTGTTTGAGTTTCCCGAGCCATACTGCAAATTCCAGTTGGAGATCTATTTTACATATGGAAATGTAAGTTTCCATGTTACTCTTTCCTTACATCTCACCCTCTCCTCCCCTCTCCCCATGTCCATATGTCTATTCTCTATGTCTGTTTCTCCATTGTTGTCCTGTAAATAAATTCTTCAGTACCATTTTTCTAGATTCCGTATATATGTGCTAGAATATGATATTTATGTTTCTCTTTCTGACTTACTTCATTCTGTGTAATAGGTTCTAGGTTCATCCACCTCATTAGAACTGACTCAAATGTGTTCCTTTTTATGGCTGAGTAATATTCTATTGTGTATACTTACCACAACTTCTTTACCCATTCATCTGTCAATGGACATATAGGTGGCTTCCATGTTCTAGCTATTATAAATAGGGCTACAATGAACAGTGGGATACATGCTGCTGCTGCTGCTGCTGCTGCTGCTAAGTCACTTCAGTCATGTCCAACTCTGTGCGACCCCATAGACGGCAGCCCCCTAGGCTCCCCCGTCCCTGGGATTCTCCAGGCAAGAACACTGGAGTGGGTTTCCATTTCCTTCTCCAATGCATGAAAGTGAAAAGTGAAAGTGAAGTTGCTCTGTTGTGTCTGACTTTTAGCAACCCCATGGACTGCAGCCTACCAGGCTCCTCTATCCATGGGATTTTCCAGGTGAGAGTACTGGAATAGGGTGCCATTGCCTTCTCCGTGGGATACATGGGATATATATGTCTCTTTCAATTTTGGTTTCCTCAGGTATAGGCCTAGGAGTGGGATTGCTGGGTCATATGGTGGTTTTATTCCTAGTTTTTTTTTTAAGGAATCTCCATCTTCCATAGTGGCTGTATCAATTACATTCCCACCAACAGTGCAATCCCAGGGACGGGGGAGCCTGGTGGGCTGCTATCTATGGGGTCGCACAGAGTCAGACATGACTGAAGTGACTTAGCAGACCTAGCAGCAGCAACAGTGCAAGAGCATTCCCTTTTCTCCACACCCTCTCCAGCATTTATTGTTTGTAGACATTTTGATGATGGCCATTCTGACTGGTGTGAGATGATATCTCATTATAGTTTTCTATAATGAGGCTGTCTTTGCACCATTGTATTTTCATCCCTCCTTTGTCAAAATTTAGGCACCCGTTTCTCTAATAATTTGCATTTCTCTAATAATGAGCAATGTTGAGCATCTTTTCATGTGTTTGTTAGCCATCCATTTGTCTTCTTTGGAGAAATGTCTGTTTAGGTCTTTTTCTCACTTTTTGATAGGGTTGTTTATTTTTCTGGTGTTGAGTTGTATGAGCTGCTTGTATATTTTGGAAATTAATCCTTTGTCAGTTGTTTCATTTGCTATTATTTTCTCCCATTCTGAGGGGTGTCTTTTCACCTTGCTTATAGTTTCTGTTGCTGTGAAAAAGCTTTTAAGTTTAATCAGGTCCCACTTGTTTACTTTTGTTTTTGTTTCCATTACTCTGTGGGTGAGTCATAGAGGATCTTGCTTTGATTTATGTCATCAAGTGTTCTGCCTATGTTTTCCTCTAAGAGTTTTATAGTTTCTGGTCTTACACCATTAAATAAATACCAATAGGCCTTTAACCATTTTGAGTTTATCTTTGTGTATGGTGTTAGGAAGTGTTCTAATTTCATTCTTTTACATGTAGCTGTCCAGTTTTCCCAGCACCATTTATTGAAGAGGCTGTCTTTGCACCATTGTATTTTCATCCCTCCTTTGTCAAAAATAAGGTACCCATAGGTGCATGGGTTTATTTCTGGGCTTTCTATCTTGTTCCATTGGTCTATATTTCTGTTTCTGTGCCTGTACCATACTGTCTTGATGACTGTAGCTTTGTAGTATAATCTGAAGTCAAGAAGGTTGATTCCTCCAGCTCTATTCTTCTTCCTCAAGACTGCTTTGGGTATTTGGGGTCTTTTGTGTTTCCATATGAATTGTGAAATTTTTTGTTCTAGTTCTGTGAAAAATGCCATTGGTAATTTGATAGGGATCACACTGAATCTGTAGATTGCATTTGGTATTATAGTCATCTTCAAAATATTGATTCTTCCTATCCAGGAACATGAAATATCTCTCCATCTGTTTATGTTGTCTTTGATTTCTTTCATTGGGGGGTCTTACAGTTTTCTGTTTACAGTTCTTTTATCTCCTTGCTGCTGCTAAGTCGCTTCAGTCCGACTCCGTGCGATCCCATAGATGGCAGCCCACCAGGCTCCCCAGTCCCTAGGATTCTCCAGGCAAGAACACTGGAGTGGGTTGCCATTTCCTTCTCCAATGCATGAAAGTGAAAAATGAAAGTGAAGTCGCTTAGTCATGTCCGACCCTCAGCGACCCCATGGACTGCAGCCTTCTAGGCTCCTCTTAGGTAGGTTTATTCCTAGATATTATTTTAGTTTCAATGGTGAATGGGATTGATTCCTTAATCTCTCTTTCTGATTTTTCAGTGTTTGTATATAGAAATACACAGTAATTTCTGTGTATTGATTTTGTATCCTGCAACTTTGCTAAATTCACTGATTAGCTCTAGTAATTTTCTGATACTATCTTTAGGGTTTTCTATGTACAGTATCATATCATCTGCAAATACTGAGAACTTTACTTCTTCTTTTCCAATCTGGATTCCTTTAACTTCTTTTTCTTCTCTGATTGCTGTAGCTAGGACTTCCAGAACTATGTTGAATAGCAGTGGTGAAATTGGACACCCTTGTCTTGTTCTAATCTTAGGGGGAATACTTTCAGTTTTTCACCATTGAGACTAATGTTTGCTGTAGGCTTATCATAATGGCCTTTACTATGTTGAGGTAGGTTCATTCTATGCCCATTTTTTGAAGAGTTTTAACTATAAATGGGTGCTGAATTTTGTCAAAGGCTTTTCCTGCATCTGTTGAGATTATCATATGGTTTTTATCTTTCAATTTGTTAATATGGTGTATCACATTGATTGATTTGTATATATTGACAAATCCTTGCATTCCTGGAATACACCCAACTTGATCAAGGTATATGAGCTTTTTGATGTGTTGCTGAATTCTGTTTGCTAAAATTTTGTTGAGGAATTTTGCATCTATGTTCATCAATGACATTGGCCTATGGTTTTCTTTTTTTGTGCTGTCTTTGTCTGGTTTTGGTATCAGGGTGATGGTGGTCTCATGGAATGAGTTTGGAAGTGTTCCTTCCTCTGTAATTTTTTGAAAGAGTTTTAGAAGGATAGGCATTATCTCTTCTCTAAATGTTTGACAGAATTCTCCTGTGAAGCCCTCTGGTCCTGGGCTTTTGTTTTTTGAAAGATTTTTTATCACAGTTTCAATTTCAGTGCTTGTAATTTGGTTGTTCATAATTTCTGTTTCTTCCTGGTTCAGTCTTAGAAGATTGAACTTTTCTAAGAATCTGTCCATCTCTTCCAGGTTATCTATTTTATTGCCATATAGTTGTTCATAATACTTTCTTATAATCCTTTGTATTCCTGCATTGTCTGTTGTATCCTCTCCTTTTTCATCTTTAATTTTGTTGATTTGATTCTTCTCTCTTTTTTTCTTGATGAGTCTGGCTAAAGGTTTGCCAATTTTGTTTCTCTTCTCAAAGAACCAGCTTTTGGTTTTATTAATCTTTACTATTGTTTCTTTCATTTCTTTTTCATTTATTTCTGCTCTTATCTTTATGATTTCTTTCCTTCTACTAATTTTGGGGTTTTTTGTTCTTCTTTTTCCAGTTGTTTTAAGTGTAAAGTTAGATTGTCTATTTGATGTTTTTCTTGTTTCTTGAGGTAGGATTGTATCGCCATAAACCTCCTTCCTAGAACTGCTTTTGCTGCATCCCGTAGGTTTTGAGTTGTCAAGTTTTCATTGTCATTTGTTTCTAGAAATTTTTTTATTTTCCTTTTGATTTCTTCAGTAACGTGTTGGTTATTTAGAAACGTGTTGTTTAATCTCCATGTATTTGTGTTTCTTACAATTTTTTTCTTGTAATCAATATCTAGTCTCATAGTGTTGTAGTTGGCGAAGATGCTTGATACAATTTCAATTTTCTTAAATTTACTGAGGCTTGATTTGTGAGAAAAGATGTGGTCTATCCTGGAGAATGTTCCATGTGCACTTGAGAAGAAGGTGTATTCTTCTGCATTTGGATGGAATGTGCTGAAGATATCAATGAGATCCACCTCACCTAACGTATCATTTAAGACTTGTGTTTCCTTATTAATTTTGTTTTGATGATCTGTCCATTTGTGTGAGTGGGGTGTTAAAGTCTCCTACTCTTATTGTGTTACTCTCAATTTCTTTTATGTCTGCTAGTGTTTGTCTTATATATTGAGATGCTCCTATTTTGGATGCATAGATATTTACAACTGTTATGTCTTCCTCTTATATTGATCTCTTGATCATTATGTAGTGTCCTTCCTTATCTCTTGTAATCTTCTTTATTTTAAGGTCTCTTTTGTCTGATATGAGGATTGCTACTTCAGCTTTCTTTTGCTTCCCATTTGCATGGAATATATTTTTCCATCCTCTCACTTTCAGTCTGTATGTGTCTTGACGTCTGAAGTGGGTTTCTTGTAGACAGCGGGTCTTGTTTTTGCATCCATTCAGCCAGTCTGTCTTTTGGTTGGAGCATTTAATCCATTTACATTTAAAGTAATTACTGATATATATGTTCCTATTGCCATTTTCACTCCTTGGAAGGAAAGTTATGACCAACGTAAACAGCATATTAAAAGGCAAAGACATTACTTTGCCAACAAAGGTCAGTCTAGTCAAGGCTATGGTTTTTCCAGTGGTCATGTATGGATGTGAGAGTTGGACTATGAAGAAAGCTGAGCGCCGAAGAATTGATGCTTTTGAACTGTGGTGTTGGAGAAGACTCTTGAGAGTCCCTTGGACCGCAAGGAGATCCAACCAGTCCATCCTAAAGGACATCAGTCCTGAGTGTTCATAGGAAGGACTGATGTTGAGGCTGAAACTCCAATACTTTGGCCACCTGATGCAAAGAACTGACTCATTGGAAAAGACCCTGATGCTGGGAAAGATTGAAGGCAGGAGGAGAAGGGGACAACAGAGGATGAGATGGTTGGATGGCATCACCAACTCAATGGACATGAGTTTGGGTAAACTCCGGGAGTTGGTGATGGACAGGGAGGGCTGGCATGCTGCAGTCCATGGTGTTGCAAAGAGTCAGACACAACTGAGCGACTGAACTGAACTGAATTGCCATTTTCTTAATTGTTCGGGGTTTATTTTATAGATCTTTTTTCTTCTCTTGTATTTCTTGACTATATAAGTCCCTTTAACATTTGTTGTAACGCTGGTTTGGTAGTACTGAATTTTCTTAACTTTTGCTTGTCTGAAAAGCTTTTTATTTCTCCATCAGTTTTGAATGAGATCCTTGCTGGGTACTGTAATCTTGGTTGTAGATTTTTCCCTTTCAGTGCTTTAAATATGTCCTGCCATTTGCCTTTGGCCTGCAGAGTTTTTGCTGAAAGATCAGCTGTTAAGCATATGGGGTTTCCCTTGTATGTTACTTGTTGCTTCTCCCTTGCTGCTTTTAAGATTCTTTCTTGTGTTTAGCCTTTGTTAGTTTGATTAGTATGTGTTTTGGCATGTTTCTCCTTGTGTTTATCCTGTATGGGACTCTGTGCCTCTTGGACTTGATTGACTATTTCCTTTTCCATGTTGGGGAAATTTTCAAGTATAATCTCTTCAAAAATTTTCTCATACCCTTTCTTTTTCTCTTCTTCTTCTGGGACTCCTATAATTTGAATGATGGTGCATTTGATATGGTCCCAGAGATCTCTCTTTTCATTCTTTTTACTTTATCTTGCTCTTCAGAAGTTATTTCCACCATTTTATCTCCCAGCTCACTGATTCGTTCTTATTCTTCAGATATTCTGCTATTGATTCCTTCTAGAGTATTTTTAATTTCAGTAATTGTGTTGTTTGTCTCTGTATGTTTATTCTTTAATTCTTCTAGATCTTTGTTAAATGATTCTTGCATTTTCTCCATTTTGTTTCCAAGGGTTTTGATCATCTTTACTATCATTATTATGAATTCTTTTTCAGGCAGTTTGCCTATTTCCTCTTCATTTATTTGGATTTCTGTGTTTCTAGTTTGTTCCTTCATTTGTGCAGTATTTCTCTGCCTTTTCAATATTTTTAAGTTATTGTGTCTGAGGTCTCCTTTCCCAGGCTTCCAGGAAAGTTGAATTTTTTCTTTGAAGAAAGTTGAAGTCTTTCTTCCTTTTGGGTTCTGCCCTCCTAAGACTGGTCCAGCAGTTTGAGCTTTGTATAGGCTGAGCTTTTATAGGGTGAAATTTATGCTGAGTTTTTGTTTGTTTGTTTTTCCTCTGATGGGCAAGGCTGAGTGAGGTGGTAATCCTGTCTACTGATGACTGGGTTTGTATTTTTGTTTTGTTTGTTGTTTAGATGAGACATCCTGCACAGGGTGCTTACTGGTGGTCGGATGATGCAGGGTCTTGTATTCAGGTGGTTTACTTTGTGTGAGTTCTCACTATTTGATACTCCGACTGAGTGACTTCACTTTCACTTTTCACTTTCATGCATTGGAGAAGGAAATGGCAATCCACTCCAGTGTTCTTGCCTGGAGAATCCCGAGGGACGGGGGAGCCTGGTGGGCTGCCGTCTATGGGGTCGCCCAGAGTCGGACAGAACTGAAGCGATGGAGCAGCAGCAGCAGCAGGGTTAGTTGATCGCTGAGGAAGCCTTTCTTATCTCTCCTTGCTATTCTTTGGAACTCTGCATTCAGATGCTTATATCTTTCCTTTTCTCCTTTGCTTTTCACTTCTTTTCACAGCTATTTATAAGGCCTCTTCAGACAGCCATTTTGCTTTTTTGCATTTCTTTTCCATGGGGATGGTCTTGATCCCTGTCTCCTGTACAATGTCACAAACTTCCGTCCATAGTTCATCAGGCACTCTGTCTAGCAGATATAGTCCCTTAAATCTATTTCTCACTTCCACTGTATAATCATAAGGGGTTTGATTTAGGTCATACCTGAATGGTCTAGTGGTTTTCCCTACTTTCTTCAATTTAAGTCTGACTTTGGCAATACGGAGTTCATGATCTGAGCCACAGTCAGCTTCTGGTCTTGTTTTTGCTGACTGTATAGAGCTTCTCCATCTTTGGCTGCAAAGAATATAATCAACCTGATTTCGGTGCTGACCATCTGGTGATGTCCATGTGTAGAGTCTTCTTTTGTGTTGTTGGAAGAGGGTGTTTGCTATGACCAGTGCATTCTCTTGGCAAAACTCTATTAGTCTTTGCCCTGCTTCATTCTGTATGCCAAGGCTAAATTTGCCTGTTACCCCAGGTGTTTCTTGACTTCCTACTTTTGCATTCCAGTCCCCTATAATGAAAAGGACATCTTTTTTGGGTGTTAGGTCTAAAAGGTCTTGTAGATCTTCATAGAACTGTTCAACTTCAGCTTCTTTAGCATTACTGGTTGGGGTATAGGCTTGGATTACTGTGATATTGAATGGTTTGCCTTGGAAACGAACAGAGATTATTCTGTCGTTTTTCAGATTGCATCCAAGTACTGCATTTTGGACTCTTTTGTTGACCATGATGGCTACTCCATTTCTTCTGAGGGATTCCTGCCCGCAGTAGTAGATATAATGGTCATCTGAGTTAAATTCACCCATTCCAGTCCATTTGAGTTCTCTATTCCTAGAATGTCAACGTTCACTCTTGCCAGCTCCTGTTTGACCACTTCCAATTTGCCTTGATTCATGGACCTGACATTCCAGGTTCCTTTGCAATATTGCTCTTTACAGCATTGGACCTTGCTTCTATCACCAGTCACACGCACAACTGGGTATTGTTTTTGCTTTGGCTCCATCCTTTCATTCTTTCTGGAGTTATTTCTCCACTGATCTCCAGTAGCATATTGGGCACCTATCGACCTGGGGAGTTCCTCTTTCAGTATCCTATCATTTTGCCTTTTCATACGTTAATGAGGTTCTCAAGGCAAGAATACTGAAGTGGTTTGCCATTCCATTCTCCAGTGGACCACATTCTGTCAGACCTGTCCACCATGACCCGTCTATCTTGGGTGGCGCTACATGGCATGGCTTAGTTTCATTGAGTTAAACAAGGCTGTGGTCCGTGTGATCAAATTGGCTAGTTTTCTGTGATTATGGTTTCAGTGTGTCTGCCCTCTGATGACCTCTCGCAACACCTACCGTCTTGGGTTTCTCTTATCTTGGACATGGGGTATCTCTTCACGGCTGCTCCAGCAAAGTGCAGCCACTGCTCCTTACCTTGGACGAAGGCCCCTCCTGACCTTGAACGTGGGGTTGCTCCTCTTGTCCGCCACCCCTGA
>NW_011495024.1:1339033-1343340 GCF_000754665.1 Bison bison bison
CAGCTGCTGCTCCTTACCTTGGACGAATCGCCCCTCCTGACCTTGAACGTGGGGTTGCTCCTCTTGTCCACCACCCCTGACCTCAGACGTGGGGTAGCTCTTCTTGTTCACCGCCCCTGAACTCGGACGTGGGTTAGCTCCTCTTGGCCACCACCCCTGACCTCAGATTTGGGGTAGCTCGTCTTGGCCACCGCCACTGACCTCAGATGTGGGGTAGCTCCTCTCAGCCACTGCCCTTGACCTTGGATGTGGGGTAGTTCCTCTCGGGCGCACTTGTGCCATCACAGCCTGGCACTCTCTGATGCAGAGTTCCAAAGAATAGCAAGAAGAGATAAGAAAGCCTTCCTCAGCAATCAATGCAAAGACATGGAGAAAAACAACAGAATGGGAAAGACTAGAGATCTCTTCAAGAAAATTAGAGATACCAAGGGAACATTTCATGCCAAGATGGGCTTGATAAAGGACAGAAATGGTATGGACCTAACAGAAGCTGAGATATTAAGAAGAGGTGGCAAGAATACACAGAAGAACTGTACAAAAAAGATCTTCACAACCAAGATAATCACGATGGTGTGATCACTCACTTATAGCCAGACATCCTGGAATGTGAAGTCAAGACGGCCATAGAAAGCATCACTATGAACAAAGCTAGTGGAGGTGATGGAATTCCAGTGGAGCTATTTCAAATCCTGAAAGATGATGCTTTGAAAGTCCTGCACTCAATATGCCAGCAAGTTTGGAAAACTCAGCAGTGGCCACAGGACTGGAAAAGGTCAGTTTTCATTCTAATCCCAGAGAAAGGTAATGCCAAAGAATCATCAAACTACCGCACAATTGCACTCATCTCACACGCTAGTAAAGTAATGCTCAAAATTCTCCAAGCCAGGCTTCAGCAATATGTGAACTGTGAACTTCCAGATGTTCAAGCTGGTTTTACAAAAGGCAGAGGAACCAGAGATCAAATTGCCAACATCTGCTGGATCATGGAAAAAGCAAGAGAGTTCCAGAAAAACATCTATTTCTGCTTTATTGACTATGCCAAAGCCTTTGACTGTGTGGATCACAACAAACTGTGGAAAATTCTGAAAGAGGTGGGAATACCAGAACACTTGACCATGCTCTTGAGAAACCTGTATACAGGTCAGGAAGCAACAGTTAGAACTGGACATGGAACAACAGACTGGTTCCAAATAGGAAAAGGAGTACGTCAAGGCTGTATATTGTCACCCTGCTTATTTAACTTATATGCAGAGTACATCATGAGAAACGCTGGGCTGGAAGAAGCACAAGCTGGAATCAAGATTGCCAGGAGAAATATCAATAACCTCAGATATGCAGATGACACCACCCTATGGCAGAAAGTGAAGAGGAATTCAAAAGCCTCTTGATGAAAGTAAAAGAGGAGAGTGAAAAGTTGGCTTAAAGCTCAACATTCAGAAAACGAAGATCATGGCATCTGGTCCCCTCAGATCATGGGAAATAGATGGGGAAACAGTGGAAACAGTGTCAGACTTTATTTTTCTGGGCTCCAAAATCACTGCAGATGGTGACTGCAGCCATGAAATTAAAAGACGCTTACTCCTTGGAAGGAAAGTTATGACCAACCTAGATAGCATATTGAAAAGCAGAGACATTACTTTGCCAACAAGGTCAAGGCTATGGTTTTTCCAGTTGTCTTGTACGGATGTGAGAGTTGGACTATGAAGAAAGCTGAGTGCCGAAGAATTGATGCTTTTGAACTGTGGTGTTGGAGAAGACTCTTGAGAGTCCCTTGGACTGCAAGGAGATCAAATAAGTCAATCCTAAAGGAAATCAGTCCTGAATATTCATTGGAAGGACTGATGCTGAAGCTCAAACTCCAGTACTTTAGCCACCTCATGCGAAAAGTTGACTCATTGGAAAAGACTCTGATGCTGGGAGGGATTGGGGGCAGGAGGAGAAGGGGACGACAGAGGATGAGATGGCTGGATGGCATCACTGACTCGATGGACATGAGTTTGGGTGAACTCTGGGAGTTGGTGATGGACAGGCGCCTGGCATGCTGCGATTCATGGGGTCACAAAGAGTCAGACGCGACTGGGTAACTGAACTGAAATGAACTGGGTTAGTCAGTCTAGGGTCTTGGAGTCAGTGCTCCTACTCCAAAGGCTCAGGCTTGATTTCTGGTCAGGAGTGAAGATTTCACAAGTGGTTTGTTATGGCATTAAGTGAGATTAAAACAAATATCCAAAACCGAGAAACCAAAGATGAATCCCAGACAAATGGCAGTTACAAAATCAGGCAAATAATAGTTAAAATAATGGAATATAAACATATACATATACACCCATTAGAAAAGACAAAATAGTCAAACAAAAGTATAGTAGGTTGACCCTGTGAACAAAGGAAATCAAAAATATATTTACCAGTTAAAAACAAAACTAACTTAAGCACAAACTGGAAAACAAATCTAAAGCACGTGCCAAGTGGGGAATAAAGCAATGAAAACAAAACTAATAAATATGTTGAGAGAAAAGGAAAGAAAGAAGAGATATAGAAAGTTAAATACAGGTATATGAAGAAGATTTATATACATTAAAGATTAACTGCAGGGAAAAAGAACAGTAGGAAAGGCAAACAAAGGAATAAATATATAAAAAATATAATAGGTTTTTAAAAAATTAAAGTTATAAGAAAGAAAATTTAAAAATGGAAGAAGAAAGAAAAAAGGAAAAAACAAAAAGGAAAACTCCACAGAACGGCAAAAGCCCAACATAGAGGAGGCAGACATTTATAACAACAATAGAAAGTGTGACTGAATATACACAGATAAATATACATCCATACTCAAAATCAAAACAGTCCAACAAAAATAAAGTACAATAGATTTACCTGGTGAACAAGGAAACCAAAAATTATACCTACCAGAACAAAACTAATTAAAGCACAAACTGAAAAGCAAAACTAAAGCAAAGTGCCAACTGTGGAGTAAAGCAATGAAAATAAAACTAACAAATAAGTTGAGAGGAAAGGAGAGAAAGAAAAAAAAGAAAGAATTGATATGCAAAGTTAAATAGAGGTAGATAGAAAAGATTTATATGCATTAAAGATTAACTGCAAGGGGGAAAGAACAGTAGGAAAAACAAACAAAGGAATAAATATAGTTGAGCGTGAAAATGGTGCAGCTACCTGGTTTGCAGGGACCCTGGCAGCTCAAAGTGTGCAAGGACACAAGACTGCCTCCACCGCAGGAGTTATGGCCCTATCAGAGTTTTTTTCGAGTCTCTTGTAGCTGGCGATCAGAAGGCCTCTTTGGCCAGTCTTTCTCTGTAGTTCTGCCGGTTCAGGCACTTAGAGGGCTCCCTTGCCTGGGGTCCTTCTCTATTGTTCGGCGCATCAGGCACATAGAGGGGCCCCCTGGCTGGGGTCCTTCTCTGTAGTTCAGCGCGTCAGGCGTTTGATGGCCCACCCTCTCTATTGTTCAGCTGCCTATGCTGGCGTGTGTGGAGAGAGAGGCTATGGTGATGGCTCCACCCCCTACAAGTGACTCAGCAGTATCGCCTTGCTTCCATGACTGCCTGGCTTTCCTCCACTGGCATTTCCCACCACAATCTCCTCCCTCACATCCCCTAAATCCATCTCTCTGCAGTCAACAGCAGCCCTCACCCTGGGATTGAATTAATTAATTTTTTTAAAGAGCATCTAAACCAAACCACCCCTTTATTTTGGAAAGGAGGAAACCAGAAGGTCAAATGACTTTCTCAAGATCATGAGCTAATATTCAAGTTCATCACCAGCTTGCCTCTTCCAAACTCCAGGCCATGGCCTTCCCCTTCTGGGGGTTAAGAAAAGCCAGTTCTTCTCGCTCTTGGCACTTCCTCTGAGGACAGTTGGAGACAATGCTTATCAGCGGAGCCCTGGCACTGTGGCCACCACATTCCGCCCTCTGATGACAAGGACCTGGAGGGGTGCAGCGGGAAGTAGGGCTGGGGGAGGGGTGCCTGGGAGGAGACTCTCCGGGAAGTGAGCTAAGATGTGGGTGGTACCCACCAGAGGAGGTTCAGTGCAGCGAAGAGCTGTTTCCTACTAGGAGATGCAAGTGCTGAACACAAAAGAGTGAAGATTATGTCATTCCATTTCTTTTGTTTAATTTTATTGTTTAGTCACTAAGTCATGTCCGTCTGATTCTTTGCAACCCCATGGACTGTAGCCTGCCAGGCTCCTCTGTCCATGGGATTTCCCAGGCAAGAATACCAGAGTGGGTTGCCATTTCCTTCTCCAGGGGATCTTCCCAACCCAGGGATTGAACTCCAGTCTCCTGCATTACA
>NW_011495024.1:1343540-1344211 GCF_000754665.1 Bison bison bison
GAACAGGAGTCTCCTGCATTACAATCAGATTCTTTACCGCTTAAGCCTCCCAGGAAGCCCATTCCGTTTATACAGGTCTCAAAAGCAGGTGAAACTAATCAAAGGTGATCAAAATCAGGAAAGCAGAGGCCTTAGGGCTGATAGGGGGCTGCTCCCTGGAAAGGAGTAGGAAGAAACTTGCTGGGACCTGGGAAATATGCTCTGTCCTGATCTGGGAGGTGGTTACTTGGGTAGATGTGAAGGTTGGGCCATTTTAAAAGGGAGTTTGGGGTTGCTAAGAGTCGGACACGACTGAGCGACTTCCCTTTCACTTTTCACTTCATGCATTAGAGAAGGAAATGGCAACCCACTCCAGTGTTCTTGCCTGGAGAATCCCAGGGATGGCGGAGCCTGGTGGGCTGCCGTCTGTGGGGTCACACAGAGTCGGACACGACTGAAGCAACTTAGCAGCAGCAGCAGGACAACAGGAGAAGGCAACAGCACCCCACTCCAGTACTCTTGCCTGGAAAATCCATGGATGGAGGAGCTTTGTAGGCTGCAGTCCATGGGGTCGCGAAGAGTCAGACAGGACTGAACAACTTCACTTTCACTTTTCACTTTCATGCATTGGAGAAGGAAATGGCAACCCACTCCAGTGTTCTTGCCTGGAGAATCCCAGGGACGGGGGAGCC
>NW_011495024.1:1344311-1347137 GCF_000754665.1 Bison bison bison
GGAGGAGAAGGGGACGACAGAGGATGAGATGGTTGGATGGCATCACTGACTCAATGGACATGAATTTGAGTAAACTCCAGGAGTTGGTGATGGACAGGGAGGCCTGGCGTGCTGCAGTCCATGGGGTTGCAAAGAGTCGGACACAACTGAACGACTGAACTGAACTGAATTGGGACAACGAGGCAGATCCTTGCACCCACTGGTGGATTTCCTAGTATCAAGAACTTTCCAAGCACTCCCAGGATAAGGGAGAGGCATACCCTGGGAATTTGAGATTGACATCTACACACTACTGTACATAAAACAGATAACTACTAAGGACCTACTGTATAGCACAGGGCACATTACTTAATACTCCCTGATGACCTATATGAGAAAACAATCTAAAAAAGAGTGGATACATATATATGTATAACAAATTCACTTTCCTACACAGCAGAAGGTATCACAACATCGAAAATCAATGATATTCCATTAACTTTTTTTAAAACCTTAAATAAGCCAATGAATAAATAAATGAATGGGATTCAGGCATCAGTAGAGCGCTAACAGCGTTCAGGGACCCTGAAAGCTGGGAGAACCTCGTGGCTCCTGATGACATCTGCCCAGGTGAGGGTTACCATGTGGCCTCCTGGGGACTGTGGTTCGGCCCCTGCCTCTCTCTGATCTCTCACACACCATGGCTCCAAGTGATGCCTCCATACCCCTTCCCTATTCCTTGTCAGGCTTGTCCCCAAACCTTCCCTAGATCCATGATCTGCCCCAAGCCTCCTCTCAGTGTTCCAGAATTTCCCCTGTTCTGTGGCCCTGTCTTTGGCCAGGAGAGGGACGGTGGTTCCCAGCTTCAGACCCTCACCCAGGCAGCAGCCCCTCTCCTCTCTATGTCCTGGACTCCTAAGCCCCAGCTTGGACCCGAAGTCCCTATGCCCTCTGAGATGAGGCCACTTAGGCCTGGCCTGACACTTTCTCATGTGGACCCTCAGGGGTGCCCTGATAGGAATCCATAAATCCAGTCTTAGATCTACATGAGGAAAGTCTATGTATAGACACACTTACTCAAACTTACCCTTACATACTGCTCACACCTCCCAAATTCTGCTGGTCAAATGTCCTTGTCCCATGAAAGAAAGCCATAAACCCTATTGCTCAATTTGGTGACATAAGTAAACACAGGTTTGAAGGATTCAGCCCCAAGGTTGCGTTGTTTGAGCACACAATGATCAAGGATTTATGTGTTGAAGCTATAGTGGAAAGGCTGGTGAAGAACAAATATGGTGGCAGGAGTTAGAATCTGAGAAGGAACGCCAGCACAGTGACATCAGTCTCTCCAGGCAGCCACCTCCAGGACCTGGGTAAGAAAGGACCCCTATCAGAGCACCTCTCAGGAGGCGTGCCTTTGTGCCACCAGCTCTGTCGGTCCTCACTCTGATCTCATGAGAGTGACTTCAATTCCCCTTCACCAGATCAGAAAACTGAAGTCACACAGCTAGGGAGTGGCTGAGTGGGGATACCAGAAAACTATCAGTATTTGAGGAACTACTGTTACAGTGGAGATAGATGGAATCCATGGTCCTGCCTTCATGGAATCTATGAACTGCAAGGGAAACTGGAAACCAGCAATTCTTATGCACTGTTGGTCAGGCCACATACCTAGAGCTCAGGGAAGGCTTCCTGGAGGAAGGGACATTTGAACCAGGATAAGTCAAGTGAGTGTGTCATGGGAGCCCTGGCCCAGGACCCATCTCAGCTCTTCTTGTTCCCGTAGGCCTTCTCCTCCCGGCCTCCCAGACAGCATTTGCCCAGTCACTTTTGTCATCTGTGTCATTTGTCACAGCCCTCTGAGGAAATGATAGTATTCACAGGAGATGCGTCACAGCCGAGGGCTTGGGGCTTCAGCACCTCCACACACACCTCTGATAGCTGGGCACCCCACTGGGCGGCTCTGCCCCAACAGGCTGGCACAAGGCTCACCGCAAGGCCGGCCGCATTTCACTGGGAAAGCAGTTATGATTTCACACCACTTTCATATGTGTTTCCACATCTGAGTCTTACAACTAGGGCAGGCATTATTAGCCCATTATTGGTGGCGGAAAATGAGCTGTGAAATGACTCAGTGGGGCTCACAGTGAGTCAGCAGCCAGGCCAGGTGAGCAGGTCAGCGACATGGCATCAAAGGCTCAGAACAAGCCGACTGCACACTGCCAGATTTTTTTTTAATTGAAATATCATTGATTTACAATGTTGTGTTAATTTCTGTTGGACTATCCAGAGAAAATCATAATTGGAAAAGATACATGTACCCCAACGTTCATTGCAGCACTATTTATATGTAGTCAAGCCATGAAGGCTGGAGAAGGCAATGGCACCCCACTCCAGTACTCTTGCCTGGAAAATCCCATGGACAGAGGAGCCTGGTGGGCTGCAGTCCATGGTGTCGCTGAGGGTCTACACGACTAAGCGACTTCACTTTCACCTTTCACTTACATACATTGGAGAAGGAAATGGCAACCCACTCCAGTGTTCTTGCCTGGAGAATCCCAGGGATGGGGGAGCCTGGTGGGCTGCCGTCTATGGGGTCGCACAGAGTCGGACATGACTGAAGCCACTTAGCAGCAGGACAACAGGTCAGTCCTGAATATTCATTGGAAGCACTGATGTTGAAGCTGAAACTCCAATACTTTGGCCACCTGATGTGAAGAGCTGACTCATTTGAAAAGACCTTGAGTCTAGGAAAGATTGAAGGCGGGAGGAGAAGGGGACGACAGAGGATGAGATGGTTGGATGGCATCACTGACTCAATGGACATGAATTTGAGTAAACTCCAGG
>NW_011495024.1:1347237-1353613 GCF_000754665.1 Bison bison bison
GCAACCCCCTCCAGTGTTCTTGCCTGGAGAATCCCAGGGATGGGGGAGCCTGGTGGGCTGCCGTCTATGGGGTCGCACAGAGTCGGACATGACTGAAGCCACTTAGCAGCAGCACCAGCAGCAGCAGCAAGACATGAAGGTAACCTAAATGTGCATCAACATATGAATAGATAAAGAAGATATGGTACATAGATACAATGGAATACTACTCAGTCATAAAAAAGAACCAAAATGTCATTTGCAGCAATATGGATAGACCTAGAGATCATTACCAATTTAAAAAAAAAATAGAAACTAATGATGTAGAGGTACACCCCTTCCTGGGGGGAACCTTTTTCAATTTCTCTTAAGTGCCTCTAGATTCTTCCTATCTTCATATCTCAGTGATCTTTCACCAAAATCAAGGTGTTGGCCAACCCTGCTGCTAGGATTCTGAGAAAGCCCGAAGCATCTTCTCAACAGGGAAATAATCGCTTTTCCTCGACACAGAGAAAACGTAGAAATGGAGCAGGCACCGCGTCAGGAAGACACAGTGACAGCACCTAGAAACATCTGACTCCAAACAAAGGAAGCAATTGGAGATTCAGGATACACACCAGACCCTTCCACAGCTGCATCAACAATCGCCATGGGGAAAAAGTCAAGACAGCACAGGAGGCTCTGGCCGCCGATCCAGGTACCTAAATCAGCCAAGCTCTGGAAGGAAGCCACTTCCAATGTTCGTGTCAAAACAATGCTGCAGTCTCTTTTTGTCTCCACTGAGGTTCCACTGAATAGCAGCTGTCAACAACTCAGGAAGACGGAGGTTGGTTCCAAGTCTTTCTTCTTTGCAAGTGTTCTTTTCTAAACATTATATTATTGCTCTTTTCAGCAAGGGCAAAAATAAAGGCATGCAGGGTGACTCCAGAGAGGCAAAATATTTCCGCCTGTGCTGGAGCCTTTGTTTCATCGCTCCATGTGAGGGGGTCAAAGGTCCTGGTATTAAGAAGACAGAGTTCTTCCATGTCTTGTTGAAGGGGAGGATTATTGGTGGCACACTCTACTGTCTTCTAGAAGCCCCTTTTGGTCTTTACAAAAAATGTTTGGGTAGAATAAACAGTGTCAATTTTTCCAGGGCTTGGGAGGAGGGGCAAAGGGGGTTAGCATTTCACGGGGACGGACTTCCGGTCTGGGAAGACGATCAAGTTCTGCGGATGGATGGTGGCGAGTACAGTGTGAATGTACTTAATGCTGCTGAGCTGTATGCTTTAAAATGGTCCAAAGAGTCGATTTATGTTCAGTGTATTATACGACAATAAAAATCAGGCCAGAAAAAGTGTCAAGGAAATAGAAAAAGGTCACCGTGCTACAAAGAATCTAAAATATTTTACAGGTTTATTCTGCCACTGTGTTTAATATTTAAGCAGAGCCCATTCGATTTTACTTGATTCCTAAGTCTGTATTCAGAGCCTGGTTTGCTGAGCACTCTCAGGAATAGCAAACATCCACTCTGGGCCAGTCCCGTGTCTGAGCCATCAGCCTTGGGGGAGTCGCTCTGTTCCCATGCCTTTCTCGTGGAACTTGAAAAGTTCGAATGACCTGACCTATGAGATCCCAGTGAAAAGTCAAGAACAAGTTCTTAGAACTCTTGGCTCAGCCAGCCGAGGCTCCTGGCGTCGTCAGTCAGTGTTCCAGGCAAACGTTTCCTAGAGGAAAACAGCAGCCAAGTTCAGCATCTTGAGTCGGTTCCACAGTTGGCTGACAGGCTGGACCATGGCTCATGGGCTCAGTTGTGGGCACACGTCCCTCACCTGGTGTCCAGAAAGAGTGCCCTACAGGACGTACCAGTGGGGTGTGTTGGGAGAGATGATGAAACGAGGAGCCCAAACATTGCTGGAGGGACCTCTGCTTTCTAGTTCTGAAAGCTTTTCCATCTTTCTTCCATTAAAATTTTCAAACAGTTACTTCAAAGTTATTTTTCTGTGGGATGACATATATTATCTTTCTAATGCTTTGCCCAGAGGCAAACTCCAAAAGAACAACTACAGCTTATGGATCACCTACCATAAGTATGCGCCAGGCACCATACTATAGATCTCTCATAATCTCCCCATCAGCTCTGCAAAAATTCTCAGCTCCATTGGAGGGATAAGGGAACTGAGGCTCAGAGACGTTAAGTAACTTTCCCCAGGTCACATAGCTAGTGAGTGGCAGAACCAAAATCCAACAAACTCAGGTCTCCCTCATCTCCAAAATCACACTGCCTCCGAAAAGAGGGGTGAAACAGTAAGGATTCACACTCAGGCCAGATTCATGTATGATGCTAAATATTTGGATATTTGAAAAACTCAGGGGAGCTGTTTGAAATATTTTGTTCTTAGAAACAGAGGCCATCCCGGACTCTAAATACTTCACAGTCCTTGTGGAGTGACTGGCACCTAGTAGATCCTCAGGAAGGGCAGTTGGTCAGAGACCCCAAAATCAAGTGCTGTTTGTGCCAGTTGCCTGAATGTGCCCCCATCCAGCAATTCTGTGAGCATGATGATAACAAGCCACATGAAAGAAATCAGCACATCCTTGGGAAGACAGCCTGACAGAACATGGCAACACCAAGGCATCAGGTTTCTCCTACAGTTCCAGCCTCCATTCGGTACTAATAACACTGTTTGGGCTCAGGCAAAGTGCTGGTCCACCCTCGCTGGTGGTATCTATGCTCATAATACACCCTACCGAAGACTTAGCTGGTTACCTATCCATCAAGCTCTGGCTGTCCCTTCCACGGAAGAAAAGAACCAAGATAAGAGGAAGAAGCTTTGCTCAGGCTGGAAGAGAAAAATCAGCACAGAATTTACACACTTCTGCTACCCAGGGACAGAAGAGCAGCCTTCCCGGAGTGTGTGTGTTTGTGTGTGTGTGTGTGTGTTTGTGTGAGTCTGTGTTGGGGGAATGAAAAGCAAAGTGTGTGTGTGCATGTGTGTTGGGGAATGAAAAGCAAAGCCCAGAATGTTGATTCCTTAATCAAAGACCCTTGTCTACACCAAGAGGAGGATATGGCTCAAGGATTTTGGAGCCCTTCTGTTGCATCGAGGTAGGTGATACCCTTCTCAACTTGCAGGTATCAATCCAGCCTTGATGACCCTTGAGTTATAATCCTTCCCAAATCACAGGCAGGAGCCAGTGAGCATAATCAGGCAGGCCAAAGAAATGACCTTGAAAGACATGAGAGGGTTTGAAAGACATTCTAGTTCAGAGGCTCTCTAACTCTGCCACACATCAGAATCCCCTGGAGGGCTTATGAAAGCAGACTGTGTGCCCCCCATCCCACCCCACCCCCAACCCCAGCAGGTCCTGAGAATGCAGATCTCTGACAAGATCCAGGTGATGCTGATGCTACCGGTCTGGGGCCACAGTTTGAGAACCGATTTTCTAATTATTTCAAGAAAATGATTTAAGGGCATGAGAACATTGCTCTGAATAACAAGGATATTATTATCAAATACCTCCCAAGTGCCAGATAAGTCACTGCCTTTGATATTTACAACACTCCTGCCAAGAAGGAATTAGTATTCCTGCTGTTCAGACTAGGATATGCTGGGACTTGGGAGTTCAGGGACATGCCTACCCCTGCACAGCTTATAACTAGCAGAGCCGAGATTTTAGCTGAGGTCAAGAAGACTGGAGGCTTTCTTGCTCTCCACCCTCTTTCTTGTCTCCTCTGGTGACTCTAGGCAGGCAGGGGGGGTGGGGAGAGTGCAGGAGGAGGATACCTGCAGAGCAGGAGCATCAGACAAGATGACACATACTGACAAAGCCAAGTGCCATGGATACGAGGGTGTGAGGTCACAGGCGTTCCAGGTCCCCAAGCACTAAAGAAGCTATGGACTTGGAGCTGGCCTGGCAGAGAATCAGGTGACAGGTGGACTCTTGAGCCACACCTGTCCTCAAAGAGACAGGCAGGGCTGTCCATGTGACTCACACTAGAGCCAAAGGTCCTTGAGTCTGTGATGGACAGGAACACACTTCAGAGGTGGGGAGAATGTGTTGCCCATGGGCTTTGGCCAGCTCAAAGATGGAGAAGCGGGAAAAGCAACTACGTTTTACTCAGCTCCTACTGTGAGCCAGACTACTACTTCATTCAGCTGTCCATTTGAGGAGTAAGGGATCTGAGGCTCAGAGAGGTTAAGGAATTTACCTCAAGCTGCACAGAAGGCAAACAACTGAGATACTAGACTTAAAACTCAGGTTTCCCAGAACACCAAACCTGCACTTACCCTCTGACTGACCCTACAGAGCTCCTACCTAATCCATGTGAATTGGAGGTGAGTGTGGCCAGGCCACAGGAGAGGGTCTCCTCCTCTTCCTCTCTCACTTCCCAGGCTGGGGCAGGAGGAGGGGCTGTCTTCCAGCCAGAGAAAGGGTCTTTCTCTCTCACCTGTGCCACAGGTTAACCTGAGCTAAAAACTTAGCTCCACCGAACTTGTATCGGGAAAGAGTCCCTCAGAGTCACAGAGCAATGACTCGGGTAGAGCAGCATTGCTAAGTGACACTCACTCCCCAACCCACCATGACCGTGCATCTGGGGTTGTCAGGACCCTGCCGGCCACCCACCCACCCACCTGGGAAAACAGGCCATCAGGCACCCCTGGGCTCCAGGTTGGCCTCTGCTATAGTGTCTCAGCCACATCTTCTCATAGCAGGGTCCCAAAACTGCACCCCAGGATTTCAGCTTTGTAAGGCGCTTAACCAGAGAAGCCCCTGAAGTTAACCTGGGCTTGGCCTGCAGGGCCCCACCAGTTCCTAGAGGAAAAATCTAGTCAGGCAGGAGAAGTCCAAATATTTTTCTGCTTTAGGGTGCAAAGAGAGCCTCCTTACCTTCTGAAACACCCACGACACAAGACATTGTCGTGTTTCCCAAAAATGACCTTCTGGTCTGAGCTTCTGCCAGACTAAACACCCGATCAACATCAGGTGGATGGTGGAAACTCTGGAGTTCACTGGGGCCTCTATCTCCCTCTGTCCAGTGTTGTGTCTTCCTGTGTTTGATAGCAAGAGGCCGGGTACACAATGCAAATACAGTCTCAGGCAGCATATGGCTGGCAAAGCACTATTTACAACAATTTGAAGGCACCAGCTTTCTGCTCTTCCACTGGCCATGGGGGTCTGCCTTTCCCTTGACCTCAATCTGTCTGCCAAGGCTCCCTCAAATGCTAATGGGTGGGAAGCATGTGAGTCCCGGGGAGCCCGCATTCCAATATGGGGTGCTAAATGGATTCCAGCAATTGTCCAAAGCGAAATATTGAATTGAAATGAACCTACTGTTTTTGCGAGAAGACGCTTTTAGCTGAGGTAGCTTAAAAAGAAAATCCAATCAAAATATCAGTGAAACTGGAGAAATTGGGGTCTCCTCGAGAATCACTGTATTACAGTACAACTTAGAGTCTGAACCTGTTGTTAAATGCACCCAATGTCACCAAGGACAAAGCTCAGTTTACAGAGCAGACAGATGAACAGCAGAAGGTATCACAGTCACGTGTTTTCATTGTAAGCGACTTGTAAGAGACTTCTTGTTACTGTTCCATTGCTAAGTCATGTCTGACTCTTGGTGACCCACCCCTGGACGGTAACATGCCAGGCTTCCCTGTCCTTCACTGTCTCCCAGAGTTTGCTCAAACTCAGGTCCATTGAGTCCGTGATGCCATCCAACCATCTCATCCTCTGTCATCCCCTTCTCCTCCTGCCCCCAATCTTTCCCAGCATCAGGGTCTTTTCCAATGAATCAGGTCTATGCAGTAGGTGGCCAAGAGACAGCACAGATCCCAAGTGACTGAACGGAGTCTTTTCAAATTGTAAGACTTTGCCAAGGTGATCAGAGAGGACTGAAGTCAGCCCTCATCCTACAAGGCTAGATGTGGAATTCTACCATCCTTGGTTATGTTAACACAGCACCAAAATGTTGTGTGGGCCTTACAATGGACTCATGCGTTCACTTTGCATTTTCTTTTTTTAAATTAAGTATTTATTTGGCTGCACTGGGTCTTAGACACACAGGATCTTTAATCTTCATTGTAGCATGTGAAATCTTTAGTTGCAGTATGTAGGATCTAGTTCCATGACTAAGGATTGAACCTGGGCCCCCTGCATTGGGAGCATGGAGTCTTTGCCACTGGATCACCAAGGAAGTCCCTCATGCAATCCCTCTGTTTTTCAGTTTTTGCTTATATGCTCATTCTAAGCAGGAAATTCTGTCTCCATCTGTCAGACTCCCATAAAGAAGTTTTTGCTTTTGTTTTTTCATTTACTTAGTTTGGGTTTCTGCCATACATCAACATGAATCAGCCACAGGTATACATATGTCCCTTCCCTCTTGAACCTCTTTCCCACCTCCCAACCCATCCCA
>NW_011495024.1:1353713-1357628 GCF_000754665.1 Bison bison bison
CACCCCACCCCATCCCAGGACAGAAATGAACTGTTCCTGGTCCATGGCCCATGAACGTACCCTGGATGGAAGACACCTGTCCAGAGCCCACCCTGAAAGTGGGCTGAGCAGAGCTGGGATGGGGCAGCGAGCAGGAGGTAAGAAGAGTCACTCTCAAGTGGGAAAGCATCACTAGGTCTTGCTCCATATGAATGACTGATGCTACCAGGAAACTCAGGGACTCTGCTCTGAGCCCTGTGACCTAGATGGCTCCTCATTCATAAATACAAAAAAAAAAAGCAATTTTGTTAACACTCCCATGGACACTGCAGTCACTTGGGATCTGTGCTCTTTGTTGCCAAAGCCTCATTCATAACCCTAAACATCTTGTCTGTAACTAACATGGCTCAGGCCCCAGGAAACTACTTCTCCATCACATCTCTGTATCTCTGCCCATGGTCTCTGGGAAAAAGAGAGAAACTCATTGCTTCCAAATGCCACGAAGGCCTTTGAGTTTTACCGTGGCTGCTGATCAGAGACAGGACAGGATTTCAGATCACAGAGAGGGTTTGAGCAGCAGATGCAGGCAGGTGAGAGCAAAGACAAATTAACATGTCAACTGCTTCCCCTCGGCCAATGTGACTGAACAGATTCTTGCAGCAGAAATTATCATTTCCCGGTAGATGCACTCATCTGTTTCCAGTGCTTCTCTTCCTGTTCCAATTCCTGTTCCCGGAGACACTCAAAAATTAACATGGTATTCGCAACAATCACACATGGCAGCTGGGGAACCTGGTGCAAAATCTCACAATTCCCATCATCTTAAAATTGGTGTCTTTGTAGGTCTAACTGTAACGTGTCTGATGCAGAACATGGATCCTTTATATTAGCAACTAGATGAGAGCTGAATACTAGCAATTGGAAGTATAGTTTACAATGATGTGGTAAGATTTAATTTTCAGAAAATAACATTTAAGACATTTTATTTAAGAAAATTGAACACTTTTTACATTTGCTAATTACAATTTGAAGCGAGGCCGAGAGGAGCTACCCTATGTCCAAGGAGCGGCAGCTGCACAGGCACAGGAGGGCAGACAGGAGCTACTCCACGTTCAAGATCAGAAGAGGCCATTCGTCCAAGGTAAGGAGCAGCAGCTACGTTTTCTTGGAGCGGCCATGAAACAGATACCCCATGTCCAAGGTAAGAGAAACCCAAGTAAGACGGTAGGTGTTGTGAGAGGGCATCAGACGGCACATACTGAAACCATAATCACAGAAAACTAGCCAATCTGGTCACACGGATCACAGCCTTGTCTAACTCAATGAAACTAAGCCATGCCGTGTAGGGCCACCCAAAATGGAAGGGTCATGGTGGACAGGTCTGACAGAATGTGGTCCACTGGAGAAGGGAATGGCAAACCACTTCAGTATTCTTACCTTGAGAACCCCATGAACAGTATGAAAAGGCAAAATGATAGGATACTGAAAGAGGAACTCCCCAGGTCGGTAGGTGCCCAATATGCTACTGGAGATCAGTGGAGAAATAACTCCAGAAAGAATGAAAGGATGGAGCCAAAGCAAAAACAATACCCAGCTGTGGATGTGACTGGTGATAGAAGCAAGGTCCGATGCTGTAAAGAGCAATATTGCAAAGGAACCTGGAATGTCAGGTCCATGAATCAAGGCAAATTGGAAGTGGTCAAACAGGAGCTGGCAAGAGTGAACGTTGACATTCTAGGAATAGAGAACTGAAATGGACTGGAATGGGTGAATTTAACTCAGATGACCATTATATCTACTACTGCGGGCAGGAATCCCTCAGAAGAAATGGAGTAGCCATCATGGTCAACAAAAGAGTCCAAAATGCAGTACTTGGATGCAATCTGAAAAACGACAGAATAATCTCTGTTCGTTTCCAAGGCAAACCATTTAATATCACAGTTACTCCAAGCCTATGCCCCAACCAGTAATGCTGAAGAAGCTGAAGTTGAACAGTTCTATGAAGACCTACAAGATCTTTTAGACCTAATACCCAAAAAGGATGTCTTTTTCATTATAGGGGACTGGAATGCAAAAGAAGGAAGTCAAGAAACACCTGGGGTAACAAGCAAATTTGGCCTTGGAATATGGAATGAAGCAGGGAAAAGGCTAGTAGAGTTTTGCCAAGAGAACGCACTGGTCATAGTAAACACCCTCTTCCAACAACACAAGAGAAGACTCTACACATGGACATCACCAGGTGGTCAACAACAAAATCAGATTGATTATATTCTTTGCAGCCAAAGATGGAGAAGCTCTATACAGTCAGCAAAAACAAGACCAGGAGCTGACTGTTGCTCAGATCATAGACTCCTTATAGCCAAAGTCAGACTTAAATTGAAGAAAGTAGGGAAAACCACTAGACCATTCAGGTATGACCTAAATCAAACCCCTTATGATTATACAGTGGAAGTGAGAAATAGATTTAAGGGATTAGATCTGCTAGACAGAGTGCCTGATGAACTATGGATGGAGGTTCGTGACATTGTACAGGAGACAGGGATCAAGACCATCCCCATGGAAAAGAAATGCAAAAAAGCAAAATGGCTGTCTGGGGAGGCCTTACAAATAGCTGTGAAAAGGAGAGAAGCAAAAAGCAATGGAGAAAAGGAAAGATATAAGCATCTGAATGCAGAGTTCCAAAGAACAGCAAGGAGAGATAAGAAAGCCTTCCTCAGCGATCAAAGCAAAGAAATAGAGGAAAACAACAGAATGGGAAAGACTAGAGATCTCTTAAAGAAAATTAGAGATACCAAGGGAACATTTCATGCAAAGATGGGCTCAATAAAGGACAGAAATGGTATGGACCTAACAGAAGCAGAAGATATTAAGAAGAGGTGGCAAGAATACACAGAAGAACTGTACAAAAAAGATCTTCATGACCCAGATAATCACGATGGTATGATCACTCACCTAGAGCCAGACATCCTGGAATGTGAAGTCAAGTGGGCCTTAGAAATCATCACTATGAACAAAGCTAGTGGAGGTGATGGAATTTCCAGTGGAGCTATTTCAAATCCTGAAAGATGATGCTGTGAAACTGCTGCATTCAATATGCCAGCGGATTTGGAAAACTCAGCAGTGGCCACAGGACTGGAAAAGGTCAGTTTTCATTCCAATCCCAAAGAAAGGTAATGCCAAAGAATCA
Source organism: Bison bison bison (assembly GCF_000754665.1). Classification (NCBI taxonomy): domain Eukaryota; kingdom Metazoa; phylum Chordata; class Mammalia; order Artiodactyla; family Bovidae; genus Bison; species Bison bison. The sequence continues at coordinate 1,356,880 of NW_011495024.1, forward strand.
TCAAACTACTGCACAATTGCACTCATCTCACATGCTAGTGAAGAAATGCTCAAAATTCTCCAAGCCAGGCTTCAGCAATATGTGAACCGTGAACTTCCAGATGTTCAAGCTGGTTTTACAAAAGGCAGAGGAACCAGAGATCAAATTGCCAACATCCGCTGGATCATCAAAAAAGCAAGAGAGTTCCAGAAAAACATCTATTTCTGCTTTATTGACTATGCCAAAGCCTTTGACTGCATGGATCACAATAAACTGTGGAAAATTCTGAAAGAGATGGGAATACCAGACTGCCTGACCTGCCTCTTGAGAAACCTATATGCAGGTCAGGAAGCAACAGTTAGAACTGGACATGGAACAACAGACTGGTTCCAAATAGCAAAAGGAGTACATCAAGGCTGTATATTGTTACCCTGCTTATTTAACTTCTATGCAGAGTACATCATGAGAAACACAGGGCTGGAAGAAGCACAAGCTGGAATCAAGATTGCCAGGAGAAATATCAATAACCTCAGATATGCAGATGACACCACCCTATGGCAGAAAGTGAAGAGGAACTAAAAAGCCTCTTGATGAAAATGAAAGAGAGTGGAAAAAGTTGGCTTAAAGCTCAACATTCAGAAAACGAAGATCATGGCATCTGGTCCCCTCACTTCATGGGAAATAGATGAGGAAACAGTGGAAACAGTGTCAGACTTTATTTTTCTGGGCTCCAAAATCACTGCAGATGGTGACTGCAGCCATGAAATTAA
>NW_011495024.1:1357728-1357834 GCF_000754665.1 Bison bison bison
AGCCATGAAATTAAAAGACACTTACTCCTTGGAAGGAAAGTTATGACCAACCTAGATAGCATATTGAAAAGCAGAGACATTACTTTGCCCACAAAGGTCCGTCTAG
>NW_011495024.1:1357934-1358200 GCF_000754665.1 Bison bison bison
ATCAATAACCTCAGATATGCAGATGACACCAGCCCTATGGCAGAAAGTGAAGAGGAACTAAAAAGCCTCTTGATGAAAATGAAAGAGAGTGGAAAAAGTTGGCTTAAAGCTCAACATTCAGAAAACGAAGATCATGGCATCTGGTCCCCTCACTTCATGGGAAATAGATGAGGAAACAGTGGAAACAGTGTCAGACTTTATTTTTCTGGGCTCCAAAATCACTGCAGATGGTGACTGCAGCCATGAAATTAAAAGACACTTACTCC
>NW_011495024.1:1358300-1362647 GCF_000754665.1 Bison bison bison
AGACACTTACTCCTTGGAAGGAAAGTTATGACCAACCTAGATAGCATATTGAAAAGCAGAGACATTACTTTGCCCACAAAGGTCCGTCTAGTCAAGGCTATGGTTTTTCCTGTGGTCATGTATGGGTGTGAGAGTTGGACTGTGAAGAAGGCTGAGTGCCGAAGAATTGATGCTTTTGAACTGTGGTGTTGGAGAAGACTCTTGAGAGTCCCTTGGACTGCAAGGAGATCCAACCAGTCCATCCTAAAGGAGATCAGTCCTGGGTGTTCATTGGAAGGACTGATGCTGAAGCTGAAACTCCAGTACATTGGCCACCTCATGTGAAGAGTTGACTCATTGGAAAAGACTCTGATGCTGGGAGGGATTGAGGGCAGGAGGAGAAGGGGACGACAGAGGATGAGATGGCTGGATGGCATCACCGACTCAATGGACATGAGTTTGGGTAAACTCCGGGAGTTGGTGATGGACAAGGAGGCCTGGCGAGCTGCGATTCATGGAGTCGGAAAGAGTTGGACATGACTGAGCAACTGAACTGAACTGAACTGAATTACAATTTGAATATTTCCTTTCAAATTTTAACCTCATATTTTATGAGAAAAGTGACTTTCTTTGAAATTATTGAGTTGGCCAAAAAGTTCATGCAGGTGTTTTTGTAGCATCTTATGTAAATACGTGAATGAAATTTTTGGCCAACCCAGTATATGTAAAAGTATTTTTTTTAATATTTTATATGTACTCTCACATTTTTGATGAAAATACACTCAAGATTTTCATATTTTAAATATACCTACACAAAGAACTCCTTAGCTCATTGCTGTCCACAGAACAAAATGATGGGAAAATGTTCGTTTATAATGACAGGATTTGTGATCATGTTGAAATGAAAGCAAAAAATTAATTTAAGGAAATAAATATAAAATAATGATAAATTAAGTGTGTCTTTATTTTGTTTGTCATTCAAATGAAACAGATGAACATTTAAACGTGCAATAATAATTAATTCAGTCACCTCTAGTACTGCCAACTTTTGGTCATGGAAAGATAGCTCTGGACAGTTTTAAATTTTGTCTTTATGAATGTATATATTTTTTTAAAGATAGAAGAAAGAGAAGACATGATTTAAGCATTTATAGGCTTATTTGTACCCCCACCCTGTACTCTGCAAATGTTAGAGGTGGACCCATGAATTTAGAGAGAATTAAGCCAGATGTACCTATGAATCTGGAAGACAGACACTATTACACATTTTCGTTTCAATAACCACTTTCAGATAACCAGAACACCTTCAGCTTTTGTTTACAGGCATTTCCTTCTGCCTCAATAATTGTTTTTCTGTCTTACCAAGTAAAGCGTGTTCAGCACATAGTCCTGCGCCTGATACAGAAGACATTGAATAAATATTTGTTGGCTGAATGCAGTTCATTCGTTACACATGGAAAGAGGATATGAAATCTCAACCAATTGTGAATAAAGTCTGGATGGTTTAATCAACAGTTATAAATCCCCACAAAAGAATTTCATTCATGACTTGAGTTTCATTCATATGTTATAATGTGACAAGTGCTTATAAACTGTCACCATCACCCTCAGACACAGGTGGTGCCATCTTTCCAGAAACAAGGATCCAAACCATCTTATTATGATAAGTCTTAGATGGCACGTATCACAGGGCACCAGAGCCACAGCGTCTTCCCTTTGTTTCAGGAAGAAGAAGAACTGGCGTGTGTACAGCACTACTGTATCTCTGAGCACTTCACAATATCTTAATAGGCTGTGGGTGGAAACAGAAAAAAACAGAAAAAAATACAGCAACCCAAGCTGGAAAACAGTTGCTGAGCTTCCAAACACAATGGTGACGTGTGCCCCGTGTTCCCCACAGGATACTGAATTGCAAAACAGCCCAATTAATCTGGAAGCACACAGACCACCAGGTAATTTTCACCAGTAATGAAACAGGTCAAACCACCCTTCTCTTATCTGCACCTGACAGATCCGTTTCTCCCCTCAGGAGCCAGGAATAGTATTGTGTTGCCCTGGAGGCAGTACTTCTTGACCTTTTGCACAAGACTGCACACGTGCAGAATGCATCTGTGTGGCACACGAGGTGGGGGTGGGGGATGGGAAGCTGCTGTTCAAAGCTGGGCTCAGAGCCCAGGACCCCGGGCTGCTCAAGTTGGTGGCTGAGTCACATTCTATCAGCCCAGCTAAAATCCATTTCGTCATGCCTAAGTCCATCAACTGGGAAGCTTTGCTGCAGGAGAATGCCTCCCTGATGAAGTCCCAGATAGAAATGGGGAGAGGTCCTCGGTAATTCTAAGATGCATGGTTAACCAAGCTGCTGCTGCTGCTAAGTCACTTCAGTCGTGTCCGACTCTGTGTGACCCCATAGACGGCAGCCCACCAGGCTCCCCGGTCCCTGGGATTCTCCAGGCAAGAACACCGGAGTGGGTTGCCATTTCCTTCTCCAGTGAATGAAAGTGAAAAGTGAGAGTGAAGTCGCTCAGTCATGTCGGACTCTTAGCGACCCCATGGACTGCAGCCCACCAGGCTCCTCCGTCCATGGGATTTTCCAGGCAAGAGTATTGGAGTGGGGTGCCATTGCCTTCTCCGGGTTAACAAAGGGGCGAGGTTGAAACAGGACTTGCGGTGAATTGCGCTGTTTTCCTGTGCAACAGCTCTGCCGAGCAGAGCCCCGCCCACTTGCAGGGAGACCGGATTTATCACAGAAACCTGAGAAGGCCCTTCTCCAGGCAAGAATACTGGAGTGGGTAGCCACTCCCTTCTCCAGGAAATCTTCCCCACCTAGGGATCGAACCCTGGTCTCCTGCATTGCAGACAGGTTTTTTACCATCTGAACCACTAGAACCACCAGGGAAGCCCAAGAATACTGCAGTGGGTAGCCATTCCCTTCTCCAGGGGACCTTCCCAAACCAAGGATCAAACCAGAGTCTCCTGCATTGCAGGCAGATTCTTTACCATCTGAGCCACCAGAAAAAGCCCAAAGATTCCAAGTCTCCTCTTTTGACTCCCTTTTCCCACCAAGAAGGAGCTCCAGGTCCCACTTCCGGTTCTGAAATTCCCTACTGAACTCTTGCAAATTCTCCCTTTACCAAAATAGGGAGGGCTCCCATCTGTGGTCTCCTTCCTCATCCTGAGATGCTAACTCTATCCCACATTATGTTTATCCTTTCATCTCTAGAATTAAAGGATTTTTTTTCTATGAGTAGCAGTATCAGTAAGTAGGAAGCTTCTTGTTGTTAGAACAGGGACTGAGTAGGAGGTCAATAGGATTAATAACCTGGGTTCTTCTGTTGGAATGGCCTCAAAGGTGACTGATTTACAAATGTTGATTAAATTGCTTCTCTGAGTAACTCTTGTGAGGGTCAAATAAAAATAATGCCCGAAAATCATTTTTAAGTTCTGATTAAAAATAGGTGGCATGCAGTGTGTCAGACACCCAGAGCATATCATTTTTTAAAACCCCCTTCTCTATGCCACAAAATTATTCATCTAAGAATCACATAATAATCAGTAATAGTCATTACCCTCTTGATGTCTTGACATGTTCTTTAGCTTTAAAATGAACAAACAATACAGAAAGAAAAAGAAATGCCAGTATTCAAAATATTGTTCAGATTCAGTAAAATATTTCACATATGAACTAAACTTGTCACTTACCAAACAAAAATATTGCGCCTCGAAATTCACACTCTGCTTCACTGTGTTCAATTTTTAACATAAACAAGACCTTCAAGCAGTCACATGGGGTAACAGAATTGGAGTAGTTCAAGTATGTGTCCTTATTTTTACAATCACTATACTACCATTCTTCACATACACAGGAACGTACACATCACTTTTTAAAATATTTGTAAATGTTCTGTATATCACTTACTTCATTTAACACTATAGATTGGAGGTTGTTTCCTATCAGTATCTAGAGATCTACCTTTTTCTTGTTGATAATTGCTTCAGATCAGATCAGATCAGTCGCTCAGTCGTGTCCGACTCTTTCTGACTCCATGAATCGCAGCACACCAGGCCTCCCTGTTCATCACCAACTCCCGGAGTTCACTCAGACTCACGTCCATCCAGTCAGTGATGCCATCCAGCCATCTCATCCTCTGTCGTCCCCTTCTCCTCCTGCCCCCAATCCCTCCCAGCATCAGAGTCTTTTCCAATGAGTCAACTCTTCACATGAGGTGGCCAAAGTACTGGAGTTTCAGCTTTAGCATCATTCCTTCCAAAGAAATCCCAGGGCTGATCTCCTTCAGAATGGACTGGTTGGATCTCCTTGCAGTCCAAGGGACTCTCAAGAGTCTTCTCCAACACCACAGTTCAAAAGCA
>NW_011495024.1:1363344-1398119 GCF_000754665.1 Bison bison bison
TATCTGAGGTTATTGATATTTCTCCCAGCAATCTTGATTCCGGCTTGTGTTTCTTCCAGTCCAGCTCTTCTCATGATGTACTCTGCATATAGGTTAAATAAACAGGGTGACAATATACAGCCTTGATGTACTCCTTTTCCTATTTGGAACCAGTCTGTTGTTCCATGTCCAGTTCTAACTGTTGCTTCCTGACCTGCATACAGATTTCTCAAGAGGCAGATCAGGTGGTCTGGTATTCCCATCTCTTTCAGAATTTTCCACAGTTTATTGTGACCCACACAATCAAAGGCTTTGGCATAGTCGATACTTGCTTACTATTCCATTAAATTGATACACCATTTTTTTAAGGAATATATTATATCACAGGGACTGGAGGCATGAAGTGCATCCCAAAAGAACAGTTCTAGATGGTTCTTTTGGTTCTAGATGACTATGCATTCACTCTTGAAATGAACTGTGTAGCTGGGTGAGGATGTGTTGGGAGGCCAACGATATACCTCTGTGTGTGTGTGTGTATACTCAGTTGTGTGTGTTTGTTTGTGTGTGCTCAGTTGTGTCTTGATTCTTTGCGACCCCATAGACTGTAGCCCACCAAGCTCCTCTATCCACGGAATTTCCCAGGCAAGAATACTGGAGTGGGTTGCCATTTCCTTCTCTAGGGGATCTTCATGAAGCAAGGATCCAACTCATGTTTCTTGCATCTCCTGTGTTAGCAGGCAGATTCTTTACCACTGCTCCATGACATACCTAGGAGGTGTCCAAAGTACTTTCCACAGAGAATACAGTGTTCATTAAAGGATAAGCGGTAAAAAATATGCTAAAAAATTAACATATATTTTATTAAAACTCAACAGTAATTTTACCAGTTATTTAGAACTTAGAAAAATAAAATTATTTTTTGTAGGGAGGACTATTTTGTTACAGATGCTGATTTTTTGTCAATGTAAGAAATTTTATTTTTTACTTTTATTGAAGTATAGTTGATTTACAATATTGTGTTCATTGGTGCTGTATAACAAAGTGACTCAGTTTTTTTAATATATATACACATTCTTTTTCATTATGGTTTATCACAAGACATTGGATATAGTCCTCTGTGCTATACAGTATGGAGAAGGAAATGGCACCCCACTCCAGTACTCTTGCCTGGAAAATCCCATGGACGGAGGAGCCTGGTAGGCTGCAGTTCATGGGGTCACAAAGAGTCGGACATGACTGAGCAACTTCACTTTCACTTTTCACTTTCATGCATTGGAGAAGGAAATGGCAACCCACTCCAGTGTTCTTATCTGGAAAATCCCAGGGACAGGGGAACCTGGTGGGCTGCCGTCTATGGGGTCACACAGAGTTGGACACGACTGAAGCGACTTAGCAGCAGCAGCGGCAGCTATACAGTAGGACCTTGTTATCTATCCATCCTGTATATAACAGTTCGCCTCTGCTAATGGCAAACTCCCAGTCCTTCACTCCCAACCACCCTCCCCCTTGGTAGCCACAAGTCTGCTCTCTATATTTGTGAGTATGCGTCTGTCTCTTACATACATTGATTTGTGTCCTACTTTAGATTCCATATATAAGGGATATCATATGAAATTTGTTTCTCTCTGCTTGACTTACTTCACTCAGTATGATACTCTCTAGGTCCATCCATGTTGCTGCAAATAGCATTATTCTAGTATATATCAGATCTTCTGTATTACAGAAAGTGTTTAAAGTTGCCTATGACAATAAAAAATAGACTCGTTTGGGTTCATTCTATTCTTTTATTGACTCAGTTATTTTTGGCTGTGTTGGGTCTTCGTTGCTGCACGCGGGCCTTCTCTGGTTGCACTGCTCTTCATTGGGTGTGCGGGCTTCTGATGGTGGTGACTTCTCTTGCTGTGGAGCATGGGCTCCAGGAGCATGGGCGGAGTCACTCTGCAGCAGGTGGGATCTTCCTGGACCAAGGCTGCAGCTGGTATCCTTTGCATTGCCAGGTGGATTCTTAACCACTGTACCACCAGGGAAGCCCCAATTTTATCCTCATTTTAAAATTCCCTACAGACAGAAATCTTGTTTTGCTGCTCTGGAGGGAGGGGAGCCCTACTCTCACTACTCTGCCCTAATACAACACTCCTAATGCCTATATCCCTGGAGCACACTCAACTTCTTGTCTAAGACAGAGAGTTCTGGCCCTGCACTCATGCAAGCTGTCCAGTCAACTCCCAGCTTCTAGGTGAGGTCGCCAAAACGAATGGTGGAGAGTTTTTCTGGGATAAATCACAATCTCCCCTCTGCTTCCTTCCTCTACTCTAGCACCACCCAATTAGCATACAGGTTATATACTCTAGAAGACAAAAGAGAAAATTAAGTCTCTGCGTTTCAAAATCTTACCCCAGTATCCGGCACTGGGGTGCTTGCAGCATGTCTAACACTGTACTAAGAGCTTACTGTCCATCATCTCATTTAATCCTACAAACCCTGGAAAGTAGGTATAAAAATCATTAGCATTTTTTAAAACCTTTTAAGTAGAAATTTTACTGTATACCATTTACAGGTGTCATCTCTAACCCAGTGGTGTTATTTGAGGGGAGAGGCAGGCAAATGTCAAATGCCATTTTAAGAATCTGATGAAAGTTACAGATCATCTCTGAAGGAAAATTCACATATGCAAAGAGAAAAAAATGTACCAGGTATATCGGAATGTTTATGGATTTCTTAAAGCTCATCCCTGGACTCAGGTTAAGAACCTCTACTTTTTTTTCTTTTTGGCCACTCCGCACACGGTATTCAAAGATTTTAGTTTCCCAACTAGGGATTGAACCCTTCAGTGGAAGCTCAGAGTCTTAACCACTGGACTGCCAGAGGAGTCCCAAGAACTTCTACTTTAAACAATGATAAACACAAGGAACACTCTTCTGTTTTTAAGATGAAAGAGAAAACTAAGGCTCAGAGAGGCAAAGTGAATAATTGCCCAGAGCCTCACAGCTAGTAAGGGGCAAAATCCTGATTGGCAACCAGCTGCTTAAGCTCTGAATCTTCAGCCTAGGCCACTCAGGACCAGGGTGAAGGGTTAAATTCCTCTCACGCGAGAATGAATACGTTTATCAAGTCTGTTGGATATTCCCTCTTACGTAAGAAAAACAGCGCTAAGCAACACAATACTAAGACTGGCAAAAAATAAAAAGGTGGGCTTCCGGTGCCCTCTGGGCACACCAGACCTGGAGGATGAAGGCAGGAGGAAGTGGGAGGAGTCAAGTGCCTCTTTCTCCTAATTGTTCAGAAGCTGAGTCTCATGAATGCCTCCTCTTCACACACATTTGTGGAGCACCTTGCTTGGACCAAGAACCAGTCCAGATGTGCAGTAGAAACTTCTTCCTTCATCCCCAGTGGGGCCACTCAAGGAAAGCATCACCATCAGGAAACATTGGGATACATGTGGCCAAGGCTGGGTCTTAAAGGACCAGCATTCTATGCAGAAAATTTTACAAGTCCAGCTGTTTCTACAAGCTGGGGAGACAAGAAGGAACTCTATCCAATGACATACTTCCTTCTTGAGAATTAATTAGTTTTCCATCAAGAATACACTTGGTCTGGGGGTTGGCCGACCTCTCATTTGCAACGCTGGCCTGGGGATTTTACGTCAGGCTGTTGGTCCTGACCTAACACTTTTTTATTTCCTCAGCTGCTTTCATCCCAAAGTACAGCCACTTCCAGAAAGACTGGCAGCATCCCAAGAACAAAGTCATAAGTTTCTAAGATTCTCTGGTGAATCAAGCACGCAAATGTTCTCAGACCATCACCGTGACCGTGGTTTCCGTTATTGCCTGGAATACTCCAGTGACTAGAACCTTGAGCTTCGAGACATCAGACCTCCTCCTCCTGAAATCAATTCCAAGTTGGCCTCCTCCCACATCCTTTATGACCAGATCTATGTGTGGAAAGAAAGTGTGTTAGTCACTCAGTCGTGTCTGACTCTTTACGACCCCGTGGACCATAGCCCGCCAGGCTCCTCTCTCTGTCCATGGAATTCTCCAGGCAAGAATACTGGAGTGAGCTGCCATTCCCTCCTCCAGGGGATCTTCCTGAATTGGGAATTGAACCTGGGTCTCCTGCACTGCTGACAGATTCTTTACCATTTGAGCAACCAGGGAAGCCCAAGTTATGTAGAAAACCAAGACTATTACCTGGATAAAAGAAGCCCAAGATACTGGAAGGCTGAGATCTTAAAGGAATTCTTGGGGGTGTTTTTTTTGCTTCTCCCTCAAATGATTCATGTGAGTGCCATGATTCTCCATTTCTTCCTTGTATAGGCCCAGGCTGGGCTGCTGAGAGGTATTTCATGCCCCATCTCCTCAGACCCCTGAGCCCCATGAAGAAAATTCCAGGAACAGGAAAAAAGGCATTTATCCTGCCTTCTGTGTTCCAAAACTTCCCTCCCCCTCCCCACTGTGTGGGGACTGCCCCTCCCTTGTTCAGTCTCTGAGTTTTCCCTTCCTGCAGAATCAACTCTTCCTTGGCCAGATCCCTCGGTTGGAAACTACCTGTTGTTTCCATGAGCCAAGAAAAAAAGCCTTCCTCCATCCTTCCTCCGGGACATCCATGGAGCCTGCTGTGTCTGGTGGCCCTAGAGCTTGTCAGAGATGGCCCATGGAATGTCTCCTTACCATGCTGCTGGGAATCTTGATCCTTTGAAGAGACTGCTCTCCACCCACAGGCTATTGCTACCAGGGGGCTTCCTGAGCAACCTGAAGTTCAGAGTGGAAACGGCTCACCGGGGTCACTCAGGCAATGTGGTGGAAAATCCAGCCTCGTGCCATAATGTCTCTTGGGCAAGGTTGGTCCTCATTTTAATCCACCATTAAATATGGCAGAGCTCGACTTCTACCTGAAGGCTTTGGTGGCCCCCAGAGTTCCTCTCAAAGTCTGCCTACTCCTGATTCCTGACTCCATCTCTTCTTTCATTTTGTCAGTGGTTCCTCCTCTTCCCACAATATTTTTTCTGTATTGAAATCACTCAACAGTTGCTACGATTCACTGAGTCTTAGTGTATCACAGCCAAGCAAAACTCTATGAAGCCTCGTTTCTGCCTCCCTGTATCCCCTTTGCCCTTCCAGCCCCTTCAGGTCTCCCCTATGCCTCCAAGATGGCTTAGGGCCCCCCAGAACTGGGTACAGAAGCCACTCACTACAAGTGGCCACTGAGTGCTTAAAACACAGCTGGTCCCAAGTGAGATGAGCTGAAAATACAAAAACCACACCACATACCAAAGCTTGGCATGAAAAACAAGACTGTAAAAACTCTCTTGGTAATAAGTTTTATAATGATTACTTGTGAAAATGACAACATTTGAATATATAGGGTTCAATGAAACATCTAACTAAAATGAATGTCACCAAATTGCTTTGGCATTTTCTTTATAGGTGGCTACTAGGAAATTTGAAATGACGTATATGGTTTGCATTATATTTATATTGGACAGAGATGCTTTAGAAAAAGGGTATTTTTAGTCCAGGAGAATCAGGGAATCGTTCTTCATTCACCAAAAATTCATTAAGTACACGAAGAGTAACGGTTAACTGTGCTTATGGCTATAGGGAGAGGTACACATTTAATAGGACAGGTTCCTGCTCACCCAGGGGTCATGTTGTCAGGGAACTATACGCTCCTACAAATCTCTGGGTTCCAAAACAGAGCCGAAGGATGGCTTTATTGAAGGCCAAAGCACACATGTTTAGGATATATAGGAAGAGGCAGAAAGGGACTCAGCTTTCTCACACAGGAGCATGAGTCTTTAGGAGATTAGATCTGGTTCTCTAAAGAAAACCAAAATAACTAGCTTTTTTAATGTAATGAAAACAAGTATATTTTCCAAAACAAAAACTTGCATTAAAAGACTTGCATTATTTTACATTTTTTCCCCAAATTTCTTCCATTTCTAGTGTGATAAAAGTCAGCTTGTGTCTCACATCTACTTCTTTTTTTTTTTTTTCATTTGGACTTGGACAACAAACTTATGGTTTCCAAACAGGATATGTGGTAGTTGCTGTTGTTATTTAGTCGCTCAGTCATATCCAACTCCTTGTGACCCCATGGACTGCACCCACCGGGTCCTTCTGTCCATGGAATTCTCCAGGCAAGAATACTGGAGTTGGTTGCCATTTCCTTCTCCAGGGGCTCTTCCCAACCTAGGGATCGAACCTGCATCCCCATGTTGGCAGGGAGATTCTTTACTACTGAGCCACGGGGTGGTGTTGGGGGAGAAGGGAGGAGTGGGTAAATTAGGAGTTTGAGACTAACATATACACATTGCTGCTGCTGCTGCTGCTAAGTCGCTTTAGTCGTGTCCGACTCTGTGCAACCCCAGAGCCGGCAGCCCACCAGGCTCCCCCATCCCTGGGATTCTCCAGGCAAGAACACCGGAGTGGGTTGCCATTTCCTTCTCCAATGCATGAAAGTGAAAAGTGAGAGTGAAGTCACTCAGTCGTGTCCGACTCCTAGTGACCCCATGGACTGCAGCCCACCAGGCTCCTCGGTCCATGGGATTTTCCAGGCAAGAGTACTGGAGTGGGGTGCCATTGCCTTCTCTGAACATATACACACTACTTGATATAAAATAGATAAACAACAGGGACCTGCTGATTAGCACAGGGAAATCTGCTCAATATTCTGTAATAACCTCCATGGGAAAAGAATCTGAAAAAGATGTATATATATATACACATACATACATCTGAATCACTTTGCTGGACACCTGAAGCTAACACAACATTGTAAATCAACTATACTCCAATGTAGAATAAAAAATTAAATTTGAAAAAAAAAACAAAATAACTATCTTCTAAAAAAGAGAGACTGGTTTTCTCTCAGATTACTGACTGAACATCCATGTCCCAGGGCTGATGGGGCAGCTTCACCACGTCAAGGAGCCAGGCACCTTCCATCTTGTTGCTCTGCCAGGATATGGGGTCCTAATACCAAGTTCCCATTCCTGCCAGCAAGAAGGGTGGGAAGGAGCCAGTTCCTGGTCCCATGGCCACATCGAGCTTCAGGAAGTCTGGGAAGTGTTGCACGCTTCGCCATGTGCCCAGTTCAACTCCAGAGACTCTGGGACCACCAGAATCAGAGGATAATGGATACTGGGGGATAGCTTGCACTCTCTGAAACAGAGGGATTATCTGAGCAGCACTTGGGAAGATGGATAGAACTGAGAGGTGGAGAAGGGAGATGCTAGGCTGACAGAACAGTGTTAACCAAGACACCACAGTGTGAAGGCGGCTGACAAGTTTCAGGGGTGCTTGAGTGAGATGTGAAGGCAGTTCTGGGTCCTGGGATGGGGAATCAGAGCTCTCTTCTGTGTCCTCCCCAGAGCCAGAAGCACTATTTAGTTTCCTGAGTTAATTTTCTAGAGAAGCTAGATGTTCTTATAAAAACTCCAGGAGCACCCTTCGTCCAGATGGGGAGCAAAGCAGAAGTTAGGGAGCCCCAGAGCAACAGACCTTGTTGAGCCTGGGAGGCAAGGGCCCCACGGGACACACAGGACTGGAGGAAGGACCTCAACTGTAAGCACCAGCTAAGTCAATCCAGTTAGGAAAAGCCTGGGTACGCATAAAGGTCATGGGTTCCTAGGTCGCTGGCTCCCTGAGCTTGGTGAAGTCAGACCCTGAATCTCCCTAATAAACCTGACGTTGCCCATTTGCACAGGCATCACACGTACCTCCCATATGTTTTGGTTTATGTGACTGTGTTCTCTCACCAGGATATGACATCCATAAGGGCAAGTGCAGTATTTCTAGCTCAAGAACATAGAAGGTAATCAACAAATATCTGTTAGGTGAACGAATGAACGAATGAACTGATGAATGACCAAATGAACGAACGAATGAATGGTCATCACCTACACTAAAACAATTCTGTAACACCCAAGAAGATACCTGAGCATGTGATGCTCTCCTGACAACTTGCTACAAAAAGCAAGGGAGGGGACTTCCCTGGTGGGAAGCCCCACTCCACACTCCTAATGCAGGCAGTCCAGGTTCAATCCCTGGTCAAGGAACTAGATCCCACATTCTGCAACAAAGATCTGGTGCAGCCAAATAAAAAAATCAACATTTTTTTTTTTAAAAAGAAGCGGGAGAGATCACAGTAATCATAATTGCTGCTTGATAACTTACCATTAGTCCATGTTTTTCTTGGTCATTTCAGCAGCCCTCTGAGAAAGGCATTCTTTCCATTGACAAATGAAAACACTGAGACTCAGCAAAACCCAGGGTGGAGGATACAAAGCTAGGATTCAAACTTGGGTCTTCCTCAGCTGCTGACATAGCATCCTGGAGACTCTGGATTGATTTCTCAACTTATGACAAACCCACCCCAGAAGCCCCAGCTGATGTGTTCATCCGTAGAACCTCCTAAGGAAAACAGCTGACCTTGACCCAGACCTCCCTAGGTGCCAGGCACATACATCCCATAAATGCTTTCTACACATCATCTCCTTTCACCTTCAAACAATACCCTGAAGTCACGGCTATTATTTAGTTCCATTTGGGGAGTTAGTAGATTTCTGAAACTGCCTTTGCTTTTCCTCTGGGAGCCAAGTCACTGAACCTCTGAACAGGAATGGAGTAATCCTGGTATTTGGAGCTAGTGAGTGACTGTGCCAAAGTATGTTTGAGCAGCTGGAAAAAAGTGCTAGTTGGATCACATGCCCCAGCCAAGGAAAAGCTCTTGTGGTTGGTAAATAATGCAGGATCTTCACAGAGGTTTCCAGACTGAGAAGGAGATTTAATTTCACCTTATGTATTTTGCTTATCTGAAAAAAAACCTTTTTTTTCAGCACAGAGTGCTCCAATCATAGCATCATGGCATACATGTTATACTGACATCTGGAACTATTTAGTAACACTACAAACAAACAGTTGAGGAGTTTGCCCAGATCATCAAATACAGATTTGACTCTAACCCAGATTCCCAGCAGCACCCATCAAGAGTGAACAAACGTGAAGTTCCTTCCCGACCTGATCTTCTGTAGCAGAAACAAACATGGTTGTTTCTGGTACCCAGGCCTGGAAGAGACTGGAGGATCCTGGTCTCTGGTATATTGTCCACTGGCAGGCTCAGTGGAATTCAGCAGAAACCAGGCCACAGGACTGGATGAGACAGGACAGTGGTCCAGACATGCTGGCAGAAGTTCAGGCCAGGATTCAAAGGCAAATCGTAGACGGATGTGGTGGAGGCCAGCAGAGGTCAAGACTGAGTGGGCATTATTGGGCACTAGGCTTGAGGGTTCAGTGCTAAGCCATAAAAGGACCCAGCAGAAGCGTAGGAGCTGGCAGATCAGAAGCAGACCAGAGACACAGCAGAACACAGCCATGACATGGGCTAGAAATAGGCAGTGTTAGTGTCAGGGTGCTTCTTTCTCACAAGTGCTGATGGCGTGGGAGTGGACAGACCCACCAATTCAGGTTTCTGGTGGGGTGGACATTGTCCACACACACACACACACACACACACGGGCTTCCCAGGTGGCATTAATGGTAAAGAACTCGCCTGCCAATGCAGGAAATGGAAGAGATGCAGGTTCGATCCTGGCTTCCCTGGTGGCTCAGACAGTAAAGAATCTGCCTGCAATGCAGAAGATCCAGGTTTGATTTCTGGGTCAGGAAGATTCCCTGGAGGAGGAAATGGCAGTCCACTCCAGTATTCTTGCCTGGAGAATTCCATGGACAGAGGAGCCTGGCAGGCTACAGTCCATGGGGTCGAAAATGACTACGCGACTTATGCACACACATCCCTGGGTGGGGAAGGTCCCCTGGAGGAGAGTAGAGCAACCCAGTCCAGTATAGGATATACTTTGCCACAGTCTATAGGGCCTTCTTCTCTACTGAGCAGGACCAGCCCCTCCCCCTCTATTTCTAAAACCAGTCCCTCTTGCCTCTAGAGCCCCAAGCTGTATTCCAAGCACTGTTTTGCCCCCCTCACCAGTTCACCTGCTGTGCCTTTCCTGTTATTTCCACAGTGAGTGGGGATTTCAGAGTCTTTAGAACACTCCTGTTGTCCCAGGATTGCCAAACTGTTCCACCAAACAACACGCCCATGCAAACGAAGTACAAAGCCCCCTCTTCCTCCAGTCCGCCAGTCCTCAGCCCCACCCTAAGGCAGCCTTCACTGGCACTTGCTCTTTGTTTTCAAAGGAAGCATGTTGGGATCTCCAGATATATACTTGAGCATGTCCATTAACCACAAAACTAAACTCATACTCTTTCCCAGATTTACTTTTCCCCCCTATTTATTCCTGACACTGTGATGAGCATCGTTGTCCATTTAAAACTAGAAACCCAGGGGCCACCCTAGACTCTTTTCCTCATTTTCCCCTCTATCCAAACAAATACCAGGTCCAGTGATTTCTTTTTTCATTATAAAAACATCTCAGGCTATGCCTTCCTACCTATCCGCCTCTCCCATCTCTCAAATAATTATTACAAAGCCTCCGAGTTGGATTTCTGCCCTCTAAAGCTTCCAGAACAATCTTCCTAAAATGCAGGTCAGCTGCTTCTCCTTGGAAGCCTTTGTTGACTTCCCGTGAGTAATGGATGCTCTTCTTTCCTCAACAGAAATTCAGGGCCCTGAAAACAGAGACCGCACCACCTCCCCCAGTCTCTCCACCGCCCACCACCTCCCCCAGTCTCTCCACCACCCCCACCCCCACCTCCTGGCTTTAATCTCCAGATCAAAGGGATCTAACCAAGGTCTGTGAACGGGTTGTAAAGTCCATGAACTACTGAGATCATAGGCAAAATGTCAGCCATATGTATGCTTTCTAGAGGGACTTGCAATCATTCTCAAATGGTCCTCAGGGTCCATGACTCAAACACAAGTTAGGAACGATTGCCCCTCCTTGGCATTCTTTCATACACCAGACCATACTCACCTCACACCTGGCTAGTCAGAAGTGTTCAAACACATGTGACCAGGACCTATGGTAAGAAACATGATATTTCTATGTAAAACAGAACCAACCTTTTACTAAAAATATGCTTACTTGTACTATGTCATAGACACTCAAATCTTTGCTGTTTGAGTTATTTCCTTTTTTTTTTTAATGCCAATTGTGATCCCTTAAACTCATTTTACAGCCCATCCACTAAAGGATTTCAAACTATAGTCTGAAATTTAGGTCTTGAGGCTGTGCCATCTTTGTGGTTCTCTATCATTTTTTTGGTGTCAATTCCCAACTGTCTGGTAAGTTCCTTGAGGGCAGGGATTGTGACATGCGTTTTCAATATTGCCCACAGCACAGAGTCGGCAGCATAGAAACATAAGAAAACAGGTGGAAGACATATGGGGAGAAACAAAGGACTACTTGGTATAAAAGTATATACCTTGAGGATGCGACAATTATTATTTGGTGGAGGAGAATTTTCTGGATTGCATTTGGGGGAAGGGCGGGGTCTCCGCGGTGCTGCTTTGGTGGAAACTCTATGCTTGAGTCTGTCCCCTAGAATGGGAGGTGCAGGAGAAAACACGTTGGCCCATGCAAAGCTCAGCAGAACAGTAAACCTGAAACTCTTTGAGATCTCTCTCCCACGGGACATAGGGAAAAAAATAAATGACTGGATTTGCCTGGTGGTCCAGTGGTTAAAAATCCATCTGCCAATGCAGGGGACACAGGTTTCATCCTCGGTCCACGGAAGATGCCTCATGCCTCAGGGCAACTAAGCCCCAGCGCCAAGACTACTGAAGCCCACGCACCCCAGAGCCTGTGCTCGCAGACAAGAGAAACTACTGCAATGAGAAGCGCCGGCGCAGCTAGAAAGTAGTTCCCTGCTCTTCACAACGAGAGTGAGCCTGCGCACAGCAACGAACACCCAGCGAAGACAAAAATGAGTACATAAAAAGATTTTTAAAAATGAATTACTAACGGAGTAAATATCTGCTTTGCCAAAGACACCAACAAAGTGAGGAAGTCACTTTTTTATTATTTAAATCTCTCGATCAGTCTTTCCGAATTTGTTGTTTTCTGCTACATTAGCACTGGGCCAGGGAGAGGATTTTAAATCCAAGCTGGCCTGATACACCAGCTGATATATGGAAAACAACAGATTGAAAGGATCAAAGGGTTAAACGGTTGGTGTGGAAAAGTTCAGGAGGGCAGATCTCACACTTGAAGAAGGTAAATTCTTCATTCTAACCCACAGTGAAAGCGCTGGTATTGTCTCGGTGTAAACATTAATATCACAGGAAACCAAGGGCCAGATAAGCTGGAGGACCTTTGTCAAACCACAGAGGCCGCTGCTAATGGCAAAAAGTCTGCCCGGATGGTCCGTTAGTGGAGGGAGGGGCCTGTCCTGTGATAGCCCGTGCAGCCCCCACCGTGAGAAAGCCTTCTCTCTCCTGCACAGATGCCCCTGGGCAGCCTTAAAGGGCTGGGCTGCCTCCCTGCTTGAGTGTCCCACCCCCAAACCCCATCTACAGGCAGACCTGGAGGCAAATTCCTCAGTTGCCACAACCTCCTTGACCTCGGCTCCAAAGTGAGAAGTCAGTCATTATGTCCTCAAAGGTTGTCTTGAGATGGTGTCCATTCAGGACCTAGCACATAGTACACCCTCAATAAATGCAGGCCACCCGGTTTTGTGCTTCTGTTTACTCCACTGATTGACACGTACACATTCCTGCATTTGCCCCTCTGACCCGCCAAATAGCACAAGGGCTTAGAGGGACAATGACTAAATAGATAAACCCTAGCCCTGTGATGCCCAGTGGTGGTGGGTTAGTCGCTAAGTCACGTCCAAGTCTTTGCAACCCCACAGACTGTAGCCCGCCAGGCTCCTCTGTCCATGAGGCAAGAATACTGGAGGGGGTTGCCATTTCCTTCTCCAGCAATGTTACAATCCCGGTCCAGATCCCACAGACTGGAAGACATGGGGAAACTGACCTGGATGAACACCAGCAGTTCATGCTCAAGTGCCATGTGGCTAAATCAAGCACACACCGCCTTTCCCTTATCAGAGGCACTCCCCTACCCCTCCCCACCCGTAAGGACTGCTGGGAGTCAGGGTGTTTCACCCGCTGAACACAGCGAGGGGCATCCCTGGTTCACACGCCAACCGCTGTACTGTTCAGGGGCCAATTTGCTTTCTACCTTCTGCCTCCCAAGGCATGAGAACAGGAGGAAACGATCAGCCGGGCATACTTTAATGAAACAAAATAAACTCAGCTACAAGTTGTTACGAAACTGTTCTCCCGGGAGCAGTTTCCCTGCCTCTGACACAATCCCAGGAGAATCATGTTTTTAAAAGGAGATTTAAAATTCCCACCCTACAGTAAATGGGCTCTTTCTATCATACTGCAGCAAAAACAGCCAGTGAGCCTGCAATGAGAAACCGTGGTTCCGATACAAACACACACAACCCTCCTTTCTTCTCCCATGGGCTTCGAGTAGTTTTTGTTTGTTGTTGTTTCATGGGGGATTTTCCCAATGCATTTAAGGACAGCCTACTCTCTGAATTTTTGTCATTTGCATTACGGACGGCCTCGTGCCACTCAACTCAAGCAATCCAATCATGACACACAGCCTCCAGCTTGCCCCACTCCTAGGAGAAGCTAATGATGAGCAGCCTCACTGTCCTGGCAGAGATGGGGCCTGGGCCCTCTGCCCCCTGCCCATCTTGCATTAGGTTGCTGTTTTCCAGTTGCTCAGTTGTGTCCGACTCTTTGCAACCCCATTTACTGCAGCATGCCAGGGCTCCCTGTCTTCACTGTCTCCCAGAGTTTGCTCAATCTCATATCCTGCATGTGAAAGAGTGAAAACCAAGACATGTGGCCTTCCCCCAAACACAACTGTGGGGAAGACGGCTGGGACCCTGACACAACCACTCCTTTCTCCTCCATGGCAGTAGCATTTTAACCTGGGCAGGAGGCTGCCCAGGATAAAGATCACACTGCACCTCCCTTGCCACCCATGTGGCCCACACAAGTGCTGGGTAGTGGGGTGTAAGCGGAGGTGTCCCATGGCTACACTTTTGGTTTCTTTTTTGTTTTGTGATTCTTCCTGTACCCTGAAAGTAGGTAATAGTCATTAGGGACAAGAAAGAAGGCCACACCCCGGGGAGGGTAGAGCGGGAAGTCAGGGGAGCCTGGGACCCCAAGGGTGCCTTGGTCACTTCCCTCAGGAGGCAGTTCATGTGAAAGAGAAATAAATGCCTATCTTGTTTAAGCCAACTGATATACTGGCTTTCCAGGCCTTGAAATTGAATCCTGCCCTAATCATAGCAATTCTGTTCCAGGACAGTCACCACTGGACACAGCGGCAGATCCAATCCCCTACAGCCCACCGACTGAGCCATTGCTCATAGCGAGACCCAAACCCCACCAGTCAGGCTTCCCAGGAGGCTCAGCAGTAGAGAATCTGCCTGCAATCCAGGAGACCTGGGTTCGATCCCTGGGTCAGAAGATACCCTGGAGAAGGAAATGGCAACCCACTCCAGTAATCTTGCCTGGAGAATCCCAGGGACAGAAGAGCCTGGAGGGCTACAGTCCATCGGATCACAAAAGTGTCAGACACGATTTAGTGACTAAACAACAAACAACCATACAAGTCATCATTCGGGCAGTCTGGATTCCAGAAAAGCAGTTCATCCGGTTCATCTGTCGTGATGAACCAGTTCATCCCTTCACCTGTCCAGCTATTTTGTGAGTCAAGACTCTGCCAGGTCCTGGGCTGGCTCCTGGAGATGGACCTGTAAATAGGATAGACTGGGTTCTGTCCCCCCAGGGAGGTCTCCCATCTCACAAGGAAGAGAAGCTGAGACGAGGACCTAACCTGGTAAGCGGGCTGACACTGAAGGACAGCTGGCAGGTATGCTCACCTGCCTTACATTTATCAGATGCTCTTTTACAGGAGGAGAGAGAAGTGTGGGGACGAAAGGTGGCTGGGCAGGTGGGTAGAGAATGTGCGCAAAATAGAATGTGCACAAAATCCGGGTGGTAGACATGGAGTGGGGCTTCCCTGGTGGCTCAGTCAGTAAACAACCTGCCTGCAATGCAGGAGACCCGGGTGTGACCTCTGGGTCAGGAAGATCCCCTGGAGGAGGGCATGACAACCCACTTCAGTATTCTTGCCTGGAGAATTCCATGGACAGAGGAAGGAGCCTGGCGGTCTGTAGACCATAGAGTCACACAGAGTCGGACACGACTAAAGTGACTTAGCACACACACACGCGGGCAGACATGGAGTGGCTGCCAGGTGCTTGGAGGGCTCACTTCTCCCACGATGCTGCCATAAACAAATCCTCTGATAAATCTCTTATTCTTTTGTACCTGTGGTCATGCTTCTTCCCTTTTCAGATCCTAACTGGCTAAATATTAAGGCTGTGCAGTTCAAAGAAAGACTATAGAATTCTCAGGGATTACAGGAAACTAAAGAGACAGAATAAGGAAATGTGACAAATGATTCTGGACAGGATCGTGTATATGGGGAAAGAGGGATGTTATGACAACATACTGGGGACAACGGTAAGATGGGAATATGGACTTCATTTTAGATCTTGGTAGTGAAACTCACCATATCGTGGTTACATTAAAAAAAAAAAATCTTTCTCAGGAGATACTGGCTTCCTGAAGAACCCCTTTGTCTGCAACTTAATCCCAAATAGCTCAGCAAAACTGACAAATAGCAAGTATTCACAGAGAGAGAGGATGCACAATGTGAACTTGTAAATCGGTGCAAAAGACATACAGATACTCCTTGTAGTATTCTCGCAACTTTTTAAAATCGAGGTAGAGTTGATTTACAAGTTATGTAGTTTCAGTTATATAGCAGAGTGATTCAGTATGTGTGTATGTATATATATATATATACACACTTTTTCAGGTTCTTTTCCTTTATAGGTTATTACAAAATATTGAGGGTAGTTTCTTGTGCTGTACAGTAGGTCAGTGTTGTTTATCTATTTTATGTATAGCAGTGTGCATATGTCAATCTCAAAATCCTAGTTTATCTCCCTCCCGCTCTTCCCCTTTGGCAACCATAAATTTGTTTTCTGTGTCTCTGAGTCTATTTATGTTTTGTAAATCAGTTATTTGTATCATTTTTGTTTTAGAATCCACATGTAAGTGAATCATATGATATTTGTCTTTCTCTGTCTGATTTACTTCACTTCACACGATAACCTTGCAACTTTTCTGAGGGATGAATTTTTTTCAAAACATAAATAAAAATATTTTTAAAGTTTAAAAAAAAATAAAGAATAAGCCCAGAGGCAGGCAGAAAGGAAAAGAATTTGGAACCCCTGAAACATCGGCAAGGAGGGAGGTGTCCACCCTGGGAAGCCCCTGAGAGTCCGGTGACAGGGTCTCAAGGTTACTTGGGGCTCCTGGCCGCAGCCTCCCCACACAGGGACAGCCACCTCCCCAAATGTGTTTGCACTGCTATTTATAGAGGGATCGCTTCCCTACATAAAGCCCTGAAATAGAAATGTTGAAAGAGCAGCTGGTGCCTCACGGGAGCCTCATAAAACGTCTGTTTCCAAACAGTCCCGCTTCTCCCTGTCATAAATATCCTGTAGTTCTCGCTCCCTTTTTCTTTGTCAGCAGGCGTATTTGCATAACAACGGGACTTGGTTTATTAAGAATTTATCTCTCCCTGCTGTTTACCGCCTGCCTGTGATTCACAGGTGCCATGTGACATGGCCTGTGGGCACACCAGCCTTCACCCAAAGGTGAGGCACACACAACCCACAGACGCAGTGAGGACTGAAAGAAGGCTCCACGCTTCTTGGGCTCTGCTTTTCTGCTTCTGTTAGTGAAGTCGCTCAGTCACGTCCAACTCTCTGCGACCCCATGGACTGTAGCCCGCCAGGCTCTTCTGTCCATGGGATTTTCCAGGCGAGAATACTGGAGTGGGTTGCCATTTCCTTCTCCAGGGGATCTTCCTGACCCAGGGGTCAAACCCAGGTCTCCCACACTGCAAGCAGACTCTTTACCATCTGAGCCACCAGGGAAGCCCCAACATAAAAGCTGACAGACATGCGTACGAGGCTCAGTGGGGTCTTGAGCGGGCAGCCCTCAGCAGCTGTATGGGCAGATGCCTGAGATGCCTGCAGGATCCATTTGCCCCCCGACTTCTTGGTCCCTTTTTCTTTCAGGTTTGTCACTGAATGATGTCTTAGTCAGTGTGAGCTGTCATAACAAAGTATAGCAGACCAGGTGGCTTAAACACACTTATTTCTCACAGTTCCAAGGCTGGAAGTCCAAGAGCAGGTTCCTGGTAAGGGTTTAATTCCTGGCTTGCAGATGGCTGCCTTCCCACTGTGTCCCCACATGGGGAGACTGGGAGTGAAAGAGAGACAGGAAGAACTCTCTCTGATGTTTCTTCTGCAGGGACACTAATCCTATGGGATCAGGGCCCCACCCTTAATATTTCCATAAAATCCCTGTCTCCAGATACAGTCACACCAGGAGTTGGAGTTTCAACATAGGAATCTGAGAGTACACAACTCAGCCCATAAGAGAAGAGAAGACTGTTGTCCCTAAGGTTTCCCAAACCCTTCTTTTGGTGACAAATTAAGACTCCCCAACCTCTAATGCTGTGTGATGATAAACAAATGATGAATTTTTATCGTAGCATAGGTAGTAGGTCCCTGTATAGAAATCAAAATAAATAATTACTTATTTTTGTTTTGTGAAATATTATCCACATGACCTTGGAAAAATCTCTTTTACCTACAATTTCTTAGTTTATAAAAAGAGGACAATGATATTTGTTTATCTCACAGAGATAGAGTAACATGTTTTTAACTGTCAAATGCAAGCATATGTAACATGTTTTAAGCAGAGGGTTCTTTTAATTTTTTTAATTTTAATTTATTTACTTATTTATTTTTGGCTGTGCTGGGTCTTCATCAAGGCATGTGGGCTTCTCATTGCAGTGATTTCTCTGTGGAGCACAGGTTCTGGGTGCTTGGGCTTCAGTAGCTGCAGTTCGAAGGCTCAGTGGTTGTGGTGTATGGGCTTTGTTGCT
Source organism: Bison bison bison (assembly GCF_000754665.1). Taxonomy (NCBI): domain Eukaryota; kingdom Metazoa; phylum Chordata; class Mammalia; order Artiodactyla; family Bovidae; genus Bison; species Bison bison. Next base: position 1,381,343 of record NW_011495024.1, read on the forward strand.
CCAAAGCATGTGGGATCTTCCTGGACCAGGGATGGAACCTGTGTCCAGTGCCTTGGCAGGCAGATTCTTAACCACTGGACCACCAGTGTGTGAGTCATTCAGTCATGTCCGACTCTTTGTGACTCCATGGACTGTAGCCAGCCAGGTTCCTTTGTTTATGGATTTTTCCAGGCAAGAATACTGGAGTGAGTTGTCATTACCTTCTCCAGGGGATCTTCCCAACCCAGGGATCGAACCTGAATCTCCTGCATTGCAAATGGATTCTTTACTGTCTGGGCCACCAGGGAAGCCCAGACCCCCAGGGAAGACCATAAATATGGGGTTTTTTGTTTGTTTTTCACTATGTACATCATTTGTGTCCGTAAAGATAGTCCTTGATCAAGTAATAAAATGTGACATTTTGGGGGGAAAAAAAAGAAAGGCTCCCTGGTCTCAGCTGCCTCTGGCCCCTGACGACCGTCTCCTCCTGTCACCAGATGAAGTCTCCAGGGCCACTGACCACTGTGGAGAGAGGGCCCGCCTCCCACTGAGGACCTGGGGGCTGACACCAGAGGCAGATATGGCTCAAATGTCCATGTCACTGAGGGTAGGCAGCAGGCAGGTGAGGACTTGGCTGTGATGAGTGCCAAGCCCCAGCCCAGGTTCTATCCCTTCTGGACACAATGTGGGGAAGGGACAGCCTCCTTGGGGGTGCCGACTGTGGGACAGCCACCAGGTGACCCCCAGACAGGGGACTCAACAGGGGACTCAAGTGCTCTTAAGGATTTGCCCCAATCTCGAGAGTCCTCCCATGGAAATGCCATTCAGCTTTTTTTGTCCATTGTTGCATGCCTAACAATTGGGAATGTTTTCCTTGGAACCGGTTTGTGATCCCATCATGCAGTGCTTCCTTTGTACTGAACAAGTGTTATTTAATGGGGCCGTTTTGATTGTTTTGGAGATAGGCGCATATTTGGAAAGAGGAGGGGTTTGTGTGAGTTGATTACATTGGCCAGCTTCCTTTATTTTTTCTGGGAAATCCTTCTTCCTGTGTGTATAGATGGTGAGTCTCACAGAGCCTCACAACACAGCATGTGAGACCCTCACCGTAGGCAGCTTGGCAGCGACCCTTCTGGGCCTGCAGCTCTGGGTCCTAGGAGGCCACAGAGGTGGGCAGGTGGGTGAGGGCTGAGTCAGCAGTGCATGTGAAGTCATAAAGTCACACTCAGGTAAAGCCATCAGCAGGAGCTGGCCAGGTTCTTTCATGCCGGAGACGGGGCATATCAGATTCCAAGTCAGTTCCCAAGGCCTCTTGCTCGCCTGGGTCAGTGCAGGCGTCTGTGGTCCCTGTCTTCCCTTTCCTTAATCCTGCCCCCACCCCCTCGCCCTGGAGGCCTTTCCTCTCTTCTTCGGCAAGGTCAGCCTCCAGTGGAAGAATGACCATTGTTCCTTCTCAGGCGTAAAGGGGCCCGGTCCCTTCTGTCCTTTCTTGCATCCTGTTGCTGACTCCTAAGTCCCCCTGCAGGGCAGCTAAAGTTCCCCCCGACCTGGGAGCCTGCCTGCCCATCCCCACTAGCACCAATGTGCACTTCTACCCTCTCCATTTCCCCCGGGAGCCAGCTGGCTCTGGCTGCACTTATCTCCCACCTCCCCAGGTTGCAGATACCCTATGGAGAAGCTTCCTCTATGCCCTCCTGTCCTGCAAAATCTCCCTCTGATTTACCTGGGCGGCTCTGCCCGCTCTCTCCTCACCTTCACGCCTTGTCAATCAAAGGACATATTTTGCCCGAGACCTAGAATGAAAAGACACACTGCGAATTCCCTTGCCTGCAAACTTTGTGCTTCTCGACGGCATCACCTGGGATAGAGACCACAGAGAGCTTGTGGATGAGCCTTCCTTCCAGTCTTGGCAGATAAATTCTCACAAATTTATTATGCGGTCACCTGCTGGCTCATCAGCCTCCTTCCTGAAAAGCCAGTTTGTCCCTAGGCACTGGCCAAGGGACATCTAGGCTGTATCCTGCCCCACCCTTGAGTCCTGAACAAGGAGCGGCACTGGCCGCCTTGGGAGCTGGAATCCAGAGCACCCTTTATTCCTCTAGCAGCCACACTTTCTGTTCACCAACTAGAAGCTCAGTTCCTTCTGATCCCTGAAAAAAATCTAATTGGACCATTTCCCTATATAGGAAAGCATATAAAGGTGGGAGTTGAACCAAGAATCTTAAACTGAAAAAGGCCAGTACCCCAAGATGCCCCTGAGAACCTCCCTCACTCCCCTGATTTTCCTGCTTGTCCAGCTTCTCTCATACTCTGGGGCTGAGTGAGGTCAGGAGGGATGATTAGAACATAGCTTTTTGCATGGCGGTCCTCCTCTGCCTCTCTTATCCCCATCAGATTCTCCAGGAGAGAGACAGAGAGAGAAATGTGCTTCACAGATTCTGTAACTGAGTTTTCCTGGACTTAGGAAGCATCTTAATAAACCCACATTGGACCCAACTTCGAAGGGAAATCTGTAGGATTTCTTTACCAGGTTGGAAAGTGTCCCTGCCTGGGGAGGTGGCAGCTCCCATGCTTGAGGTCCCGAGGGACCAAAGCAGCCTGGGTTCCGCCCAAACTGTTCTGCTTTATGCTGGGCTCTGCCCCGGCCTGTGCCCCTGGTGGGTCCCTCTCCTGGCACCTGAAGCTCTTCTCTGCTCTGCCCTCACCGGGTTGCTTGCTGCTGCCAAAGCCACCATCTCTCTATCTCCTCCCGTCCCTCCAGAGCTCATCCAGGACCAGTACGTGTCGGGGGCTTAAACAGGAACCTACAACATGGCATTGCTGCTGTTTAGTCCCTCAGTCGTGTACGGCTTGTTTGTGACCCCCACCCCCACCCCCCCTCATGGACTATAGCCCGCCAGGCTCCTCTGTCCATGGGATTTTCCAGGAAAGAATACTGGAGTGGGTTGCCATTTCCTTCTCCAGGAAATCTTTCCGACCCAGGGATCGAACCCGAGTCTCCTGCATTGGCAGGAAGATTCTTTACCACTGAGCCACCTGGGAAGCCCATAACATGGTGAGCCCACACCGAAAAAATCAATGCTCCCCATTGCTTTTATCCAGCCTCTCCTCTCAAAGGTGTTGTGAGAATGAAATGAGCTGGGGCACCGAATGTGCTAGAATGGTGCCCAGCATGCCCTAAATGCCTGCAGATGCCTACTGGCCCTGCTGACCCTCTGGGACAAGGTAGGGATGGATCTGAGGTTTGAACAGGTGCCCTTGGGTGCCTGGTGAATGCTTGCTGTTGACAGGAGGAGACTGTGACCACTGCAGAGCTAGCCGAGGTGACTCCGAGTGGTTCAGCCAGACTTGACCTCTGAACCAGTGTCCTCATCTCGCTGAGTTTCTGAATCCACCTTACTAGGTTAAAGAGCAAATTCCAAAGTAGAACGGTCAGTGGTCATGTGCCTTTGTCAGGTTTATGGATATGAATTACGTTTGCCCTTTGTGTGCTAAACATCCCGTCCCTCAAAGCCTCTCAGAGTTCACTGCTCAGCAGTTCCTCCAGGTCTGGGCCCCTGGGGGCCCCACTCCCCACCGGTCCTCTTTTCCTCACACCCAAGGAAGTGTGTGCACATACAGCCTCAAGCCCCAAGAGGACCCAGCACCCATACACACGTCTACCACGCACATGCCTGTGGGTTTCTCTCCTCTCAAAGCCCAGAGCTGATTGTCCCCCTTCACACACAAGATGTCAGTTCCACTCAAGCCAGAAGCCTTGGGAAACCAAGGCCCAGCTGAAAAACTCCATGGGCTGGAATATTTTTTGAAAACAAAAGAGCCAGTGGCCTCCCTGTGACAGAAGGACCAGACAGGCATGCAGATGAACAGGCCGTGAGTCAGGTCTTTCTGATGGAGAGATGTGCGTGGCTACCCAAGAGACACTGCCCAGGGGGTGCTGGGTAAATTTAGCAGGACAGACACAGACCATGGTAGCCGTGCTTCAAGAGTGAAGCCTGGGGAGCAGGGGGTGGTGGAAAAGGGTGGGCTCCAAGGCCCCAAGCAGCTCAGCACTGACCCATGTTAGTTATTGGGTCCCTGATGCATGCTAAGTTGCTTCAGTTGTGTCTGACTCTGTGCGGCCCCATGGACTATAGCCTGCCAGGCTTCTCTGTCCGTGGGATTCTCTAGGCAAGAACACTGGAGTGAGTTGCCATTTCCTCCTTCAGGGGATCTTCCCGACCCAGGGATCGAACCTATGTCTCTTACCTCTCCTGCATTGGCAGACAGGTTCTTTACCACTAGCACCACCTGGGAAGCCCTCTTGGGTCCCTTGGTAAGATTTATTTAAGCAAAGGTTGACTCTGCGTTATATTTTTCCAAAGTTGTCTTATCCAGTCTCCTTGGGTATGTTCCTTCCATTCTCAAATTGTCCATTCAGCTTAGTTTTCTGTCCCCCAGATGAGAACTTGCTTCTTTGCCTTCAAAATATCTACGACCAACTCCATAGACTTTGATCATAAAGCTCATCAAAACAATAGATACACATTCCTGCCTCTATGCTGTAAAACGAAAATCATGCAGGACTGCGTATGTGCAGAACGGTTTTCAAACCGAATCTGTAGCTTTGAGGCTGAGACAACTCTCAAAAATGTCAAGTTACTCCTTAGTTGAAGGAAAGGAGCCCCCATGAATGGTGCCATTCCTAGACAAGACGAGCCATTCTGAAGCTTCTCATTCCTTATGGGGCTGATAATATTTAAAAAAAACATGCTTTGTTTCAACATCCAGAACCAATAGCCCTAATTCCTTATTGTTTAAGGAAGCAAAAAGCCTCCTGGAGGGAGCCAAATGTTAATGGAGACCAGGAGTTGCTGCTGGAAGGAGGCAGCATCTAAGGGCATCTAAGGGCTTGTTTTCCTTGGGTCCCCCATCTTGGGGGGTCCCCATCCCACTGGAGCCTTCCCTCAGCCAGTATGACAACTTCTGCCCCAGCATATGCAGACAACCTCAAAGGAAGGCTCTGTGCTTTCTTTGCAGTAGAAACCTTCCCACCACAGCCCATGACTGTCAGATACACGGGTGCTGGCCAAAGACTTCTCCCTCCACTCCCATCAGCTTTTTAAAAAAAATTATTTATTTTATTTTTGGTTGTGCTGGGTCTTCATTGCTACACACAGTCTTTCTCTGTTGCAGCAAGCAGGGGCTGCTCTTCCTTGGATGCACAAGCTTCTCTTGTTGCAGAGCACAGGCTCTAGAGCACGGACTCAGGAGCTGTGGCATGTGGGCTGAGTTGCCCCACAACATGTGGAATCTTCCTGGACCAGAGATCGAACCCATATCCTGCACTAGCAGGCGAATTGTTAACCACAGGACTACAAGGGGAGCCTCCGATCACCTTTTGACAGCCGCCATGCTGGTGATGGACAGGGAAACCTGGCGTGCTGCAGTCCATGGGGTCACAAAGAGTCAGACACAACTGAGCGACTGAACTGATGTCCAGTGCAGTTTTGCCTCTGAGCCCTGCATCCAAATGCCCAACTTCCTACTGAATTCTCCAGGTCAATATGCCTCAAACCTAACTCCTCCTATTCCCTGACCTTTTCCCCAGAGGATGGGATTTTTAGCCACCTGTCCACCCAAACCCAACCTGAGGGCTGTCCTGGACTCCTCTCTCTCCCCCTCGCCCCTGAATGTGCTCCCTGCCCAAATCATACAGATTCAATCCAGCAGTGCTTTTGTTTCCACTCCCTCATCTCTACCCTCTGCTGCAATGGCACCATCCCCTGCTTCATCCCCTCTTAGCTGACCTTGTGCATCTCTCCAATACTCCCTATGGTCTTTGTTTCCATTCAGCCTTCAGAGTAAAGCCTCCAGAGTATCCCTCTAAAACAGGAAGCTCTGGTTCTATTATCTCTGAGCTTAAACCCCTCAGTGGCTCTCCTTGGCCCACCGAGAATCACCTTCAGCCCTTCCCCCTTGCTCCTAATCTCCAGCTCCCTAAGTGCCTGTCCTTCCCAAACACATAGGGTGTGTTGCTCCCTCCCCACCCTCCTAACAAATCCACCAGCAGGAATCTGCTCTTTCTCTCAAGCCTCCAGACAGGAGCACTTCTCCCTTGAAAATCTTTTCCAGCACCACAGAGCAACCATCTGCATACGCTGCTTCAGGGCAAGCTTCCCAATATTTTGTGGCTCTGATTTTTCCCCATCTGTCCTGCTGCTGATGGACATTTGCACTGTTCCCACTTTAGGGCTAGTGCAAACAGTGTTGCTGCCATCATTGTTATACATGTACTTGCACCCATTCGTTTCGAAAAGTATTACCTCTGAGCCTGGGGTTTTCTTTGTGGAAAGCTTTTTTTTTTTTTTAATTAAGGGTTTAATTTATTTAATAGATATTGGAATAGTTAAGATTCATACTCTTTGTCAGTTTTGGTAAATTATATGTTTTAGGAATATACCCATTTATCTAAATTTTCAAATGTATGGGCGTAAGATTGTTCATAACAACTTCTTATGGTCTTTAATGAAGGTGGGTTCTGTTGTGATGTCTCCTTATCATGCCTGACATTGACTATTTTTACCTTCTTTTTTCCTCTTGCTCAATCTTGCTAAAATTATTGACTTTTAAAATAAGTTTTATTACTTTTCCAAAGAATCCAACTTTGGGTTTTATTGATAATCCCTATTTTATATTTATGTCTTCGTTTATTAAATTCTGCCTTTATTTTTCCTTTCTTTGGGTTCAGCTTTTGTTGTTGCTATTCAGTTGCTAAGTTGTGTCTGACTCTTTGCGATCCCATGGACTGCAGCACGCCAGGCTTCCCTGTGCTTCACCATCTCCTGGAGTTTGCTCAAACTTGTGTCCATTGAGTTGGTGATGCCATCCAACCATCTCATCCTCTGTTGTCCCCTTCTGCTACCTTTAATCTTTCCCAGCATCAGGGTCTTTTCCAATGAGTCAGCTCTTCAAATCAGGGGGTCAAAGTATTGGGACTTCAGCATCAGTCCTTCAAACGAATATTCAGTGTTGATTTCCTCGGGTTAAGCTACTGGCCTATAATTTCCCTGCAGGCAGATGTTATGTCTTGGTTGCTCTATGTTACCTAAAGCCAAGCATAGTGCCTGGTACATAGAAGATGAATAATAAATATTTACGAAAAGAGGTGAGAGAAGGGAGAAGAGGAAAAGGGGAGAAAGAGAGAGGAATAAGGAAAGGAGGGAGTTGGAAGGACAACAGAACTGGAATATAAGCTATCCATACACCTGAAAGGTTAATTGTAAGATAACTGCCTGTGTGTGTCCCTGTGTGTATGTGATATGCTGAGTCTTTTATTTTAAATAGTCTAGTATCATGACTCCAAGGCAGCTCAAGGTGGGAATTATAAACGTACCTAGAGATCCACGGCATTTTCCTTGGAAGATCTTTATGGTGTATTACCCAGCATATGCCCCTGAGGGTCTCATCTGTTCTGCTCATGATGAACATTGGGTTGTTCCCAGTTTAGGGCTAATGAAAATAGTGCTGCTGCCGTCGGTCTTATACATGTGCGTGTGTGCATTCGTTTCTGAAAGTATTAACTCTCAGTCTGAAAATCAGGCCCTGCACCAGGCTCTAGCTAGACAAACATGAATAAGAACGTGTTCCTTGGACTTGTGGTTGCCAAGGGGGAGGGGGATGGGGAGGGGAGGATTGGGAGTTTGGGATTAGTAGATGCAAATTATTATATAGAGAATGGATAAACAGCAAGGTCCTACTGGATAGCACAGGAAACTATATTCATTATCCTATGACAAACCATCATGAAAAAGTATATATAACTGAATCACTTTGCTGTACAGCAGAAATTTACACAACATTGTAAATCAACTATAGTTCAATAACATTAAAATAGAGCTTGTTCCTGCACTTTAGAAACTCAGAGGAAAAATCTAGGCAGTTAACAAATGGGCTAAACCCAGCCAGCACCTGTTTGGTACATAAAGTTTTATTGAGACACAACCACAACCAAGCTACCTTCACCCAAAAGTGACCAAGTAGTTGCCTCAGAAACACACAGTCCTCACAGCAGGATATATTTGCCCTTTGCAGAAATGTCCAGTCCTGCCCAGGGCAGTAGGCCCCTAGAAGGCAGACCCTGGCCTTGTCTGCCAGGGACAACAGAGTCCCCAGCCCACTGCTGCACGCTGAGCATATGTGTTCTCAAGGTACAGAAGTTCTGTGGAGTTGGTCTCACCCATGGGTAAGAATCACTGCTCATTATCTAACAAGTTTGCACAATTTCCTCTGAGCAAACGCAGCACAAAATCCAGTGGGTACCAGTGATCTCTTTATAAACCTGGCAGCTCATTCTTGGGATCAGCACCTTACAGCATGATCTCAACCAGAGCTCTAATGGTGTTTGGGCTAGTTGAGCAAATTCTGAGGCCCAGAAGCAGAAACCAAGGTTCTCATCGAGAAGTCAGGCTGGTTGTATGGGGACCCCACCTCATTACCAACTTGCGACCGCACTTGTATGTGTGCATGCTGAGTTGCTTCAGTCGTGTCCAACTCTCTGAGACCCCACGGACTGTAGCCCACCAGGCTCCTCTGTCCATGGGATTCTCCAGGCAAGGATACTGGAGTGGGTTGCCATGCCTTTCTCCAGGGGATCTTCCCAACCTGGGAATCGAACCGGTGTCTCCCACAGCTTCTGCATTGCAGGCACATTCTTTTGCTGCTGAGCCACCCGGGGAAGCCCTTAGACAGCACTGCTTCATCTCAAATCAAGTATCCCACCAGGAGAAAACTTCACACTTCTGCCAGGATGGTGCTAACAGTAGTCTTGGGATGTACACCCAAGATGACTGCAAAGATGTTTTGTTCTCCTGCTCTGAGCATTTAGTGACCATCAGGGTAGACAGAAAGGGGAGGATAAAGGCTCAAGATGACCCACTCCAGCCATCCAAAGCCATGCCTGGACGCCTGGCCCTGTGCTGTCCGATTTGGGTACCAACCCACTTGGTCACCTGACCCATCTTTCCTGCAAACGAGTATTTGCTTTTCTCTCAAATGGTGGTGGTGTGTCTTAATGGAAGAACCATGTGAAGTATCCATCCTGTAGACAACAAAGTGCTAATCGCTTTCCTTGAGTTGTGAACTATTAAAAATTCAAGCTGTGTAAGTCAGCTAAGCTGAGAATTTTTGTCATGGCCCCTTGCTCTTGCAGGGCCAGCCTTAGTGCTTAGTCAGCTCTTAAACAGGGTTTGTTGTTTTGTATTTTTTTGCCCCGTGAGTATGTGTATCTATATGTGTTTAACTTTTCAAATCTGTGGTTTAAAAAAAAAAAGTCGATCCGTAAGTGTCAGAAGTGTCTAAGTGAGAGTAGGCCCTAACAGGAAAGCAGGAAACACAGTCTGTAAATTTAGAGGGGGGAGGAAACAGAATTTCCATTCAACACCAAGGCGGTAGTAACACACTGGTGGGAGAGCCCAGACAAAGCCAAATGTCATTTTCTTTATCCTAATTTATTGATTTTTGCTGGCTGTCGGAAGCGCTCAGGGAAGGAAGCCTGGTTCAGTCTGTGGCTGACGTTTTTCATTGTTCTCACAATCAGATCCCGGGGTGGGGGGACAGATCCGGGAGAAGGGGCCGCTGAGGGGAAACATGAGTGCATGAAGATGGTGGTGGTGAGGATGCCCAGGAACCCCAGTGCCTGGAGCAGACGCATGCGCACCCATTCCTCCCACTGCAGTGTTTTTCAAAGTAGTCTATTCATTTACTTGGAAGACATCTCATGCCAAGAAAAGGACATCATCTCATCCACCACCCGCCCAGTCATCTTGACTCATCACCCCAGAAAGACAACCATTGCCGGGGGGCTCACCCCCAAAAATCACCATCTCCAGATCGCTCGTTCAAAAATCTATGATACCAAAAATGTAAATCACCAAAGCTGTGTGGAAAATCTCCAGCCAGGGTGTGAGGCCCTCCTAGAGGTCGGAGAGGCCCAGGTGCGGGTGTCAGGGCGGGGGAGGCAGAGACACTGAGTTCAAGGTCAATCGGCAACCCTGAAAGAGAGATTAGGCCCCTGGGATGTTCACTGTGCAAGGTTTTCTTTTTTTGTGTGTGTGAACACTCATTGCAAAACTGAAACCAACATCACAGAACAATGAGAAATCAGCAGCCCCTTCCACAAGCTCTGAGTCGTGCATACCGACCACTTCAAATCTGAAAAATGCTCTGTGTGCGTGTGAGGTGACCGCCCACCGTGGGCTTTCCCAGACGGCTCTGGTCTCCTGCTGAGGTCCCCTCCTCCCCCAGCCTTGCCCCAGGGCAGGGCCACCTCTGTGCAGGTGCCCCTTGGACATGTCCTGACCACTCAGCTGTCCTCCAAAGGCCTGATCCCGGCTGCCCACTGGGGATCAGCCCCGCTGACGGCTCCCCTCTGGCCTCCTCATTCCTGTCACAGTCAGCTTAGCCTCTCTCACAGCCCTAGACTCCTTCCCACCCTACCTCAGAGAGTCCCTGAGGTCGGATCTTCCTGCTCCACTATGCGAGGCCTTGTGTTGACCGAGGTTCATCCCAGAAGAGCCTCCTGTCTGAAGGCTGCCCTCCTGTACCACCCACTCCAGTGACCCTGTCTCTAGCCTGGCCTTCAGGGCCTCCCCAGCCCCACCCTCCCCACCCCAAACCACCTTCCCAAGCTTCTCCTGCATCCTCCCAACACCAAAGCCTCAGCATCCTCACTTGCTCTGGGAGCATCTCTCCCCTCACCCTCTTGTCTACATCATAACCTCACCTAGACGTTCCTCTCCCTCTCATCTGCCTACTTGGCTCCTCTTTTTTTTAGATTTGTTTGTTTAAATAGTTCTTTATTTGGCTGTGCCAGGTCTCAGTGGCAGCATCAGAATCTTTTAGTTGTCTCATGTAGGATCTAGTTCCCTGACCAAGGATTGAACTGGGGCCCCCTGCATTGGGAGCACAGAGTCTTAGCCACTGGACCAGCAGGGACGTCCCTTGGTTCCTCTTCAAACCCCAGTTCCAGTACATCGCCCTGTGTAACCCTCCCAGTCTCCAACCACGCTCTCTCCTCTCCCTGAACCCCCATGGTTCTCACTGCCGGTGTGTCTCACACTTCGATGAGGACACTGGGGTAGTATTGTAAGGCATTAAGACATTACTGTTTCCGGTTCTTCCCTCTACCAGCTCATTTTCAAATTCACAAAAATTGTTCCTTCCTTAAAATGCTACCTTTAGATCACGGTCACAGTAGACACAGCACATCTGTCAAGTCTATGATGAGTGGTGGGCCCTAGGACCACCCGAGCTGACCTTCCCCACCCCTGGGTGGTGGCCTGCTGGCCCCTCCCCAACTCAGGGGCAGGATGGCTTTCCTGACACTGTCCGTTTCAAGTTCAAGTTCTTAGTTCTCCAGTTCTCAAGGTTCTTAGTTGTCCCCCTTTGGCTGAAACAAGACTCTGAAAACCAAAGTGCTTTTGATTTTCAAAAGTCAAGCTGTATTAAGAACTAGGACGTTTCTCTTAGAATCCCATAGGGTGGCCTTCACATATATTAAATGGATTTTTGGAGCAGGGAATATATATTACCATATGTGAAATAGATCACCAGTCCAAGTTCAATGCATGAAACAGGGCACTCAAAGCCGGTGCAACTGGGACAACCTGAGGGATGGGGTGGGGAGGGAGGTGGGAGGGGGGTTCAGGATGGGGAGACACATGTACACCCATGGTTTATTCATGTCAATGTATGGCAAAAACCACTACAATATTGTAAAGTCATTAGCCTCCAATTACAATACATATATAAATTTTTAAAAAAAGAACTGGAAGACGTTCAGGGAGCACAGGTGTGGGAGAGTGGGGCAGGGAATGTTGGGTGGTGACAGAGAATCGTTATTTATCTATCCAAAAGGAAACTGTGGGTTAACAGTAGGCAGAAGAGAATCCACAAGAATACAGCTTAGACACTTGGGAAGTAAAGCTGGGAATATTCCCTCCGAGGTGTCCCTTCTGCCCTCTCCCCTCACCCACCCAGTGAAGATGCCAGCCAGGAAGCAATGGGATCTTTCAGAAACCCCCAGATGGGTTTGGGAGGAATAAGAAGAGAAGGGTTCATCTCTCCAAATGTCATTTACTGTACTACGATTTTTCTTTCATGGGGCTATATCTCCTCAAGTGATAAGTCAGCTCCTTGGGGCAAGACAGTGACCCATATGTGCACAGACCACACAGCCCCACACCCTGTGTGCAAGAGCACAGCCACGTCCGTGCCCTCCATATCCACGCGCAGGCCCTAACCGGGCCCAGAGACTGTGCCAGGGCCTAAGGACACACAGAGAGTGCCGACTGTTCCTGGTGGAGGGTCGCCTTGGTCACTGGCTATGGTCAGTCAGTCACTGTTTGATATGGAAGGCAGAGGAAGAGGGGCTGTGCGCTTGCCAGGGGCTTAGTGGGGCGGGCAGCTGTGTTGCTAGGAGTTGGAGAGTCTGGGTGACTTCAAGGCTAGAACTAGGACTGAGCTTTGAAGAGTGAGGAGGGTGTGATATTATTTCTTCACTCCCTGACTTCCTGTGTCCAATGGGGACAGGAGAGAGAAATCTTAATGGGACAAACCAGTCCTTTCTAGGGACCGCTGCCCCAACAGCCACACACAACAACACGAAGTCTCCTAACTGTTGGCTTCCTCTCACTCTTTCTTTCCCTGATGGGGTGTGGAAAATAAAAGCTTGAGACCCAAAGTGTTCCAAATCTTTGAGAGGCTCCGTATTCTGGTGCTGGGTGTGGGCTCCCCACAGCCCCTCAGAGCCTCAGTTGGTGACTCCCAGCCAGGGTCTTACCAGCCAGGCTGAGGCACATGTGACCTCATAGCCTGACCAGCCGGTTCTTCCTGGGGGCTGGGGGTAGGGCTTCAGCTTCCCCCTCCGCAAGCCATCCTGGACAGGCTGGTGCCCAACCTGGCTCCTCTGTGTTAGATTCAATTTTAATTTTGGAGGTATTTCGTTTTTTGAGCAGTTCTATTTTTTTGGTAAGGATTGATGTTACTATTCTTTATTAGGGGTTCTCCAAAGGGAGAAAAGAAGTAATTACTATTTTTCTTAAAAGATTAAGATTAATTCTTGGACTTCCCTAGTGATCCAGCAATTAAGAATCTGCCTGCCAATGCAGGGGACATGGATTCGATCCTTGGTCCTGGAAGATTCCATGTGCCTCGGAGCAACTAAACCTGTGTGCCACAACTGTTGAGCCCACATTCTGCAACTGTGGAAGCCCACATACACTAGAGCCCATGCTCTGCAACAAGAGAAGTCACTGCAATGAGAAGCCCAAGCACTATAAGTAGAGAGCAGTCACCACTCATCACAAGTAGAGAAAAGGATGATCATACCATCCCTAAGACCCTTTTATACATCTAAGTTACTTTTGCAGATCTTAAGTTGCTTATCTTGAAACACGTCTGCTCCTTCATCATTAGTCATAATTATTCTGAACAATGTGGGGAAAAAAGGAGTAGAAGAAAAATGATGGAATGACCTAGATTAAGAGGATAATGCAATTGTAAGATAAATCATCACACTTGCATCATTCTTGCTTTTCCTATTGCATTGCCAAAAGCATGGCATCATCTTAAGAATTATCAAAGAAGAATAAACACATCATCTCTGGAGCTTGCATTGAACACACTTGAAAACTGAGCAATTTTTTTACTTTGTATTTATAATGGCATAGAGAAAAAACTAAAGGCCAGCGTTTCACAATTCTTAGATGAATCAAAAGATGAAGACAGGGCAGCAGTTCTGCGTGCTCTAATGACAATGATGAAACTGATCATATGCATGAAACCTCAGACAATAAGTCTTCAGATAATAATATCCTTGATGGATTTTCTCAAACTCAAAATTTGATGGGTGAATTACATATTCTTATGGACAAGAAGGAAATATGGCGTTCTCATTCAATCAGCTATTCAAACCAGAAAGACTTCATCATGCACTGTTTTGTCACAGGAACCTGGACCATCGCATTGCTAAAAGGATGGTTGGAAGTGCTCTTTCATCTTTTATGATGTCGAGGCACTGGGAATTTACTTGAATGGGCAAATGTTTAGAGCAGATGTATATACAGAGGTGATGGGAAGGAAATAGAGAGACTTGTTAGACTGATCATCTTAATCTGTTTATAAATCTAAAAATGAAAAGTCTGTGCAGTTATGAGGCAAAGAAGATGGCCATCATCTCCTCTTCAAAATCATGTGCTATCAAAGGTCCCAATTTTTTTTTCTCGTATTTTGATAATGCAAGTGCAAGAAGATGCAGAAACAATGAGAAGCTAGAACTTCCTAGAGATGCCTTTGAAGTCTGAGTCAGTATTTACAGGACCATGTTCCACAATGATGTGCAGCAGCTGAGGGGCAATGAGCTGCATTCAAAGGGTATTACATTCAAAAATCAGGAAAATATGGAAGAAAGATGTGGACTTTTTGTGTTCAATTCTAATGTCCAAATATCTAATAGAGTTGTTTTCTGCTCTTACTTCTACAGATTATTTGTACAATGACTGAAAAATATTTTTTAAAGGTTCCATTGGATCCAGATGTTAGGCAGGGACAACTGTCTTTTGCTGTACACGACGGCTGCATAGGTAGAAGTTTCTCAATGTGTGTTCCGCAGAACACATGCCAAATATGTTTGAGAAATGTTGGATGAAGCAGAATTATGTAAATTTTTAACTGCAGGATTTCTCTGAACCTTTAATATGCAAGATGTCCAAAGTTGGTTTAACCAAGAAATTCTTGGAGGGGCAGAATATTTCCCAGGACTAGTGGTCTACAGAATACTGAAAAAACTGCCCTAGCAGATAAAAGGACAACCAGTCAAACTATATTACTAGTTAGCTAAGGTTTAATGTATGAAGGATTTTCCCTTTTTTTAGGGAAAAATTTAAGTTCCGATTCCATGAGAGGAGCCCCAAAAGAAAGCTAGGACAAGAAAAAAGAGAATGGATGTCAGAGAGAATTCTAGTTAAAAAAAAAAAGAGGGGGGGTGGACAGAGTGAAGGTTGCACGGTCTCAGACAAAGAGAATAAAAAGAAAAATAGATTCATTAGCTTTATTTTGAAAAGGAGGAGCAAGATTATTCTCGAGACAGGGAGTATAATCAGACTCTTGGGACAGAGAAACTCTGCCCCTGCAGAATTCCCTGGGGTGGGGGACAAGGGGTGATGGGAAGAAAGGAAAGCAGTGGTTCTAGATCCTCAAGGAAAAAGGGATACCTTTTGTTTAATTATTTGACACAGAGACCTGGGTTCCTGCCATCTGGACATTGCTGATGTGAATTAAACAAACCACCCTTGAGACAGGGGTGACTTTCCACAAGAGTCCTGATGGCAGAGGCTCCAGCAGTCATCACTGGGTTCTGAGCTCAATTTCCACCACCCCTTCTACCAACCATCAGCTCTCTGCATCAGCTGGCACAGCCCTGTTGGCCCTGTACACACACTCTGCCTTACCTTCTGAAACCCAGC
This sequence comes from Bison bison bison, assembly GCF_000754665.1. Taxonomy (NCBI): domain Eukaryota; kingdom Metazoa; phylum Chordata; class Mammalia; order Artiodactyla; family Bovidae; genus Bison; species Bison bison. Next base: position 1,396,825 of record NW_011495024.1, read on the forward strand.
AGAGAGAGTGTCCCTAACCATCAATGGCCAACACCATCACGCATCCTCTGACTCTTCCCCATCTCCTCACGCACACTTCTCCTGCCATGACCCCCAGTCTCCCTGATTCCACCTCCCCCACCAGTACCCAACCACTTCCATCCTTCCTTTCAGAAGGCTAATTTCTCTGAAGAGTTGTATAGACTCACCATTACCACCTCCTTGACCTCCTGCACCCCTGCTTCTCTCTTCCAACTGCCCGGGTCAAGCTCTCATCTCCACCTCCTTCCTAAAGTAGGGCACCAGAGACCCCCATCACACCATGGGCTTGCTCAGTGCTGTCTTCTTCTTTCCAAAACCCTCTACAGCATTCATGGTCAATAACTCCCTCCTAGAAGCACTTTTTCAGATGACTTCTACAATCCCACCTACATCTAATGTTTCTCCTACACGCTCCTCACACTTCTCAGGTTCCTTTGTCTCTGCCCAATCTCTATATAGTCTTTGGATATCCCCACCTGCTCTTCTCTCTTCTACCTAGTCTCAACACTTTAAATATCATCTCTACTTTGATGATTTTTTTTATTTTATCCCTGTGCCCATTTCTCCCTAACACCCTAGTCTGGTAAATCGCCTAGTTCAGCATCAACGCTTAGGTTTCAAATAGTCATCCAAGCTTACCATGACCAAGTCTCAATCATAACTCAGATCCCCAAACTTTCTCATCTCAATAAACTATTCTGGACTTGCCTGGTAATCCAGTGGTTAAGAATCCACCTGCCTATTCAGGGTACACAGGTTCGATCCATGGTCAAAGAACTAAGATCCCACATGCGCCTCAGGGCAACTAAGCCAGTGTGCCACAACTACGGAGCCCACGCTCTAGAGCCTGTGCTGCACGAGAGAGGAGCTCCCGCTCACTGCAACTAGAGAAAGCCCGTGCATGGCAATGAAGGTCTAGTTCAGTCAAAAAAATAAATAAAATAAAATAAATGGATTTTTAAAATAAAAAAAACCATGCTGGTTGTATGGGCCATAAACCTAAGTTCAGTTCAGTTTAGTCGCTCAGTCGTGTCTGACTCTTTGCGACCCCATGAATCACAGCACGCCAGGCCTCCCTGTCCATCACCATCTCCCGGAGTTCACTCAAACTCACGTCCATCGAGTCAGTGATGCCATCCAGCCATCTCATCCTCTGTCATCCCCTTCTCCTCCTGCCCCCAATCCCTCTCAGCATCAGAGTCTTTTCCAATGAGTCAACTCTTCTCATGAGGTGGCCAAAGTACTGGAGTTTCAGCTTTAGCATCATTCCTTCC
>NW_011495024.1:1398219-1400028 GCF_000754665.1 Bison bison bison
GGTTGGATCTCCTTGCAGTCCAAGGGACTCTCAAGAGTCTTCTCCAACACCACAGTTCAAAAGCATCAATTCTTTGATGCTCAGCTTTCTTCACAGTCCAACTCTCACATCCATACATGACCACAGGAAAAACCATAGCCTTGACTAGACGGACCTTTGTTGGCAAAGTAATGTCTCTGCATGAACCTAAGCATCACATTAACTCTTCTTTTTTCTCTCCCAGCCATCCCCCAACGGCCAATCAAAGAGCAAAGCCCATAGGAGTTCTCTAAAATATCCTGAAACTGAAAGCTTCTCACCATCTACCCAGACACTACCCTAGACCAAGCTACATCATCTTTGACCTGGACCACTGAAACACCCAGACAGTCAGCTGCCAGAGTGATCTTTCACAGCAGTAATTAGAGCACACTACTCCTCTATTAGTTTCCTATAGCTGCCGTGAAAAAATTACCATAAACCAGGTGGCTCGGAATGACAGAAATGTATTCTCTTATAGCTGAGAAGACCAGAAGTCCAGAATTAAGATACTGGCAGGGTTGGTTCCTTCTAAAGACTCTGAGGGAGAAGCTGTCCCGTGTCCTCCGTGTGCCATGTCTCTCCCCTAGCTTCCAGTGGTTACCAGCAGTCCTTTGAGTTCTTGGCTGGTAGATACATCACTCCAGTCTCTGCCTCCATCTTCCCATTGTCTTTGCTCTGAGTCACCCTGTTTCTGTCTCCTATACAGATACTCTCATTGGATTTAGGGCCTACCCTAACCCAAGATGAGTTCATCTTAATCCTTCCCTTCGTTATATCTGCAAAGACTCAATTCTCAAAGAAGGTCACATTCTGAGGTTCCTAGCAGACATGAACTTTTTTTTTTTGGCTGCCCAGCATGGCATGTGGGATCTTAGTTCCCTGACCAAGGATCAAACTTTCACCCCTGCATTGGAAGCACAAAGTCTTAATTACTGGACTGCCAGGGAAGTCCCAGCAGACATGAGTTTTTGAGCGTACTCTTCAACTTACTACAACTTTCCTGCTTAAAGCTTTCCAGTGACTTCCTGTTACAACCAAAATAAAATCCAAACTCCTGTAAGGTCTTCAACACCTCATGCTTGCCCAGTTTATAACCCATTTTCCCTCTTTTCTTCTTCCAGCCACCCCAGTCCAGCCACAAGTGCCTTTTTTTTCTCCCTTGAAGCTGCCAAGGGATTCCTCTCTCCAAGCCTTTGCACATCCTGTTCCCTCCTCTTGAAACACTATTCCCAGGCTTTTGCATGGCTGCCCCTTTATCATCCAAAACTTAACAAAAATGCCACACCAATAGACCCTTTCTGACCATTCTAATTAAAGCCTCCAACACTCCACCCCAGCCATTACCTCATAACTCCACTTAATCTTCTATATAGCACATACCTGTATGTGAAATTATTGGGTCTCTTAATGAACTTGCTATGTATAATCATGAGAAAATTAACTTCCTGAGTGCAACAACTCTGTCCTATTTGCTTAAGCAGTGCTTAGCACATAGCAGTTGCTTGAATTAGAAACCATGGATTCAGAGAAAGGGCAGGGAGGGATAAATCGGGAGTTTGGGATTAACAAACACACTACTATATATAAGATAGATAACCAACAACTACTTGCTGTATAACACAGGGAACTATACTCAATATTTTGTAATAAACTATTAGGGAAAAGAATACAAAAAAGAATATATTTATATTTATATATATGAATATATATTTAAGGGGAAAGAATTTGAATGCAGAGTTCCAAAGAATAGCAAGAAGAGATAAGAAAGCCTTCCTCAGTGATCAGTGC
>NW_011495024.1:1400128-1400812 GCF_000754665.1 Bison bison bison
CATCACTATGAACAAAGCTAGTGGAGGTGATGGAATTCCAGTGGAGCTATTCCAAATCCTGAAAGATGATGCTGTGAAACTGCTGCATTCAATATGCCAGCAAATTTGGAAAACTCAGCAGTGGCCACAGGACTGGAAAAGGTCAGTTTTCATTCCAATCCCAAAGAAAGGTAATGCCAAAGAATCATCAAACTACTGCACAATTGCACTTATCTCACACGCTAGTAAAGTAATGCTCAAAATTCTCCAAGCCAGGCTTCAGCAATATGTGAACTGTGAACTTCCAGATGTTCAAGCTGGTTTTAGAAAAGGCAGAGGAACCAGAGATCAAATTGCTAACATCCGCTGGATCATCAAAAAAGCAAGAAAGTTCCAGAAAAACATCTATTCCTGCTTTATTGACTATGCCAAAGCCTTTGACTACATGGATCACAATAAACTGTGGAAAATTCTTAAAGAGATGGGAATACCAGACCACCTGACCTGCCTCTTGGGAAACCTGTATACAGGTCAGGAAGCAACAGTTAGAACTGGACATGGAACAACAGACTGGTTCCAAATAGCAAAAGGAGTACGTCAAGGCTGTATATTGTCACCATGCTTATTTAACTTATATGCAGAGTACATCATGAGAAACGCTGGGCTGGAGGAAGCACAAGCTGGAATCAAGATTGCCGGGAGCCC
>NW_011495024.1:1401245-1404472 GCF_000754665.1 Bison bison bison
TCATAGCATCCAGTCCCATCACTTCATGGCAAATAGATGGGGAAACAATGGAAACAGTGGCTAACTTTATTTTTCTGGGATCCAAAATCACTGCAGATGGTGATTGCAGCCATGAAATTAAAAGGCACTTGCTCCTTGGAAGGAAAGTTATGACCAACCTAGACAGCATATTAAAAAGCAGAGACATTACTTTGCCAACAAAGGTCTGTCTAGTCAAAGCTATGGTTTTTCCAGTGGTCATGTATGGATGTGAGAGCTGGACCATAAAGAAAGCTGAGTGCTGAACAATTGATGCTTTTGAACTGTGGTGTTGGAGAAGACTCTTGAGAGTCCCTTGGACTATGAGGAGATCCAACCAGTCCATCCTAAAGGAGATCAGTCCTGGATGTTCATTGGAAAGACTGATGTTGAAGCTGAAGCTCCAATACTTTGGCCACCTGTTGCGAAGAGCTGACTCATTTGAAAAGCCCCTGATGCTGGGAAAGATTGATGACAGGAAGAGAAGGGGACGACAGAGGATGAGATGGTTGGATGGCATCACCGACACAATGGACATGGTTTGGGTGGACTCTGGGAGTTGGTGATTGACAGGGAGGCCTGCCGTGCTGCGGTTCATGGGGTTGCAAAGAGTCGGACGTGACTGAGCGACTGAACTAAATCTGGAAAAGAACACATTTATGGAAATATATAAAGGGAAAAGAACATATATAATTGAAGGTGTATATATATAAAATACAAGAATATATATATATATATAACTGAATTACTTTGATATATATCTGCACCAACACAACATTGTAAATCAACTATATACTTCAAAAATTTTTTTTAAAAAAGCATTAAAGGTTCATGGAATTTAAATTGATGGGGTGATGTAAAATGGCAAACATGGGTTTATATTAATTTCTTTAAAGAAAATATTCCAATATGACATCCCATATATGTGGAATCTAAAAAGAAATGATATAAATGAACTTACTTACAAAACAGAAAAAGACTCAGAAAACAAACTTATGGTTGCCTGGGGAAGGGACAGTTAGGGAGTTCAGGATGGACATGTACACATTGCTATGTTTAAAATGGATAACCAACAAGGACCTGCTGTACAGCAAATGGAACTCTGCTCAATGTTATGTAGCAGCCTGGATGGGAGGGGGGTTGGGGGGGAAATGGATGCGTGTATATTTATGGTTGAGTCTTTCTGCTCTACACCTGAAGCTGTCACAACATTATTAATCAGCTCTGCTCCAGTAAAATAAAAAAAAATTTTTAATATTGTTGTTTAGTTGCTAAGTCATGTCCAATTCTTTGCAACCCCATGGACTGCAGCACATCAGGTTTCTCTGTCTTTCACTGTCTCCCAAAGTTTGCTGAAACTCATGTCCATTGAGTTGGTGATGCCATCCAACCATCTCATCCTCTATTGCCCTCTTCTCCTGCCCTCAATCTTTCCCAGCATCAGGGTCTTTTCAAATGAATCAGTTTTTCACGTCAGGTGGCCAAAAAATATATTCTAGACACAATAAAATTAATTTTAACAAAGAAAAAACCCATAGATTGGTTCACTCAATATCCATGGCATCAGGATTGCAAATTTAATCACCATAGGAATGTCTTCCTATAAAGCAAAACCTGGAAAGCTACAAACCACATTTCCCAGACTCCCTTGCAGCTACAGTTCTGGTTGTAGTTTAAATTCCTTAAGGCACAGGCAGTCATGCAAGACTAAAATTTGGAACTGGGTCCACTGGGGAGAGAAGTGTGGCACAGGGCATTCATTTTGGGAGCACAGATGATGTAGCAGCTATAGGCAAGCTTTGCAGGTGAGCAGCCAGCTTCCTGGTGGTGGCAGGAGCAGCATCTTTAAATGGACTCATCCTGGGAAGCTTAGCCTAGAACTTGTTCTCACACCTCTTCTCCTAGCCATTTAATGGCTTGTAATAAATTTCTTTGGACTTAAACTACTAGAATAACATCCATGCTCTGCCGCTGAACACTGATCAAAACATTGCTCAGAACATGTTTGTTGACTAAGTACGACATGGCATTTGAAGTACTCCAGATGTGGATTTGATGGTTGGGGGCTCCCAGCTTAGAAATGATCTTACAGTGATTAACCTCTGACATCATAATTACAGGTGGCATTAGGTTCCTGTGGCTGTTGTAACACATTGCCACACACTTGGGTAGCTTCAAACGATTAAATTTATTCTCTTACAGTTCTGGAGTCCAGAGGGCCAATAGCAATATCACTGGACCAAAATCAAGATGTCAGTAGGATTATACTCCCTGTGGATTCTAGAATAGAATTCATTCTTTGCCTTTTCCAGCTTCCAATGGACGTGGGCATTCTTTGACTTATCACTCAGCCCTAGAGGAGGAAATGGCAATCCACTTCAGTATTCTTGCTGGGATAATCCCATGGACAGAGAAGTCTGGAGGGCTACAGTCCATGGGGTGGCAAAGAGTCGGAGTGACTGAGCACACATACATGCACATCACTCCAATCTTTGCTTCCAGTTTGACAACGCCTTTGAGAGTGTGTATGGTGTGTGTGTGCGAGAGAGAGAGGAATTTCCTTCTGCACTTGTTTTATAAGAACAACTGTGATAGCATTCAGAAGTCACTGCTATAATCCAGAATAACCTCTCCATCTGAAGATGCCTAACTTAATCACATCTGCAAAGTCCTTTTTTCCAAAGGAAGTAACATTTACAGGCTACATTTACAGAGATTAAAGACTATATCTTCTGGACTAATAGGCAGCCTACTACACTGCTCATGACCAGAAAACTTTGTTCTCAGATGTTTCTCATTATTTGATGGGAATTCCACTGTGCGTGTCCATACTTCACTTCATCTCTGATTATTCTTTCCCTGAAGAACTTACCTACTGGAGAAGAGTGGGGAAGGAGAAAAGGTACCACCAGCCAAGGGGACTAGGACACAGGGGAGCCCATTTCTGACCACGCAGCCACACTCAACTGAAAGCAGAAGATAAATAACCAACTGGAAGGAGCTTCAGCCACATATATTCAACTGTATCTGATAGGCCAAGAGGCAGACCAGTGCTTGACATGTCCATCCTGGAAGACACGTGTATTGGACCTGAGGCACTCTCAGAAAAGGGTCACTTCCCAGTTGAGGGCTGGTTTTCCAGGACAATTACAGCCAGCCTTCCCCACCCATAAGGCCAAGGAGGAAAAGAGAAGGTCAAAGAGAGAAAT
>NW_011495024.1:1404572-1421212 GCF_000754665.1 Bison bison bison
TAAGAGTAGGAGAGTAGGAACAGATGACTGCCTGAACCCAACAGGCGATTCAAAAAAGATCTAGGGAAGTCATGAGTTGAAGCAATTATTGGGATAAATTGAGCAAAAATAAAAAGAAGTAATGGGATTTGGGGACCTTTCCAGCCAAAGCCAGTTCTACCATAAAAGCCACCAGATAATTACTTAAATTTCACTACACTGTGAGAGCAAAAACAGACAGAGGGTATGATGGTTCTAAAGGCCCATGACTATTTCACGCATCTTAGCAGACTTGTGACAGTAAATCAAGCCATCAGTCAAGATGGGAACACACATAGACTATTACATATAGGACAGATAAACACCAAGGTCCTAGTGTATAGCCCAGGGAACTGTATTCAGTATCCTGTGATAAACCATAATGGAAAAGAATATTTTAAAAAAGTGTCTATATGTGTATAACTGAGTCTCTTCACTCTACAGCAGAGATTGGTACAGCATTGTAAATCCACCATACTCCAAGAAAAAATTAAATTAGGAACTTCCCTGGTGGTCCAGTGGCTAAGACCCTACACTCCCAATGCATAGGGGACCAGTTTAATCCCTGGTCGGGGAATTAAGATCTTACATGCAGCACAGCATGGACAAAAATAATAATAAATTTAAGAAGAAAAGACCATTCTACCAAAAGGGGAAAAAAATGGGAACACTAACCATGAGCAAATTGTCAATGTTATTACAGGAGAAAAAAGGAGTTGATGAACTGTTCTAGCTACAATTGTCACCCAAATAGTACTACCTAGGCTGGTGATTGGAAAGAACCACAGTTCAGGTTTTTCACAGTTTTGTTTGTTTGTGTAGAGATCAGTTGACCATGTTTGTAGGGAAAGGCCTAATATGAAGGGAGAGAGTGAAGATGCTTTATCATTCTAGACATGTACAGAGAGAAAGATCACACAAGTAAGGGCTTGCTTTTGAGAAGATGTGGGGGAAAAAAAAAAAAAAAAAGTCTGACAATGAAGAGAAATTAAAGGTGGAGGACCATGGCAGACCAGGCAATTTTCTCCCAATCTTCCCAAAGAGGACAAACATACTAGTTACACAAATATAAAAATCATCTTTCTAGAGGCATCGGATAGTCTTCACCACAGTTAAGAATTAGCAAGCCAGGAACTGGGGGAAATGAGGGCAGAGGAAACCTGCAGCTGGAATCTGAACCTGCTCTTCCTCTGGACTGTTCTTCAGCTCCAGATCAAGCAGGAAAGAGGCTGAGAGGCCAAGTTGTGCTTTTCACTACATCCTGTGGCTAGAGGATTAGGAATGGAATCCAGGGCCCACTCAGTTGGATTGCTGTTGTTCAGTCACTCAGTCGTGTCTGACTCTTTGTGACCCCATGGACTGCAGCACGCCAGGCTTCCCCTTCACTATCTCCTGGAGTTTGTTCAAACTCATGTCCATTGAGTCGGTAATACCATCCAACCATTTCATCCTCTGTCGTCCCCTTCTCTTCCTGCCTGCAATCTTTCCCAGCATTAGGGTCTTTTTCAATGAGTCAGCTCTTTGCATTACGTGGCCAAAAAATTGGAGCTTCAGCATGAGTCCTTCCAATGAATATTCAGGGTTGATTTCCTTTAGGATTGACTGGTTTGATCTCCTTGCTGTCCAAGGAACTCTCAAGAGTCTTCTCCAGCACCACAATTTGAAAGCATCGATTATTTGGATCTCAGCCTTCTTTATGGTCCAACTTTCACATCTGTACATGACTACCGGAAAAACCATATCTTTGACTAGATGGACATTTGCCAGCAAAATGATGTCTCTGCTTTTTAATACATGGTCTAGGTTTGTCATTGCTTTTCATCCAAGAAGCCAGTGTCTTAATTTCATGGAAATTGCATCCCTAATTTAAAACCTTTCCACAAAGAAAACCCCAGGTCTGGAGGTCATACCTTCAGAAGTGCATGCACTCATGCACCAGTGTATAAACACAAGAAGGATCCCAGCAGCACTATATTTGCACAGATAAGCCTATCATGTCACATTTATAAAATGGAATACTATCCAGTGATGAAACGTACAGACTAAAGCTGAACACAACAACACAGTTGAATTTCACAAGTATAATGAATGAAGGGCATCATGTGTAATAGACTTCATACTCTGTACTTATGTTTATATGAAGTTGTAAAAACAGGCAAAACAAAACTTTTTTTTTTTTTTTGGACTGCATCGTATTTTGATGGTAAAACAATAAAGAAAAAATCAAGGATGTTTTACCATTAAAGTCAGAATAGATGTTACCTGTAGTGGGGAGGGAGGAGGGGAGGCAAGAAGAGGCAGTGGGGAGAGACTTACCTGGTGGTCCAGTGGTTAAGACTTTGCTTTCCAATGTACGAGGCAAGGTTTGATCCTCCTGGCTGCTAAGATCCCACATACCTCAAGGCCATAAAACCAAAACATAAAACAGAAGCAATATTGTAACAACTTCAATGAAAACCTTAAAAAAAAATGGTCAACATCCCAAAAAATCTTAAAAAACAACAAAAAAGAGGGAGTGCTTAGAGCTTCCAGAGTATGGCATGGTTATATTTGTTGTCCTGCCTGGTAAGGACACTGATGTTGACTATAATAAATCATTGATCTATTGATCTTGGATTTGAACACTCTTTCAAAGGCACATTTTATTTTCTAATTTTTAAAGTGTTGAAAGAAAGAGAAAGAAAGGATGGAGGGAAGATGGATGGAGTGATCAGGAAGATTCCAAGGCCTGGAAGAATCAGGCAGGTCCTCCATGAATGAGGTACGTTGGCGGGGAGGAGGCAGAGAGAAGCCCACTGATCATGAGCGTCTCATACTCAGTATGTGTGTCCAGAAAGATCCTCACTGTTGTTGCAGAGATGGTGACAAAGTAGAGTGTATGTGCCACATGTCAGGGGAGCCACTGCCTCTCAGTGCCAGAGTTAGCAAAGATCCAGGCCTGCCAGTTCACCAACTTTTCAAGAATAGCAAAATATCTGGATTTTCTTATAATCCCCTGTGTCTTCATTGTTGATAATGAAATCAAACTATTGTAAATATTTTTCAGGTCAAACAAAACCCATTTTCTCTTCAAGATGAGAGCCTTGGGGTTTAAGGCCTCTGGGTGAAGCACTCAGAGTTTGGGGACCAGTCACCCCAGGGGCGTGGCTTTCTCCAGCATGGTTCGGTAGCCACCCATCAGCCGGTGGCAGGCTTGGTGACTAAGAATGCCAGAAAACAGAACAAAAGAGGGACAGGAAATCAAGGGCGGACCTCATTGAAAGGGTTCACACCAAGATCCAGGATGCCAGAAGGGCCTCTGCACTCAGAGTCTCCAGAGAGATCAGAGACTCAAAGTCCCCAGGAGAACAAAGAGCTGAGTTAGAAGAAGTGAGAGAGACGGTTTTGGACTGCAAGCGCTCCAAAAATAAACCTTTGCCTTTTATCACTTTTCTCTTTTTACTTGCTCTCGACTTGCCTTTTAAAAAAAAAAAAAACAAAACACTAACAATTCTACAAGCAACCAGAAATGGGGAAAAAAAATAAAATAAAGCAACCATAGGTTTTTGTGAAGCTGCTTTGTTCATCCTGGCTTAAGCCCACTGGTTTCCAAGGGAGGCGCACACCAGCTCTTTCCCAATGACCCAGCGGTGGATTCCGACCACAAGCCAAGGCCACAGGCAATAGCGGAGCGCTGCATCTGCCTCAGCCCTGGTGGCTGGCTTCCAAGAAGTGCTGGAACATCGGAAGCAGCTAGCAGGGCGCATAAGAAGTGGTCAGCAGTTGGGAACAGCTGGAGGGAGGAGAGCCAGCAAGCAAATATCAGAATTTGGGAAATATGGCTTTGACTGAACAAAGTTCACTGTTGTTTTCCAAGAAAGCAGGACCTGGTTGAGCCACCCCAGAGAACAGGGCGAGGAGCCCAGGAACTGAAGGCTGGCTCTCCAAGGCCTGGAATGCTTGGCCACCCAACAGTGACCGGGGCCATTGCTGTTCCCCTCTGGGCAGAGGACAGGCTCAGCATAAAAGGGGAAAGATGGACAGGCAGTCAAAGCAAGACCAAACTACAGAGACAGAGGGCAAGATAAAAGGAAAAACAACAAGGCCGTTGGCGATTTCCATGTGCTCTATGCAAATTCACTTTGATGTATCTCCATTAATTAGCGCACCTTGATTATTTAGAGTTATTCAACCCCACAGGTACCTACCTTTTGTAGTGAGCTTTCTGCTCCTAGCAGAGTTGGAGCAGAAGCCCAGCTATTATCTATCAGAAACTCTGCTACAAGGATGAGAGATTGGACTAGCTCACTTCTCATTCTTCCAACTATAATTTAACAGAACTGGATAATGATGTCCTTATGACAAATGATATTTTTTTTCTGAGTATCCACATGTCATGAGTCTTAAAGGCACTTAGACCAACCAAATTTTTGCCAATAGGTCTGATTATCTGCAAATCAGCTGATTGAAGTTCTCAGATCTGAAGCGCGGCTTATTTTAAGAAATTAAGTTAATTTAGGTAATAGTTTTATTGAAAAGCATTGAATTCCAAATTAATTAGAAATAAGATAGTTCCCTTGTTTAAAATTTTTTACGTTTTTCAAATCATTTGTAATAGACCCTTTGCTAAGAAAAGTGGTTTATACATTAATTAAATATTCTTGGGAGTCGTTATTTTACTCAAAGGAACATTTCTATTTATCTAACAGCAGGAGTTTCTATGCTTTACATGTTTGTAGCCCTGCCTAACCCAGCCCTGCTCCTGGAACATAATAGGTGCTCATTAGATGTTTGTTGAATGAATCAGTTGTAAAGGCAAAACATGTAAATGGTCCATTTCTGCTTAACTGGCAAAAATAAGAGCATTTTGAAGACGTACTGTGTGCTAGAAACCTGGCCAAACAAACTTAACACGTGCTAGTAATTGCTCTCGATTCTAAGACATGATTACTGTGATAATCCCCATTTTACAGAGGACTCAACTGAGGCTGGTGAGGGGCAGAGCCAAGATTCAAGGCCAGGCCTGTCCCACTCCTGAGCCGAAGTTCTCAGCCACCATTTGAAGCTGAATCTCAATCCTCCGCTCCGTGGACACAGTTCTAAGTGCCACGTGTGATGAGTTCAGCAGATGGAAACCACAGCGTCACCCCACGGAGACAGACGGCGGGGCTAAGAAGGCTGACTCCCCCTGGGTAGGCAAACAAACTGCCCCCCCAACTGCTTCTGCACCAGCCATGCAGCCTCCCCTCCCCCAGCCCCTAAATCACTGCCTGGGCCTTTGTTCTTCCCACAGCTGCTCGGCAAATTCCTTGATTTAAAATTATGATCACAGGTTGAAGTGCTACTTAAAATAATTTTGCCAAATGTTCCATCTCTCTGCGTTGATGAATATAATGGATGAAAATTTAAAGAGAAAAAAAAATTTAAGAATTCACTTTGTGGAAGACAAAAAAAAACCAACAAAAAACCATAGGTTGCATGTATGGCATTGCTTTGGGCCTAAAGGATTCTCTCCCACAGGAAGTAGCCCAGAGGCTGGGCGTTCAAGAGCCCTCCACTGATGGGGAGAGTGAGCTGCTGGCAGGTCCGGCTGCCCCAGATGCAGGGAGCAAAGGTCAGGGCGGGTGTTGGGTTTGTTTAAGCATGAGTCAGAAGTAGGGTGGGGGTAGACCCTCAGGTTTCCAATTTCCAATTTCCTGTGCAAGTTACTGATGGACACTGCTTCCCACCCGGCCAGCCTTTCATGCTCACCGCTCTGTAGAACAAAGGCGGATCCACGGACACATAAATAACCTGGACAAGCCAGGTCTTCCTTCTCTAATTCCAGATTTCTCTCTCTCTGATTCGGAAGAGTTCAAATCCTGAGGGAGGCAGGGCAGGAAGGCAGACCTCCGCCAGCACCTGAATCCCTTGAGGCCTAGGGCATGTGGGCTCTTGGTCTCTTCCTCTTGGCCCAGCCCCGAGCTCTGGTTGAAGCCTGCAGCTGACCCATCCTTCAGACTGGCCCACTGCTGCCCGGGATCCCAAGGACAGGGTGGCCCCTCGGGTGCGTGTGGCTCAAGGGACCTGGTAGATTTGGGCCATGATGAGTCTTGACAAGGGGTCTTGCATTACACCAGGTTATGTCACATTAGCTGGACTCCACTTAAGATTTTTTCCCCATTTCTTTTTTTTTTTTTTAAGATTTTTTAATATGGACCATTTTTTTAAAGTCTTCACTGAATTTGTTACAATATTGCTTCTGTTTTTACGTTTTGGTTTTTTGGCCTCAAGGCAGATGGGGTCTTAGCGCCATGGCCAGGGATTGAACCTGCAACCCCGGCATCGGCAGGCGAAGTCTTAACCACAGGAACACCAGAGAAGTCCCTTTGTATCCCATATTCTGAGGTTTCCTCTTTGCTTGAGAGGTCGGTGGGGAGAGAGGAGCCAACTTTGAGCTTTGGGGTGGAGGTGAAAGGCTCTTTTAAATCCTCTGGACCAAAAAAACCCAAGGAAGCACTTCAACCCGTGGGTCCCCGCAAGCAGGCTGCCTCTGAGCGAGCAAGGATTCCAGGATCCCACAGAGAACATGTGCCCCAGGGCCACCTTCAAAGCAAACTGGTCTCTAAAATCACAGGTCTGCCATTGATGGGAAACCAGTCACTCTGGAAACAGCTCATGCTCAAGTGGGGCTGCCTGTTTGTTGGGTGCTGTGCCCATCAAGGACTCTCAGAGGTGATGCCTTTTCATTTTGTGGCGCTGCAGTAAGTTTGGCCCACTGAGCTTAAGGGGAACGCTGTATATTTCCCCCCAAAAGGGCTTCCGTGGGACACAAGGCCCTGGGAAGAAATGATTGCTCTCAGCCTTTGGGAGCAGGAGGCAGATTCAGGTTCCTGTCCCTTTCTGAGCCTCAGTTTCCTCATCTTTAAAAAGGACATGATTATATGCACTTCACCAGGTGGTTATGGTGGTTTAATGAGCCCATCTGCTGAGTGTAAGCAGGAGTCTTTAGAGCTATTTCCACCAGACAGGGCAGAAGCACAGCCGGGCAGAGCACCTGCTTCCAGGTGGGGGCGGAAGGAGGGGGTCTCTACATGCTGGAACGCTGCCATTCTCTGTCACACCCTCACTCTCCAGGACCACCTGCTTTGCTGGGAAGCCCATTACCAGATTCTCTCTAAAGTGTTCCCCCATGCCCACTCCCCCAGCCCAGCACCCCCATCATGGGCTCCACTCCCAGGCCCTGCCTCTCGACCTGTCAGGGAGAGAGGAGAACCAGCTGGACCCGTCTCTCTGAGCTAGAGTCACCTCTCTCTCCCTCTCTGTCATTACTCTTTGGATGCCCAGCGTTGCCTGAGCAGTTGGCTCCTCCAGCCTGTTTTAGGGGAAAGAAACATCTCAGGTTCCTTTGAGTTCTGGTTACATTGTCTACTTTCTACGTGCTCACCCAGGGCACACAGAGCAGCAGCAGCTGCCCGAGGAAGGGAGGATTTTATCACTAAGTTTGTGTAGAAAGACTGGTACCCAGCCATCAAAAAATTTTAAAGCAGAAAACTCTAGAGACAGCGCACCCCTCATGACCACACTTGAGGTCTGCCCACCCAGCACTCTCATCTCCTGAATGACACCCTTCTCCCTTTCTCTGCTGATGCTTTTATCACATGTATACACGCTAAGTCGCTTCAGTCGTGTCCGACTCTCTGTGACCCCATGGACTGTAGCCCGCCATGCTCCTCCATCCATGGAATTCTCCAGGCAAGAATACTGGAGTGGGTTGCCATTTCCTCCTCCAGGGGATCGTCCCGACCCAGGAATCGAACCCATGTCTCTTGTGCCTCCTGCATTGGCAGGCAGGTTCTTTACCACTAGCGCCATCTGGGAAGCCCTGCTTTTGTTACAAAAGGTACTACTAAGTCTCCACTCTTGGAGCCATGGGGAGAGAGAACTTCAGAAAAGAAGTTATGCCAGGCCCTTTGGACAAACAAACAATTCCTCCCCAGAGATCACCAGAGAAGCCTGAGAAGGGGCCTTGGTGCCACCTTTCCCTTCTTGAGTGTTTTTTTTTCTTCTTCTTCTTCTTTCCTTTTTTGCAGATGGCTGCATTTAATGAGGAAGCGCTGTCAGCAAAAATAGGAAACCTTCACCCTGGCTACTCTCAGGGTCTGCATCCCCTATCGGTGAGGCGAGAGCATCACTGCTCTGCAGGGTAGCTCCATCCACTCAGGTAGAAACAAGTAGGAAAAACATGGAGGATGCAATCGCGTTTTTTACCTTGTACAGGTGACTTCCTGCAGAAACTTCTGGAAAGAGAAAACAGACGTTTTCTCCCATCCAATAAAGTGACTAAAGACCTCTACCCCTGACGTCTTGTAGACTAAGTAAAACACCACCTTCCAGTCTCCCGCGCGGCCCTTCACATCTCTTTTTTGAATCCCTTCGGAGGGAGATAGGATTTCCCCCTACCCCCATTTTACAGATGAGGTGATTGAGGCCAAAGAAATGAATCGATTTTCCCCAGTGGAACTGGAAGTGACAGGGTCAAGAATTCAACCTGTAGTCAAGGTCAGTCTTCATTTGGTCACACAGCCCCTCTAGGGTTTCCACAGCGCCACAAGTCACCCGGTTATCACACTTTTCAGCTAAAGATGCCAAAATCCCTCATCAGTAGAGAATTAACACCTTCTTGAAAACTTGGAAACTGACGCTTCTAAAAGCAAATAGATTTCCAAACTTTGGGTTAATGATAAAGCCAGAAAAAAGCAAAAGACTCCTAGTTCCCTCTCTTCCTTTATCAATATATGACTTAGATTTAGGTGCCAAGTCAAATTTCTCCAGCACCATATCCTTCATGGTAACTTATTAAAGAGTAAATCAAAGTTTGCTCTAAGAGAAAAGTAAATACACCCAACTTTCCATACCACGATGGACCTGGAGTCCACTTCCCGGTTCCCCTGCTGACTCAGGCTGTAATTGGAGATAAGTGCCTGAGGTGAGTGTTCCAGCATCCGTGTGCCCCCAGGGATGCTGGAGATGGAACTGTTGTCCCACAGGAGCCTGCTCACTTGGCGAGGAAAATCAGACCAGAGGTGATGCTGTGGGTGCAAAGTTCTGCATGCAGGTAGCAGCTGCTCGTCTTTGTGTCTCACGGAGAGAAAAGAAGTCAACCCTGTGTCACATCACCGATGAAACCCTGCCGTTCTTTGACTCTGAACTCACCCATAATTGCTGGGAGTGAGGTGGGAAGGGCTGCACTTTTGGACTCAGATGGCAGGGAGGATAAGAACAAAGTTGGCAAAGAGTCAACTCTAATCGCAGAGGGAGCATTTTCAAGGAAACAAATAAAAATAGCCAGAAATGGGTCAGACTCAGAGGTTAGAGACAGGAAACTGGGGCAGAGTCCTGAGTAGAAGGATAGAAATTTTACTTTACAGATCCAAAATCAGACAATCTTTCCCATCTGATTCCCTGTCCCCTCCCCACTTTTTTTTCCTTCTCCTGTCCTTTTGGACATACAGGAAACATACACTCAAAACACAATGAAGAAGACCAGCGTGCTTTTGAATCCTTGCTCCCTATTCTCAATTCTAAAACTCTCTCCTTTTTCCTTAGGCTGAAGACAACAGGGGTTTAAGTAGAACTCATTTGAGAGGCAGGCAGGCAGGAGAAATGTCATAGATCCTTTGCTTGCCTTTAAGGTTTCTGTGGTCTCCATACATGTTGCTGACAGGAGAAAGGGGAGCAAATTAGAAGAAAAGCACTTTGTACTGAAGTGATTGACCTCTTCCCAAGCAGGCTAACACACCAGCATCCTTCCCGTAACTGCCCCCAGAGGTCTGTGATATTCCATGCGTCACACACAGTGGACATGCACGTGTGTGCAGGTACACAGAGACAATACACACACCCACTCCACGTATGCCCAGTGCTCCTGCAGTTCCACACAACACCCATGCACACTTGCATAACCCAGAAAGTGGTTCTTGCTCTCACTGTAACCTTCGGACCTTGGTGGTTCTCCTGACCTCCCGCTCTTGGCAGGATCACATTTCCCTATGACCTCAGTGACGTGACTGGGGCGACTTATTGGGCTTACCAGAGAGAGAGAAAGAGAGAGGAAGGGCAGAAAATTCTGATGTGCGATAATGCCAGGCAGATCATCGGGCCCACCACAAAGGAATCAGCGAGATGGGTTCATTTGGTAAGGATCAGCATACTTGACTGATAATTTGCTGGAACGCTGGGTGCATACGCTTCTTCCAAATGTTACGTCCTCTGAATTCACCGAAAAATAAAAAGAATTTTGTGGGCTGCGTCCAACAACACAGGTAATACACATACAAGCATGTATACATACAGACATATATACCTACATACAAGCATACCAAGTATTCACAAGGACTCTGGGAGGAATTGGGGTGTGGAGGTGGCTTCCCCCAGGTTGCCCTCTCTCCCCACTGCAGGCAAAGTACAGAAGCAGCCTTCTAAAAGTAGATTCAGCCCGCCAAACTGTCACACCGGAATCCCCTCCCAGGCAGTCAGGGGAGCAGAAGCCCCATTCTGAAGTTTATTTCTAAAGCAGAATGTCTTTCACGCCAAGATAGCCCCACACGTCCAGCCAACAGAATTGTTTGTGTGGCAGTCAGTTAGCCGTGTGACGCAGGAATGGCACCTGTTTTCATTTATTTCAGGACACAAGCAGGGGTCCTGGGAGCATCTGTCTCTCCAAGCCTCCCACTGGTTGTGAGAGGCTTTGGTTTCCAGAACAGCATGGCATTTACCCAAGGCTTAAAATTCCCAGAAGACTCAGGATATAGAGATGTTCCTGATGGTCTTTTTTTCCAAATCATAAAATGTATTTGAAATCTGCTTGTTATCGGTCTGGCCTCAAAGTAATTGATCAAACATAGACCCACGGAAAAATCTGCAAGAATAGACCAGACAAATTTTTTTTTAGCTTGGGGTTTTCAGGGAGGGATTTTTGGGAAGTGGGAGAGAAGTCACCCAGTTAAACTCCTGAAGAGCTGGGGCAAAATTCCCTTGTCAAGTACCAGTTTTGTTTTTTTTTTTTTAATGACAAAGTCACACAAGAGAGGAAACGAAAAGGGAAATTTTTAGACTTCTCATCCGTCCAGAAAGCCCCGGGCCTGTTTCAGAACCCTGTCAGAGTAACTGTCACCTGCGGTCACAGCACTGCAATCCCAGGAGGCCTTGCGTCACTGGCCATTATATCAATAAGGAACTACAATCACCAAACCACAAGCCAGCTTCTTTTCTGAGCCCACATGTTGCTTTAGAGGGTTTCTGAACAAGAGACTTTCCTGTTTTTGAAACCCGTGAATCCACAGGTCTTACAGGTTACTCAAATGATCTTATCACTTGCAGCAACCACTGGCATGGATTTCAAAACTGCCTCCTCCAGCCCTGCCCTCCCCTCACTCCACCGACATCCACTTATTCACCAGCATCGGTACTTACAGGATCATGCTGCCAACTGCTGACACAGAAGAAAAACACAGTAGTTATACATTAAGCTGAACGGTTAGAGGATCTGTGCCAGGTCCTATCCAAACACCATTTATCCACTGACCAGAAGGAAGATAACCACCCTGAAGAAAACCCAACAGTAACTGCTCTGCAGTCAGATCACTGATCCGTAGCACAGCCATACTGTTTTCCATGCGAACATACACACACGGGGGCAAAGGTAGTGTCAGAAATCATCATGGTTCACGGAAAACGATTATATTCATCCCAGGATGTGCGGCACGTCTCCTGGAAAATGTTAACTACGTCCCAAACCACCAAATGAGGCTGCCGTCCAGATTGCTAGGAAGTAAATGTAGAAAAGCGTGGGGAGCAGCCTCCGAGGAACCTGGGTGAAAGATGTAAACTGGCCAATCTAAATCCTCCATGGTATGCAAGTCAGACTTGTTTTTCTCTGGAGCAAAGAGAAAGACTCAGATTACAGGGTGCACTATAGCGCGATGAGCTAAATCCACAAACAAACGTCGCTCTTTCCTGCTCAGCACGGCAGCTCAAGAGACAAGCGCCAAACCTAACAACTGCCCCTGATAGCCATCTCCTGGTTTAACTCCTACCCTGGCCGGGGGCCACTTGGCGTTGCTCAAGCAATGCCTGCAGAATCCATCCTGCACTACCTTGCTAGAGGCGTCCACCCTCTGGGCGCAGACCTGAAGTTACCAGAGAGCTTCCGGAAGGTGTTGCAAGTCCCTGCTCTCAGCAACTATCCAATCAGAGCGAAGGTAAACCAGAAAAACTTTTATTCTGCTGCTACACCCAGTGACTCTAAGCTGACTCCACAGAATCCACATGGCAATAATGAATCTAGCAGACACTTATCTAACCTCACACTTTTCAGTCTTTTTGGGTTAGAATCAACACTTAGCTCATCAAAAAAACACACATTGTCCAAAAAGAACCCACTCTCAGTTTGAGCATGCTGGTGTTTTGTTGATCTTCTTTTGTTTTTCTGCATTCCAATCAATCTCTCTCTTGAAATGCCGAGTGTGAATAAGGAGATGTAGAAAAGTGTCAGAGGTGAATCTCTCAACAATGATGACAGGTCTACCGTGGCCTAGGATGATCTATCCTCAGGGGGAAAAACAGTAAAAATTAAAGAATTCTGGAGACTTTCCACCCAGATCAAGAAGATATTTTTAATTATAATCCTCATTGGCAAGTAGTCTACTTCATTTTATGGAAAGCATCCTATTCTTAAAAAATGTTTTCAAAATAATCACTTTTTCTTTCCTCCTCTGGAAAACCCATTGCTATAAAACAAACATAAACGTTGAACAGTTTTCCAGTCCCTTCTGACAGTGGTAGTTTAGGACTCTTAGGCCTAAATGGGCTTCCCTGGTAGTTCAGTCAGTTTAAGAATCTGCCTGCAATACAGGAGACCTAGGTTCTATCCCTGGGTTGGGAAGATGCCCTGGAGAAGGAAATGGCTAGCTGGTCCAGTATTCTTGCCTGGAGAATCCCAGGACAGAGGAGCCTGGTGGGCTACAGTCCATGGGGTCGAAAAGAGCCAGAAAGGACTGAGTGACCAGGCATAGGCCTAAACAGTCTTGCCTGACTTGGAACCTGCTGGACAATTACCCAACCAGCCTCTCACTTTGGCTGCATGGACCATAGCTCTGTGCCTTCTCCCCAGGGGATAAATGTTGCCCAATGAAGAAAATGTTGCTTCTCCCCTTTTACATCACCACTGACACCCCATCCCCAGGCAGGTGGCACCAGGCCCGCCTCCAGAACTGTATGTTCCCTACTATCCTGGGCTTTTGAGCTCAGATGCCAAAGAGGGCACTAGGTAATGGGTATTTTGGACAAAGGACACTGCAGGACGTCTTTCCACATCGCTTATGGCAGTTCTCTACTTAGGGTCATTACCAATCCCCATTCACTCAGATCGACAGGGAAAATAACTCACATGAGCAAATGTAAGATGTCACCTTATAAGTGTGTCTATCCAAAGTCCCTCATGTTATAGAGTGCTCACTCAGTTTCTTTATTTTTGAATGACAAAATGCCCTGAAAGGCATTCAATCGATACAAGTTTAAGATGTTCATAGAGGTTGCCTAGAACAGTTGTGGGTGTTTTTGCTTTTTACAATTAAAAAAATTTTTTTTATTGGAGTATAATTGCTTTACAGTGTTGTATTAGTTTCTGCTGTACAACGATATGAATCCGCTATAAGTATACATTTATCCCCTCCCTCTTGAGCCTCCCTCCCAACTTCCCTTCATCACACCACTCTAGGTCATTATAGAGCACCAAGCTGAGCTCCCTGTGCTATACGGCAGCTTCCCACTAGCTATCGATTTTCCACATGGTAATGTATATATGTCAATGCTACTTTCTCAATTCGTCCCACCCTCTCCTTCCCCCGAATCCTGTGTCCACAGGTCCGAAGAACAGTTGTATTTTTTTAATTAACTCATGCGAAGAGTTGACTCATTGGAAAAGACTCTGACGCTGGGAGGGATTGGGGGCAGGAGGAGAAGGGGACGACAGAGGATGAGATGGCTGGATGGCATCACTGACTCGACGGATGTGAGTCTGAGTGAACTCCGGGAGTTGGTGATGGACAGGGAGGCCTGGTGTGCTGCGATCCATGGGGTCGCAAAGAGTCGGACACGACCGAGCGACTGAACTGAACTGAAGATAGAAGTTTTTGTAGTTATTCTTGAAGGTGTGCCTCTAACTGCAAGTAACAGATAATGTAAGCATGTCTTTTAAAGCTCATTTTTAATAAACTTATTATGAAAATTTGTAAATATACCGAAAGAAGAGCATATAGTATGATGATATAGTCTCTTTCCAGATTACTAATTACCCATATGTTTTCCACATTTGCTTCACTGGTCCTTCTTTTTTTTGTCTTTTATCTTTTTCTCTTTGCTGAATTGTCTCAAGGAAAATCCCAAACCTCACGTCATTTCACACTTTGGTATCTGAGTATGCATCGCTAAAATGCATGAATATTATTTCCTAACATTGGCACAACCCTGTTAAGATCTTTAACAGGGGTTAAGATCTTAACCCTGTTAAGATTTTTAAGCAGGACAAGAAGAAGTTACTTTAGAGATATCATAAATAGTGTGTGGATATTAAGCTTGAGATAACATTTCCAGTGACTGCAAATACAAACTCAAAAATATGTGGGCAGAAGCAAGTTCTGGAAGATGGAGTGAGATCACTCAAAAGGGGGGCTCAAGTGATGACAAAGACAGGTGATGATGAAGAGTCTGGATAATGAGTCCAAAAGGGCAAGATTCTAAATACGTATAAATACACCTATAATTTTAAATAGGCATATAATGAAACCAATAAATTAAATTTTATAACTAGAATTTTGACTATTCCACTTGCATCATTATAAGTGTACATATTCAACCCAGCCAAGAAAAGAAAAACACATCCGGGTGCACACACACACAGAAGACTTTTGTAACTTGCTCGTTGGGAAATGGGGTATTGCCTCACATTTGGAGTTGCATATATGGTGTCCTCAACCCACTGCCTGCCAGCTCTGCCAAGACTACTCTTCCTAAGGAAAGGATTCCTACTAGCCTCTACTACACTCCAAGCACAGTGCCAAGCCCTCAATACATTGCCTGGAGAATCCCAGGGACCGGGGAGCCTGGTGGGCTGCTGTCTATGGGGTCGCACAGAGTCGGACACGACTGAAGCGACTTAGCAGCAGCAGCAGCCCTCCAAGGGCATCCTGCCAGCCCTGTGTTTTCACTGGGAAGAAAACTGAAGCTTCAAGAAAGTGAGTTATTCTCCAAGGAGAAAAAGACGGAACATAGGCGTAGGTCTGACTTAGTTCTTTCTACACTGCTACCTCATAAATTCTTTCTTCTCTCCCTTTCTCTAAGTAACCACTTTAGATCTGAGTTGAACCATGCGGCAATATCAAGATTTCCATTTTATACTCAATGAAGGAAAACTGGGAGGCTGAGAGAAGGGTTCCCTGCCTGCGTGATTCACAGTATAGCCATCACTCCATTTTGTCATCCCTGAAATTGTTTCCGACTATAATAGTTGGTGGATAAACAATAGATGACACCACCAAATGAGCTTGTGAATTCCGCTAAGACAACAAAACCTGTCACGGCATTTGCAGAAAGGCTTGGCTTGTGGGTGACCAGATGCTCACAAGTATTTATCATTGTCTCTCTGAGCTCTCCTTGCTTTTTGCCCATTTAATAAGACATCTTCCCAACCAGAGCATCCTTACCTGGCACCACTTCTCAAATGTGGGGTGATCCCCAGCAAGTCATTTAACCTTTCTCCACTGAAGTTTATTATTAAAAGGCGATATTGGAGGACCATGGCTGAAACAGCCAAATAACATTAACCAATTAAGGTGAAAAGCACCATACAAATGCTGTAGGGGCTAGGACTTAACTAGTCACATATGGTTTCATGTAAAGCACTCCAGTACATCAGCTAACAGTAAAAGCATGCGGGAGTGAAATAGACTGGCTGGAAATGAACTGCAAATTGATAAACATTTAGTTGCTAATGCCCTGTTTATTATTTTTACTAGGATAAAAATTAACTTGCCCGGCCTTGGCCAGAAAACAGACTGAACTCTACCATCTGGGTATTGGAAACGGTATTTCTTTAGCCTCGGGTTTCATCCAGGTTGCCGCTGCCAGCTCCCATTTTATTTGTCAATAGGCCCTGACTGTCCAGACAACAGAAATGGGGGAGGCTTCTGGGAAGCACAGTCAACGGAGCCAAAAGGGTGACTCTCTGGGGAAGCTTAGGACGTAGGGCCGCCCCCCGCCACCATCCTTGGCGTCTCGCATTTCCCAAGAAAGAGGTTGCCACATGGCCCAGGAAACTGCCTTCCTCCAGCGAGGCCAGCGCGGGCTGGAAGGCGGGGTCTAAGCGCAGAGAACACAGCTCAGTTAGGCGCGGGCGCGGACGCGCGCCGGGGTGGGGTGGGAGGGCGCGTGCGGGGAGGCGGGGCGGGCGCGCGCGCCGGGGGGCGGGAGGGGTCAGGAGGATGGCAGGCGGGGCGGGGGCGAGCCCGAGTCAGCTCCGCGGACGCCGGCCCGGCCACGTGACCGCGCCCGCTGCGGCCCCAGCTGCAGATGCCGTCCCCTCCCCCGGGCACTTTTCCATCAGG
>NW_011495024.1:1421312-1421872 GCF_000754665.1 Bison bison bison
GGGCTGAATTATTACTCGTGGAAATCCCCTCTGTTTCAGGAAATCAGGTAGCTTTCAAACTCCCAACAATGAATGGCCCTTTGGGTCCAGGGAGAATAGCAAAAAAATATAAAAACCAAAAAAAAAAAAGACTAGGCTACAGGTTTCCAAACAGGCTGTTTGGTTTCTAGTAAATTAGAGAGTGGGCGGTTGAGGTACCAAGTAATGTTATGCTGGGGAGTGTGGTCTTCTTTGACGTCACCAAAATGTTTCTCCACTGACCGCCCCCCCACCCCGCCCCAGCCGCCTTTCCCTTGCTTTTCCCTCCTCGGCCCGTTTGCACCCTGGTCTTTTTCCTCCCTCCTCCTTCCCTCTTGCTGTCACGGAGACAGATGACATAGGGAAGCTCTGGAAAATCGCTCAGAGTTGTGCAACGGAGCTCGCAGGCTCAGAAAATTCCCATATTTTCAAAAACAAAGGCCATGAGGTTGGAGGGGCGGCGGGGTGGGGATGGGTATAGATCTTCAGCCACTGTCTCAGCCGGCCAAAAATCCATGCGACTCAGGCCAGATCGGAAGAGC
>NW_011495024.1:1421972-1439574 GCF_000754665.1 Bison bison bison
GACCCGGCCCGGGAGGGGAGAGGCTGTAAAAAAACCCAGCAGCCGCCACCACTGGCTGTACGTTCCTCCCATTCTCTCTCCTGATTAGCAGTTCTGTCTGAGGGAACATTCTTCCTGTGGCAAAGAACACATTCTTGCCTCCAGTCGGCTTGAAATAGAATCCTGGAGAGCATGCACCCGCCGCCCTGCTGCTGCATCCGGGGGAGGGGGGAGGCAGCCCCCTCTGCTGTGCATTGATTTCTCCAGCACCCTCGCCCCCCCGCACCTCTCCCCACCCAGTTGTTTTTCCTATCCTCACGCAAGGGAGCGACAGCTGCCCCCATGTTGACATTGAACGATCTCGAATGAGCGTTCCACGGCTACATATGTAAGCATTTGTAGCCTGACCCTGCTATCTTTTTATTTCCCCTTTAAGTTGATTTTGGGGCCCAGTTGTTTCAACAAGGACCGCTGTGGTCACTCCACGGCAGGTTCCCGCCCACAGTCACATGATGAGTGTTGGTGGGGCCGGCAATTCTCTGTGTGGCTAGTAATTGTCATGTAGCTCAGCGAGACTGCTTGGTTTCTACAACATTGTAAATCAACTGTACTTCCATTTTAAAAACATAAAATGAAAAAAACGTAGATTCTGATGCAAAAAAAAAAGACTACTTAAGTTTCTAAAGTCACCTGACTCGTATTCTTTACCTAGGCAGCTCTTGAAAAGCAGACATCTGTGTCCAGATGTCACATTAGGGAGTATGGTTCCAGGCAAGGTAGGCTAAGGAGCAGCCCAGGGTACACGTGGGCCTGGTTTTTTCCATCAGTCTCTGGTGGCTCCTCCCTCCTCCCTCATCCTTTCTGTGATCTAGACAGCAAGACCCTCAGAGGACCTTGGAACAGGGAGCGCTTTCTAAATCAGAGCCTCCAGATGCTCTTTGCAGGCACTGAGTTCCCCTGAAAAGTCTACTGGCATTGAAAAAATACGCTCATACAAAAATGGAGGTCACGTGCATCTATTCAGAAATTAGACGTGGAACCAGAAAGACTAAAGAATTCATCGTATGTATTTGCAGAGGGTGGGGTGGTGCAAGGGAGTGTCATAAGTGGGTTGGGTGACACTTCTTCAGCAAGGGCACGGACCACGATCTCTGCTAGCATAAGTGTTGGGAGGACCAATGAATGAGCAAGGATAAACATAAGAAATGAGCCTGGAACACAAAGAAAGCACAAAGGAGCCCAAAGTTTCTGGGAGGTAAGGCCGATGGGCTGGGGCATGTCTGCCAGACATTGGTTTGAAGGAGAACAGACTTGTAAAGTGTAAACGCAGGGATTTCCCTGCCTTCCAGTGGTTAAGACTCCACCCTTCCAATGCAGTGGGCACAGGTTTGATCCCTGGTCAGGGAACTAAGATCCCGCATGCCACACGGCACGGCCAAAAAAATTTAAAAATAAAGTTTTTTTTTAAAAGTGTAAACACAAAACGGAGTCTGACATAATGACAAGTGACAGTAACATTGGATGACACAACACATCCTATATACCAGATACTGCAAGTGTCTTACCTGGCACCACTGGCTTAGTCTCTGTGGCACCCTCCAGAGGTGGAAACTCACTGGAGGACCTGTCAGCTCTTTGGGGCACCAAGGAAGAGATTCCTATACATGAAAGATTTAGGAGGACTGGAAGCAGATCCAATCAATACAGAGCAACCCATGTGTATCTTTAAAGTCTGTCCAACCTGCCTGCCTAGTCTTGCCTCCACTGTAGCTTCTGCCTCCACCTGCCATCGCTGAGAGAGGGTCCCTGCTCCCCTGCTGACTCACGGAGCAGAGACCCCTCAGAAAGGAATGAGTTCTGGTCTCCAGGCAGCCAAAGCCAGCCTCCCTGCCTCCACTCTACTGCTCCTTCCTTCTCTCAGAAACGCCAGGCCTTCCACAGATGCATCTGAGACTCACTGATGCTTCCTCCGGGAACACCCCTTCAACACCCCTTCATCAAGGCCCTGACTTTTCTGGGTGACCTCTGGGCCCTGATGGA
Organism: Bison bison bison; assembly: GCF_000754665.1. NCBI lineage: Eukaryota > Metazoa > Chordata > Mammalia > Artiodactyla > Bovidae > Bison > Bison bison. Next base: position 1,423,992 of record NW_011495024.1, read on the forward strand.
AGCACCCTCCCACCTCCTGGGACCTTTAGGGACCCAGGTAAGCAGAAGTGATGGCAAGAGCCCTCTCCTCGGGGGCCTCGGGAGACCTTTCACCTTTGCGAGAGGAACAAGAAACAGGTTTCATCCAGTTGAACTGATCATGCCTAGAAGTTCTTGTTTATGACTTAGAAACAGGCTCTCCGTTCAAGTCGTCACAAGGATCCTTTACCTCACATTTCCGCTCAGAAAACACACCTTCTTTATTTGGGGCCACTTCAGGGAAGTCTCCTTTGTTCATGGTCTGCACACTGCCCTACTAATCGCTTCTCTTTTCTTCCAAACATGCCATATAGTCCTGGTACCAGAGAGACAGCCCTGTGTACGTGTGTGCTCAGTCGCTTCAGTCGTGTCCGACCCTTGGTGACCTCATGGACTATAGCCTGCCAGGCTCCTCTGTCCATGGGATTCTCCAGGCAAGGATACTGGAGTGGGTCGCCATGCCCTCCTCCAGAAAGCAGCCCAGAGAGGGCATAATTTGAAATCTCATCATTTCAGGTAAAATGTTTCCCTGAGGGAAGGGGGTTGGAGGAGGAACTTAAACCATCTGCTTCCTTCTGGTCACCCAGACAAGAAAGGTGACTTTCACTCTGACTTTCCATCTCCTCCAGCATCCTAGAACCCACCACCACCCACCCCCAGCCAAAGGCTAGGATGCCTGTCACCCACCCGTTGACATTCCATTAAAAATTGGGACTAACAACAGGTTCTGGAACACTGCGTCATAACTCAGCAGGTGTGGGATCAACCTGGACAAAAGGACAGAACGCTCAGCCACTGCCAGGTGGTTAAGCAAGGGCTTTGCAGAGCTGTTTGGCTGACAGCACACAGACCGATCTGTGCTCATGTAATGGGGCAAAGATGAAGCAGGTGCCCTAGTGTCCTCCTGACACAGCAAGTTGCCAGCCTCTGCTAAATACACACACCCACACACACAAACACACACTCATGACCTCCAGTGTCCCTGAAAAGATGGCACATCTCACCATCAGTGCAGGCTCCCCGCAGCCAGACACGCATGCATGCACGCTACATTGTTTTAGTCGCATCCGAGTCTTTGCGATCCTGTGGACCGTAACCTGCCAGGCTCCTCTGTCTATGGGATTCTCCAGGCAAGAACACTGGAGTGGGTTGCTGTGCCCTCTGCCGGGGGATCTTCCCGACCCAGGGATTGAACCCGCATGTCATGTCTCCTGAATTAGCAGGCAGGCTCTTTACCACTAGCTCCACCTAGGAAGCCCCACAGCCAGAGATGCCTGGCTCCAATTCCAGCAAGCTGTACTCACTCCTGAGCCTCAAGCTCCTCTTCTGTAAAGTGAAGCTAGTAATACCTCCTTGAGGGGCTGAGCCCATGCATATAAAACTTCAGACTCAGAGTAAGCACTTCATAACTTGAATCCAGAACAATCCCAGATTGTCAGCAGCAGCAGTTTTCACATTGGCTTGGTGCTAAAGACAATAATATAGCCACTGCGGACAAAGCAGTTTTTATGAACCAGGTGTGTTCCATGCGTTATCTCATCTCGACTCACACTAGGCCTGCGAGTTGGGTAGATATTGGGATCCTCATTTTACAAATAAGGATTCTGAGGCTTAGAGAAGTTAAGACGCTTGCCCAGAGTCACACAGTCAGCGGTAAAGAGATATCTAACACCGAGGTAATCCGCGCTTCAGTGCCAGCCCTGAAGCATGCTCCCTTCACAGGGCTGTGCCGCCTCTTGATGCAGTTAGCACAAGCCGAGCTCTGCTCTCTTTAAAAGACAATACAGAGTGCCAAGTGATTACGCAGAGGGCTGCAGCCTTGCACGTGTGTGTGTGTGCATGTGTGCGTGCACGTGCCCTTGGCCAAGGGCCACACTTTTAGCCCGCATACTGGTCTGCCAAAAGCCCATGTTCAAATCCCACCTATTGAAAAGCTCATCTCCGCTTTGGCAGGACAGGCCCTGAAAAAATGTCGGAAATAAACAAGGGCCATTCAAAAGAACTGAACTGCATTCAAATGGGAAATTCCTTCACAGGAATAAAACTTCAGAAACCAAACAACCAAAGCCCTCAGAAAACATCGGTAATGATCCATTAATTTTAAGTCATTAGAAACGGAGAGCAAGAAGTAAATCCAGTTTCTGCATGGGTATCCTCACCCCTTCTCTGAGGGAAGTGCTCACAAGCCTGAAAGGGTTGGCTTGAATAGAGAGGTCACCTCCTGGGGAGCCAGTGGGTGAAATACACTGGAAATGTGCTTGAGGGACAAGCATTTTTTAACACACAGGCTCACAATGATGAAAAGCACCCTTCTGGGGACTTCCCTCCTGGTCCAGTGGTTGAGACGCTGAGCTTCCAGTACAGGGGGCACAGGTTCGATCCCTGGTGGGGGAACTAAGATCCCACATGCCTTGAGTTGAGCCAAAATACTTTTTAAAATAAATAAATTTTATTTTTTTAAAAGCACTCTTCTGCTTTATCCCTCCACACCCGCTTCAGCTTCTCAAATATGGAGACTCCTTTTGAGCTTTTCCTTCTTGGCAATGCCACACTTGTTAGGAAACCAGTATCCTGGAAACCGAAGTGGCCTTGGATGTTGTTCTCTGCTGTGGCAGACCAAACTTTCCTTGCTGAATCAGACCCCATAATATATCAACTCTGAGTCACACATCAGCAGAGGAGCCACTATTAGGAAGAGAGAGAGTGCCGTGATATTTATCAGTGACTAAATCGGAGCAAATAACGAGTGTTGCCTAATCACGGGGCATGTTCACATGCATGACCTTCCTACGAAGTAAGGTCATAGCTTTGCAGCTCTCAGGATGGTTTCTAACTGTCAATATTTACAGAACCAGGCACTTACCAACACACGCCAGGAGAGCTGGATGTCTCCAAGGATGAGTCATGCCAAATGAAGTCTTCTATCTCGGGTCACTGCTCCATCCTCACTGACTAGTCATGGGATTATTGAAAAGCACATGCAGGATTGCGGGCCCTGTTCAGTTCTCTGGAAGAACCAACATTTATGAAATTGAAGCCTAGGAGGAGAGGATGTGAGTTTAAAAGTATATTCTGTGCTCAGTTGTTCAGGCACGTCTGACTCTTTGAGTCAGTCCTGTCCACGGGATTCTCCAGGCAAGAATGCTGGAGTGAGTTGACATGCCCTCCTCCAGGGGATCTTCCCGACCTAGAGATCAAACCTGCATTTCCTGCTTTGGAGGCAGATTCTTTACCACTGAGCCGCTGGGGAAGCCCTAAAAACGTAAAGGGCTATCTTTTTTTTTTTTAATCTGCTAGCTAATAAATATAGCTCTGGGTCTAGGGGGAAGTGGCAGAGAGATGGCACCAAGACCCAAGTCAGCCTCCGCTTGCAGCAAGATACGTGATAAGTAGCCTGAGTGGTGTCAAAGCCATGGCTGGAAAAGTCACCTGCATCACGCAAGACACACACCAAGGAAGGTGGTGCCACTTGGCTTAGAGGGAGACTGGCCACAGTCTTGGATATTTGGGGGTTTTTTAAGGTTATTTATTTATTCATCTTTGTTGCTGTGTGCAGGCTTTCTCTAGTTGCAGTGAGCAAGGGCTACTCTTGGTTTTGGTTTGCAGGCTTCTCATTGAGGTAGCTTCTCCTGTTGCAGAGCGCAGAGTCCGGAGCACCATCTCAGTGGTTGTCAGAAGTTGTGGTGCACAGGCTTACTTGCCCTGCAGCTTGTGGGATCCTTCCAGACCAGGGATCAAACCCAGGTCCCCTGCATCTTAACCACTGGACCACCAATCCCCAGCTTGGATATTTGAGTAAGCAAAGTAGACCTGTGCACAACCAGTCCAGATAGAAACCCTTGGCTCCATTCAAGCAATGGCAGATCATTTCTTTGGGTTTTGAAAGCTTAGTTGTTCATGAATCACTCATTTAAAATGCCAGTAACCTCTGGGACTTCCCTGGAAGTCCAGTAGTTAAGACTTCACCTTTCAACGCAGAGGGTAAGGGTTCAGTTTCCTGGTCAGGGAGCTAAGATCCTATATTCCTCTCAGCCAAAAAAAAAAACCAAAATGTAAGAGAGAAACAATATTGTAACAACAATAAAGACTTTAAAAAAGACATCAAAAAAATCTGAAATATAGATAACCTCCTGAGTTGCGTCTTGTTTATCAAGTAGGGGGATTATGCTCGGTGAGAAGCAGGAAGCAAGAAAAAGAGGGCAAGGATGGAGGGCAAGCCAAGGAAGGAGGGCACTGCAGGAGGAAGTGGGGTGGGGAGAGCCCAGGACATGCAGGACATGACTATTCTGGAAGATGTTCATTTGTCTGTACACAGAAAAGAAAAGCAGCTTCAACCTAAATGTCCGTCGACAGAGGAATGGATAAAGATGTGGTATGTGTATACAATGGAATATTACCCAGCCGTAAAAAGAATGAAATAATGCCATTTGCAGCAACATGGATGGATCTAAAGAGTGTCACACTGAGTCATACTAAGTCAGACCGAGAGGGAGAAGTATTGTGTGGAATCCCTTATTTGTGGAAATGATACAAATGGACTTAAAAAACAGAGAGAGACCCACAGACTTAGAAAGCAAACTTATGGTTGCCAGCAGGGAATGGCTACGTAGGGAGTTTGGGAAGGTCATGTACACGCTGCTGTATTCAAAATGAATAATCAACAAGGACATACTGTATAGCACATGGAAGTCTACCCACAGTATGTGCCAGCCTGGATGGGAAGGGGGTTGGGGGAGAATGGATACATGTATGTGTATGGCTGAGTCCCTTTGCTGTTCACCTGAGACTGCCACAACATTGCTAATCAGCTATGCCCCAATACAAAATAACAAGTTTAAAGTTTGAAAAAAAAAAAAGAAAGGAAGCTTCTTTCACATCAACGTTAAATGAAGAAATTGGCACCACGCTTCAGAAACACCATGATCAGTACAAGTGACCGTGTTGCAAACTTCACCCCCAACATGCACACAGAAGCTGATTGCAACCACAGGGGCGGTAACATCTCTGCCAAAGTCCACTGGGGACCCAGCACTATGCAACTTGGGACAGGTTGGTCAACACTGAGCTCCTGGAATTCCAGTTCCCTTTAAAATCGATGAGCTAAGCTAGGATTGCACAAGAGACCCATGAGGGCACAGGACTATTACTGAGCTGTGTGGTGCAAAATGTCTTTGACTGAAAAGTGGTGGACACCGTGGAAGAACCAGAAGTATCAAGACTTATATCCCAGGCACATTTGCAAATGGACTTAGTTTCTTAATAGACTAGGTCTGAAGGCTCAGAGATGTTGCCAGAGATCACAAGATTATTGCATGATGACAAGAGCTCCTGATTCCTGGAGACAAGGAGGTCACAGCCCCACGACCACTGGCCAGGGCCATAAACCAAAGGACATTTCTCCTGTAGCGGTTGCGTGGAGATACAACATTGGCATCATCATAGTCAAAAAGCACAACAAGGGATGTACTTCATGGTCCTGAGAAAGGTTTGCTTGTGGCCCTTTCCAGCCACCATGTATCATAAAACTGGGGCTGGCAAGCACCCTGGGGAAGGCCCTGCCAGCTGAACGCTCACAATGTGTCCACAACAGCTGTGAACCCTTTCCTGGGCCTTCCTCCGATGCACACACACATTCAGGCTGGCCATGCACATATGCATACATGCACCAAGTAAGGATGGTGGAGAGAGAGGTAGCCAGGAAAAAAAAATGCACTTCTGCAAATACACATGGAAAAAACTTTTTGGATGAGTGCTTAAAGGGAGTTAACCCAGCAAAGATGACTTATTGACCTGCTTTATCCTTTGTGGCTTGGAATGAGGATATGATGGCTAGAGCTAAAGCAGCCATTTTGGACCATGAGGTGGTCTTTGCAATGGATGCCAAATTCTAAGAAGAGAAAGAAAGGAACATGGAATACTGATGAATGTAGAACCACTAAAGCAGTCCTAGGCTATCTACTGCTAGACTTCTTTGATAGGAGACTGAAGTAAACTTCTTTATTGTGTAAAAAACAAAAAGACAAAAGTGCTTCTGATTCTATTTGCATTCTACTACAGGGCTTCTGGAGGATGCCAGTCCTTTTGCTGGGGAACCCTCTGTTTCATTTCCCCCTGTGTTTCCTCTTTCTGTTGGAGGTAGAGGGAAGGAGAGGCAGAGGAGAGAGGGGTTTGGGAGGAGAAAATGTAGAGAGAGGATGGGCCCCAGCTGTTCCTCTTTCCCTGTATCTGTTTCTCTGCTCTGTCTCCAGACCTCCTAGAACACCTTGCATGTGGTCCCGTGCTCGGTGAATGTGTTGAAAGCTTGTACCAGTTTGCTGGGGCTGCCAGAACAAAGAACCACAGCCTGGTAGCTTAACCAGGAAACATGTGTGTTCTCCCAGGGCTGGATGCTGGAAGTCCACGATCGAGGAGTCAGCAAGGTTGGTTCCTTCTGGAGGCCACGAAGGAAGGATCTGTGCCAGGCCTCTCTCCTGGGCTTGTAGACGGCTGTATTCTGTGTCTTCACACCGTCTTTTTGCTGTGTGTGTCTGGGTCTAAATCTCTTCTTTTTTAAAAAAATTTTATTTCTTTTTGGCTGTCAGGTCTCAGTTTCAGTGCATGGGCTCTTCGGGGTCCTCCCTAGCTGTGGCACGTGGGCTTAGTTGCCCTGCAGCACGTGGGATCATACTTTCCCGATCAGGAACCGAACCTGCACCCCCTGCAGTAGAAGGCAGTCTTAACCACTAGACCACCAGGTTATTGTGGCTGTTCAGTCACTCAGTCGTGTCCAGCTCTTTGCAATCCCATGGACTGCAGCACACCAGGCTTCCTTGTCCTTCACTGTCTCCTGGAGTTTGCTCAAACTCATGTCCGTTGAGTCAGTGATGCCATCCAACCACTAGGGGAATCCCTTAATCTCTTCTTTGTATGCAGACACCAACCAGATTGAATCAGAGCCTCATTTTTAACTGAAAGCAGCCTCATTTTAACTTAATCCCCTCTTTAAAGACCCTGAATCCAAATACAGCCACATTCTGAAGTCCCAAAAGTTAGAATTTCCACAAAAGTGAGGCCAGAAAGGAAGTTAGCAAACGCACAGAGCCGCTACCATGGGCTTGGAGCCATGCCAGACAGCAGGGACCAAAGATAAGAAGATACAGTCTCATTGTGGCTGAATGACTAAATGACAGTCCTAGTGAGTGAGTCAGTGGATGGATCAATGATGAATGAATGGGATGAACAAACATCAAAACTGCTGCTGGAGCCCAGAGAGCTGATTAGACATAACCATACTGAGTCCAGAAGCATAGCTGAGTCCAGAGCCAGCAGCCCACTCCCACCTCCATCTACAAAGGGGTCTCAGAGATCGTTAGAGAAGCAAAGTGGCAAAGGGGCTTCTATTCCCTGTCCAGGGGAGTCTGACCAGCTCTTGGCTAAAACTTAACAGGATCAGTGTGCTCAGAGATGCTTGCAGATGAAAACCAGACTTTTCTTCATACTTAGCCTACTGCTCCGGGGGAGACTTGGGGAGACACTCCTGCTATGATTCCAGTGGCCCCAGGGCCACAAATCAGATGGAAAGCCCCCAGGAGCAGCATCTCAGGTTAGCCAGGGCAGGAAGGAGGACCACCTGCCCACCAGCTGCCATGCAGTGACAGGTGGGGTACCATCCCTGGGATGTTGACACCCGTGAAACGAGAGTAAAAGTCTCCACACCCTCAACTCCATCCCCTGCAAATGCTCTCTGAGCCCAGAACTGAGACCAGGAGCCAGGAAGTCAATGGAGAGGAACAGAAAGGCAAGATTCCTGTCCCAGTCATTATTAACACGTGTTTCTCCTGACTGCAAGCACGCCGGCCACGTCACACAATTATTATTGTCTGCACTGTGGCTGTGTACTTAATCAGTCTTCAGAGAGATTTCTAAACAGGTCTTTTTGTGGCCTAGCAGAGGTCAGAGTTCCCAGGACCATCAGTCAGAGCCTGCAGGGGGCAGGCCAGCTGTCCATCATCCGCTCGAGGCCGCTGCAAGCAGACTTTGAACCGGTTCCTGTGACCTGTCTGTCAGGCTCCCCGTGAACCCTGGTCATCAGTCAGTTCCTGAATTACAGCACACAGCGGTCCTCCCCTGCTCGGATGATTCCCTTTTATTGTGTTCCGATACATTCTCCCTCTGGCCCCAGTGGGATTGCCTCCGAGTGGCCTGTCCTTCAATTTTTACTACCGAATCTGTGGCTCAGAAGCCTTGGGTTGGTATTTCCTCTGCCCTCGGAGGGATTTTTATGGGGTTTTTATTTGGTTTCATTTTTGCCATGCTTCTCAGAACGTTTCCTTTGTTCTTCTCACTCTGCTCTGAGCCTCCAAGGCCGTCCCCTCAGAAGATCACACACAGCTGTGGCCTCAAACATGTATCCCCCCCAAAAAAAGGTGGTTGAGGAAACCCCCATCTTTTATGGATTTTCAAGCAGTAAAATGATGGTTTCTGAGGGTTCAAAAGGCACCTCCTCCCCTTGGCCAGGCCACTCACTGCAGCCCCGACAAGCAGAGGTGAGGCGGCCCAGGACCCCCGCCTACAGTGCCCAGGGTTAGTGGATCTACTGTTTGTCTACCTAGGATGGGCGCCCCCTTCTTTGAAAAATACTGCCACCCCTGAACTGATCATAGCAACCAAATGTGGGCAGCCTCCTGCTCAAAGATCCACCCCCGACCACAGAGATGGAACTGGGAACTATCATCTGACCCCTGCAAAGGCCATCAGGTGGAACTTTTGAACTCTCGGCCCCCTCTCTAGCAGTGAAGCTGGGAGGCGCGATAAGCAGAAGCTGCTGTCGTGTACATTCCCTGTCATGTAGAGAAAGCTTATCAAAGAGATTGAAATCCATATTGGGGTAGAAGATGAGACCAAGATTGAGAAAGAGATGAGAGTGCCTGGCAGGGTCAGGTCCCATTTCAGGCATTCTTAGAGTCCCTTTTTGAAGCCCTGAGTGATCTGGGTCGCATTTCTCTTTCGTGTGGCTAATAATAGCTTCCCCATGAAACTCACCAGGGAGTGGACGCTGGCCATCCTGCCCAAGCAAGACCAGCTGTCCTCAGCTTTGGCCATGGGAACAGGAGGGAAAGGAGAGGAGGAGAAGGGACCATCATCCAAGGTTGTTTAGGACACTGAAATACAGAACCCCTGTCGCAACTCTGGGAGGATTTCCACGTCTTTGTCAAGTCAGTACTTTCAGGATTGGACGCTCTCAGGCAGAGGTCATTATCTGGATAGTCAGTGTTTCTTACAACAGGATTCAGTGATGGTGGTGATGGCGGGTAAGCAGCACACAGAGCATGGAGGTGATTATGACTCTGCTCATGGGAAGGGAGCAGCGGGGCCCCTGGGTATCACTGATGGACAGATGGACTCCATGCAAACTAGTTCAACACGTCTGATACCTGCCAAAGCCGAGCGCCTCAGAGCCCAAATGTTCTTCCAGATATGACCCCCAAATCAAGGAAACCCCCTAGATGGCCAAGGATCTAGAGAGGCTTCTGCTCCCCAGCTCACTGTGTCTCTCTCAGATGGAAGCACAGGCAGGCCTCAAGTCAGAAGGGCTTACCCAACAAGGAGGGAGGCAGAGAGTTCAGCTAATCCCCTTACCCATCCCAAAGGGTGGGAGGAAAGCCAGCAACCACAGGGGTCAGCGCCTCCATTCTGACTCCAAAGATTCTAGCTAAAGCGGCCCAGGGCCCCTGGCACCACCCTAAAAAACGGATCCAATCTTGAGTCAGAGAGGAAGCCGACAGTCACTGAATCACCCGTCCACTTCCTTCTACCCACAGCCGCTGGGCCAAGACCAGCAGCAGCTTCCAAGGGGCAGCTCGGTGACCAGTGCTCGGAAAAGCTGAGGCTCTGCAGAAGGGCTAGCAGGACCGAACCACCAAGACCCACTTCCCCGAGGTGCCCCACCCCTGCATTTTCCAAAGTAAAGCTTCACGTCTTGTGACAGCCCCGTTCCTGTCCTGTGCTGCCCTTGGCTGGGTTATTTTTCACTTCCCTGTTCAGAACACAGCCACACTTTCCAAATGCCATGAATCATCACCACGAAGCAACGGCCATTCAGCCAGGCAGGAAACCACGGAGGAGCAGACCTAGGAGGAACAGCAATCCTGCAGCTGACTCTGGTGCGGCTGGGCATCCTGAGGCCACCATAGAGACTGGACGGAGCTGCCACTCTCGGGACCCATTCTCCTCCATCGTCTGCCATGGCTGTCCTCCACTCTCTGATCCACCCTTGCACTGAGTTCCAGGCAGCATTTCTGACTTTGTTCTTACGGCTTTCTTGGTTGTGTTGGCTAACGTGAAGCTGTCATCTTCCAGTCCTGGGAGGGAGAGAAATGGGCAGATCCATTCAAGACCCAGGAAGCTGGGACTTCCCTGGTGGTCCAGTAGTTAAGAATCCACCCTCCGGTGCAGGGGACCCGGATTCAATCCCTGGTCTGGAAACAGGGATCCCACATGCTGCAGGGCAACTAAGCCTGCGCGCTGCAACTGACAAAGTCCTTGGGCTCAAACAAAGTGGCTGAGCAGCCTGCAAGCAGAACTGCAAGAATGTTACAAAGGTCATCCCTGTCATCCAAGCCTCTTGATGACCGAAACCATGTGGCCTTCCAGATGCCATTCAGTAAGCACCCGAAAGTAGTCACCAGGGAGCCTATGAATAAATCAATCAACGAAAGAGTCTCGTCCTCAAAGAGCTTCAAACTGTCCTGTGCTAGGCAACTGGCTCCTCTGAATAGTAAGTCTGCTTTTGTGCCAGAGCTGGGTTCTTGTGTAATAAGGAGAACCTAATTTGAAGTCATTATTTTTGCCTCTGTTCAATCACAGACAATGCCATTTGAAAGTAAAGCAATCTTAGGACTTCCCTGGAGATCCTAGTGGTTACAATTCTGAGCTTCCACTGCAGGGAGTGCAGGTTCGGTCCCTGGTCAGGGAACTAACATCCAGAGTGCCGAGAGGCATGGCCAAAAAAAATGTAAAACAACCGAGGAAGTGCAAGTCAATATGACAATATTGTGTCAGTTTTAACCTATCAGATTGACTACAACCTTAAATATTAACAGTGGCCAGAGAGTGAGAAACGAGCCCTGCCCTATACTGTTGGTGGATGTGGAGTGTTACACATTTTCTGGAGGCAGTTTGATCCTGTGTATTATGATTATTAATGAGTAACATTGACTCCTTCATTTCAAGACTAGACATTTAGCCTCAGCTGAACAATCAGGAAAATACACAAAAATGTAAGTACAAAGAAAGTCACACCACTGTGTGGTAAATAAATACAAAACAAAGTCAAAAAAAAACAGGAAACAACCTATATGTGATTGAGCCAGTGAATTATACCACACTGAATAAACTACTAACGCTATGTAATTGTTGGGACCTCCCAACGGGAGACTGACACTAAGATGCTAAGACTCCATGCTCCCAAAGCCGGGAGCCTGGATTGAGTCCCTGGTCAGGGAACTAGATCCCACATGCCACAGCTGAAAGAGTCCGTGTGCCACAACTAACACCAGCAAAGCCAAATAAATAAATATTTATTTAAAAAAATAAAAAATAAATAAAAGTACGATGCAACTTTGGTGCTGGAAATGTACATGCAAAGCCATAGAAGAATATTCGCATGGATCATCAGTCTTGTCTGACTCTGTGTGACCCTATGGACTCCCCAGCCTCCTCTGTCATAGGATAGGCAAGAATACCGGAGTGGGTTGCCATGCCCTCCTCCAGGGGATCTTCCTGACCCAGGGATCAAACCCAGGTCTCTGCCTGGGTCTCTTAAGTTTACCTGCATTGGCAGGCAGGTTCTTTGCCACTAGCACCACCTGGGAAGCCCCTAATAATAATAATATTTGCCTGGATGATTTTGATAGAAGTAGGAGACAGAATATGTGCAGCCCATCTATGGACTTGTTGATGGCGTGTAGGCCTAAAAGAGACACTTGAAAGATTTATCAAGTTGTTAGCACTGCTCATCTCTGTAGAGGTGGATTTCAAGGTGATTTTTACCTTCTCCATACTTTCTGTACTTCTTAAAATTGTTGATAAGAAACACGAAGCATTTGTATCATCAGAGAAAATTATATATCTGTTTTCACTTTAAAACTGAAAGTAAGACAAAAGTAAGTAAGCCCAAAAGTAAGCCTGTGTCCCTGACAGGCTGTATCTGGCCAAGATAAATTGTGTGTCCTCTTTCTGGTAGAAGGTAGACTGTGGACCATTCTGCCAGGAGGCTTTGGGCTCTGAATTGTTTCTCTTGAGTTCTGAAGAGTTGAATTGGGTCCCCCGTGTTACTTTTTTTCTTTTTGGCCATGCCATGCAGTATGAGGGATCTGAGTTCCCCACCAGGGATCGAACCCGTGCCCTCTGCAGTGGAAGCACAGAGTCCCAACCACTAACCACCAGAGAAGTCCTACATCTAGGTATTTTTAACCAAGAGATCATGTATTAATATTTTTCTAAAATGGGATTATAGAACTTTCATATATTTCCAAAGCGACCCATTGCAGATCAAAAAGTAAGAGCCAGTGAATGGTGGGGAGGGGGTGGCTGGAAGAACCAGTGAACTAGAACATGGGTTGTAAACTAGCTTTACAAAAAGTAAATATTTTGACTCAGCAGACTGTATGATCTCTGTCCCAGCTACTCAACTCTGCCCTTGTACTATGAAACTAATCACAGATTATCTACCAACAAATGGGTGAAGGTGAGTTCCAATAAAACTTTATTGACAAACACAGGCTGTGGGACAGATTTGGCCCAGGCAGTAGGGTACCAACACCATGCCTACCCAACCCCACCCCCCCCCCACCCCTCTCCCAACAGAAGCCAAGTAATCAATGACCTTTCCTTTATTTCAGATTCTGCTTCTGGTCAGGAACCAAATGATTCCTGCAGTGGGATCCTGCTCTTCAACAGAGACCACCAAGGAAGTTGGGAAACACATAAAAGGAATTTGCTTCACTTTTTCATTGAACAACAAGTCCTTTGAATTCCTAATTGGAAACTTTCACACATGAATTGAGGTGGTTGCAACTCATTTCCTGAAGTCCTGCTCCCCTCCTTCATTTGGAGCAAAATAATGGTTGACTGTGGGGCGTGACCTTTGACCTCTGATGGCTGCCTGCAATCTACTTTCCTGGCTCATTTGCATAAAGGGTGTTAGAAACCCTCTGGCACCTTCTTCTCTTACATAAAATTCTGACTTCCTTGATCTACTAGGGAGTAAAACAAGATCTCAAGACAAAACAAGCCCAGGCGGGAACCGGAGATTCCCCATCTCCTCCTGTCTTGGCCAAAAAAAAAAACAAAACTCTTCAACTCAAATCAACATCTCCCTTGCGGTGCTAAGTGGGGCCCTTCGAGGACCACTGCCCAGAGGACAGAGTCTGGATGCAGGACATCCCTGCTCTTGTACAAAAGATGAGATTTACTGACAGCGAGAGACATTTTCTCTATTGGACCCTCACCCAAGATGGGTCATTCCCCTGCCCCACAGACCCTCGCCCCTTGACTTCTGAGAAGGCAGAGATGGAGAGAGAGCCAGGTCTAAGAAGCCTGCTTCTGCCCTGATTAGGGAGGAAGGGAAGGGCAGAGTTCAAGATGAAAAGGACAGCAGACAGCACCTCCCCTCCCCCGACATCACATAGCCTCTTCTAAATCTGGTAGCAAAAGGACTGAGTAATTTAGTCCTAATAGCAACAGGCAGGTAACATATATGTTTTTCCATCTGTGTGCCAAATATCCTTTGGGAATGCTTGTTTAGAGGTGAGGATGTGCTTCTGGGTTATTCTAGACTGTTTTCACACTTCGTTAGGACACACAGGAACAGCTCTAAGGAACTCAAGAGGTGAAGAAGTCTCCTTAGAAGAGAAGAACAAAGGCAGTCAAAGACCTGATGAAATGCCAAGGATGAGCCAGTGCTGAGTCTAGGGCTCTGGCTTCCCATCTGGTGTCCTGATGGCTGTCTGTGCCTCCATCAAGCTGTGGTCTGCTGAAAACCCAATTTCCCAACATCTCAAGTGGCTTCCAGGAGATTCAGAGGTGCCCTTTTTCTTCCTTTTTCTCTTATATCCGGATATGCTTCCTAGCCTTCCATGGAAAATCCCTGAGTCGGCCACTTCCTGTTTTTGTTTTGTTCTCTAACCAACCCCCCTTTTGGCCTTTTGGCCTTTGTCTTGATCTTCATCTCAAACTAAGAATCTCCAGCTCCAAGCAGTTCCCTGGCAACTAATGTTTTCTGTCTCAGCCCTGCTCGCTCCCTGTAGGTGCTTCTATAAATCCTCACTCTTACTGGTCCTCACCCAAAAAGGGGATGCTAAAAAGATTCAGAGATCTGTTTGGGGAGATGCTTGCCCAATATAAATGCAAACTGTACTAACAATTGTTTTGTAGTTCCCATACACTTTTATTTGGGGTGAGGCGCATCCTTTCCCTTTGTTTGGACAGCTACACAAGGAGCTGGGAGGGTGCCCTTGGTGATGGGCTGTGCTTTTTCCTTCTTTCCACTGTTTTGTCCCCTTCCTCCGGGCCCTGCATTCCTGGCATATTTGGAGAGAGTAGGAGCTGGCCTGAAGCCACTTTTCTAAGTATCTTCTCAACTCTGCAGTCCAGTTTCCAAGGCAGTCTCTTTGTTTATTCTTTGTGTCCCACTTCTGGGCAAGTACCAGATGCTACCAGATACAACTCCAGCCGTGGACAGCATGCCCTGGCCAATGGCTCCAGTTCAGGCTGGCTGGAAACTCCCGGCCACCAGCTCCAGAGGGGGAACGTGTGAAACAGTCAAAGGGTGTGTGAACCATGCGCCAGTCTTGGGGGGAGTTTCCCCAAACACATCTAACACATACAAAGAAAAAAGGAAGAAAGAACCAAACAGTAAACCACCACTGCCTTCAAGAAATTTCTGTGGGAGCAGGTGTCCACTGTAGCCTCATGAAAGGCTCTGGGCTGAGATATCTCCCTGGGTGACCTTTGCTAACAAAGTGACAGTCTCTGTGTGCTCCCTGGGGATGCTGTAAGAGGCTGTACTAGTGTTGAGAGCCAGGTGGTGCCAGTTGAAAAGAACCATCCAGTTGGAATGTAATATGGTAACACCTGGTTCCATCACTGTCTGTCAAGCCCAGCTAGGTCCACCTTAAATCTTACCTCAAGGAAAGGTCCACCCAATTCATACCACAGGAAATCTGAAGTTTACTCTCTTCTCCAAATTGTTTTCAATTTCCCAGGAGGGAAAGAGACTGATTCATTCTGTTAATAAGCAAAGGTCTTATTTTTCCACCTTTGGTCATATAAACGTCAAAGGAAAAAGAAAGAAAGAAAAGCTTCATGTTCAATCAAAAAACTGTTCCAGCATTTTAAAAAAGTCAAGTGGAGATAAAACAGATGATTTTTCAGGAAAAAAAAAAAAGAAACATGTACTTAGTTTTTTCAATGTTGACTGAGGCACAAAAGGAGTTAGCCATTTAATCACGGCTAGTTACACTGCTCATAAGACCTAGAGCCAGAATTTGAAACCACAGCTTGATTCTAGGACAGCTGTCCTTAC
>NW_011495024.1:1439674-1455891 GCF_000754665.1 Bison bison bison
AGGAAAAAAAAAAAAGTAACCATGTCTCCCAAACCATAAAACCATAAGTTATCTAATGTTTAACTCCCTCAACAAAAACCTTGTGGAATTGTTTTTTTTTTAATAGTTTAAAACATAGACTGTGCAGGAACAACAGCTTAGATGATTTCAGGCTTCTTATAGCTTTAGATGAATCAACCACTGGACAAAGAAAACCAAGGATGCTGAGAGAATGAATGTGAGTCAATTCAGAGTTCTGATAGCACATCCATGTTCATAGCAGAATTATTCTTATTAGCCAAGGAGTAGAAGCAACTCATGGAGAAGGGTGTGGCAACCCACTCCAGAATTCTTGCCTGGAGAATCCCATGAACAGAGAAGCCTGGAGGGTTACAGTCCTTAGGGTCACAAAGAGTAGGACAGGACTGAAGTGACTTAGCACGCACACACGCAGAAGCAACCCAAGTGTCCATCGGTAGGTGAAAAGATAAAAAGCCTGTGGCATGTCCACACAATGGAATATTATTCAACCTTTAAAACAAGGAAAGCTCTGATGCAGCCTACAACATGGGTGAATTCTGAGGACATTACGTAGATGAGGGCTTCCCTGTGACTCAGATGGTATAGAATCTTCCTGTAGTGCAGGAGACCTGAGTTCAATCCCTGGGTCGGGAAAGATCCCCTGGAGAAGGGAATGGCAACTCACTCCAGTATTCTTGCCTGGAGAATTCCACAGACAGAGGAACTTGGTGGGCTACAGACAATCAGGTCACAAAGAGTCAGACTTAGCAAGATACAACAAAGCAAATAAACAACTTAGCAAATAAACAACAATAACAAATGCTACATGAACTAAACAGAACAGTACTGTTTAGAAAAAGTCAACAGAAGAACAAGTACTGTCCTCAAGTTCCCTGCTGCTGCTGCCGCTAAGTCGCTGCAGTCATGTCCAACTCTGTGCGACCCCATAGATGGCAGCCCACTAGGCTCCCCCGTCCCTGGGATTCTCCAGGCAAGAACACTGGAGTGGGTTGCCATTTCCTTCTCCAATGCATGAAAGTGAAAAGTGAAAGGGAAGTCGCTCAGTTGTGTCCAACTCTTCACGATCTCATGGACTGCAGCCCACCAGGCTCCTCCGTCCATGGGACTTTCCAGGCAAGAGTACTAGAGTGGGGTGCCATTGCCTTCTCTGATACGTGTGTATATACATATATATATATATAAAGCTGGATCACTTTGCTGAACAACAGAAATTAATACACTATTGTAAATCAACTATATTTCAATTTAAAAAGTCAGCAAACCCACCAAAAAAAGAGAAATGGCTAAGATGGTAAATTTATGTTATGTATATTTTGCCACAACCTAAGCATGTGAAAGTTGCTCAGTCATGTCCGACTCTGCAACCCCATAGACCTGCCAGGCTTCACTGTCCATGGGAATTCCCAGGCAAGAATACTAAAGTAGGTTGCCATTCCCTCCTCCAGAGGATCTTCCCAACCCAGGGATTGAACCCAGATCCCTGCCTCAGAGGCAGGTTCTTTGCCATCTGAGCCACAACTTAAGCATACTTTTCATTAAATTTTTTTTTAAATTCACAATTCTGAATAAAGATTATTGACAGACTAAATCTGCCCCCTCCATATACACATACTAACCAGCTCTTCTCTGAGAACCTCATTGATTGTGCCTTTATTTTGGAGCCCATATAGAGTCATGAATCCACACACCCATGTTTCTGCTTCAGAACTGAGCAGGAGATACCACATATCCATGAGGCAGAAAAAGAGCAGCTCTTTGACTGATGTAAAAACCAAGGGTCGTGGAGGTTCCATAGCTTGCTTGAGGTTACACAGCTCATAGGGTCTGACCCTGATTAAAACTCCTGGTGATATATCTCCAGATAACAGTGTTGAATAAACAAGAGACAAAACTGACATTGGTCTGTGGAGAGACGGGAGCACGCCAGGACTGATTTTCTAAAATGGGTTCTGAAACCAGTGCCATGGCAGACAAAAACAATCCAGGAGGACTTGGCATTCATTTGTTTAAAGCATGTTCACAGAGCCCCTCCATGGCTGTGCTCCCTTCTGGCTCATCATCCCAAATCCTGATCCCTCCCATGCCCTGGGGTTGCAAGATGCAGGCATTCCAGGAGCAATCCCAAAACAGGGTGAAAAGTGCACAGACAGCAGAAGTTGTGAGCGTGGGTGGAGCAGGGAGGGAAGCCCCAGTGCCCCCACGCTCAGAGAGGCAGTGCATCCAGCTGAGTTCTGGGCGGGTAGGTGGGGTCTGGAGCCGGGGAGAAAGCATTTCTCTGCTTTCCCTTTTTTTTTCAATTAAAGTGTGGTTGATTAACAATACTGTATTAGTTTCAAGCATACAACATAGTGATTCAATATTTTTACAGATTATACTCCATTTAAAGTTGTTGTTCAATCGCTCAGTCGTGTCCAACTCTTTGCGATGCCATGGACTGCAACACACCAGGCTTCTCTGTCCTTCACCATCTCCATTTGAAGTTATTACAAACTGATGGCTATATTTCCCCGTGCTGTACATTATATCCTTGATGCTTATTTAATACATACTAATTTGTAAATCTTAATCCTTTACCCCTTTTTGTCCCACCCATTTTCTTTCTCCCCACTGGTAACCACTAGCTCGTTCTCTATATCTGGGAATCTGTTTCTGTTTTATTCATTCGTTTTATTTTTTAGATTCCACATATAAGTGATAAAATAGAGTATTTATCTTTCTCTAACCTATTTCTCCAAGCATAATACTCTCTGGATCCCCCACATTGCCACAGATGGTGGTATTTCCTTCTTTTTCATGGTTGTGTAATATTCCCTTGTGTATCTCTACCATATCTTCTTAATCCACTTGTTTACTTAATTGCTTACATGTCTTTCCCACTGTAAATGATGCTGCTATGAACACTGAAGTCCGTGTATCTTTTCCAATCTTTTTCTTTTCAGATATATCCCCTACGGTAGAATTGCTGGATCATATGGTAGTTCTATTTTTTTAGTTTTTTGAGCTCCATCCATACAGTTCTTCACAGTAGCTACAGCAATTTACATTCACATCAGCCACCCACAAGGGTTCCCATTTCTCCTGCTCCTTGACAACATTTGTTATTTGCAGTCTTTTTTGATGATAGCCCTTCTGACAGGTGTGAGGTAATATCTCACCGTGGTTTTGATTTGCATTTCCCTGACGATTAGCAATGTTGAATCAGCTTGCCTTTGTAGCAAAAGCCCTCAAGTGAGCCTTGGGAGCAATCTTGGGGCCACATGCTTTCACTCTGGGGTCTTAAATGTGATGTTTCCCTGATGATCGTCAAGTTTGTCTCTCCAGCCTCAACCTCACCCCCAGAGCTTCAGACTCAGACACCCCCATTCCTCACTTGAGTAAATGAGTCTCCTCTTCAGGGAAAAGCAGACCTGTCATCATGGACCGGCTTCCTCCCCTTCATGCCTGATGTCACCTAGGGTGGCTCCAGCAGCTTCAGCAGCTTCTGCCCATGCACCCCATCACCTCTCCCCTGGAGCATAGGCGGACCCTCCTAACCACCCTCCCCCACACCCGTGTCCACATTCCCCACACGGAAGCCTGGGGTGATGGGCACAGCTGTGAATTCATGCCATCAAAATCGTCCATGATGTGAGCAAGGGGGCACCCACTGAATCCACTCTCCAAAGGGCTGCTTCCCTTCAGAGCATGGCCCTGTGTCAGCATACGCTGTGTTTCTCTAAACAGCCCCTGCGGATGCCGAGATTAGCTCCAGACTAAGTCGCTGCCCCTTTGTCTTACTGCCTCATTTGGAGGGCTCCTCAGGAGCTGTGCCACCGGCCTGTCTCTGGCGGCCCTTCCAGAGGCCCAGAAAATGGGTGAGATGTGCCCTTGCACACAACACCTTTCCGAGACATGAGCCCACTGTGTTGGCCCTGCCTCTCTGTAGCCTCGTCCCCCAGCCCCCACCGCCAACGCATCCCACTCCCAGTGTGTGAGCCACGGGTGGTCAATGCCACCTGCTCCTCAGCCTGCATGTGCTGTCCCTGGTCTGCCTTTCTCCCTCCTGGGACCATGAGTTTTATCTGGAATGGGCCCTGGAAGCCTTCAAAGCTGGGCCTACCAGTTCCCAAGGTGAACTGAACCACAGACAAAGACCCTTTCAGCCCTACATCCCCTTTCTGGCCTCAGCCCCACACCACCCAGCACCTGTCCCATGTCCCAGGCCATCACAGGTGTGCTGGACAGAGAACAGATGCACGGGAACAGTCCCATGCACAGGGACTGGCATGCATGTCTCATGCCTGTTGATCATAAACCTAGAGAACTATGGTTTTTTATTTATTTTCAATTGGAGGATAATTTCTTTACAATGTGGTTTAGGTTTCTGCCGTACAACTATGTGATTCATCTATAGGTATGTATATATTTGTCCCTTCCCTCTTGAGCTTCCCTCCCACACATACCTCACCCCACCCCTCTAGGTCGTAACAGAGCCCCTGGCTGAGCTCCCTGTGTTATACAGAATCTTCCCACTGGCTGTCTATTTCACACATGGTCATGTGTATGCTTCAACGCTACTCTCTCACTTTGTCCCAACTTCTCCTTCCCCCGCGGTGTCCACAAGTCTGTTCCCTAGGTTTGTGTCTCTATTCCTGCCCTGCAAATAGGAGAACTATGTTTTTGTATACACACAGGCATATGCTTGCATGCACACATGTACACGATCACATGTGTACATGCGTGCACACACATGCACGTAAGCAGGTTCGATCCCTGGGTTGGGAAGATCCCCTGGAGAAGGAAATGGTAACCCACTCCAGTACTCTTGCCTGGAGAATCCCATGGACAGAGAAGCCTGGTAGGCTACAGTCCACGGGGTCGCAAAGAGTCGGACACAACTGAGCGACTTCACCTTCACCTTTGTACACGTGCGTGCACACATGTACATGCACACACAGGCGTGTGTGTGTATATATTGTTGTTCAGTCACCCAGTCGTGTCCAACTCTTTGCGACCCCATGGACTGCAGCGCGCCAGGCCTCCCTGTCCCTCACCGTCTCCCTAAGTTTGCCCAAGTTCATGTCCGTTGCATCCGTGATGCCATCCAGCATTAGGGACTTTTCCAATGAGTCTGCTATTCGCATCAGATGACCAAAATACTGAGGAGCTGAGGTTGAGGAGCTTCAACCTCAGCATCAGTCCTTCCAATGAGTATTCAGGGTTGATTTCCCTTAAGACTGACTGGTTTGATCTCCTTGCTATCCAAAGGACTTTCAGGGGTCTTCTCCAGCACCACAATTCAGAGGCATCAATTCTTTTGCATTCTGCCTTCTTTATAGTACAGCTCTCACACCACGTGGAAGACCACATAGCTTTGACTATATGGACCTTTGTCGGCAGAGTAATGTCTCTGCTTTTCAACACACTATCTAAGTTTGTGTGTGTGTATATATACCTGTGTATATATGTGTGTGTGTGTGTGTACACATATATATGTACCTCTGGATTTTGTGTGCATATATGTGCGTGCATGCATGCACATGCCAAAACCAGCCCAGGACCTGGCTGTTTTTGTCAATAAAGTTTTATTGGAACATAGCCATTTCATTTATAAATTTTACATATTATCTTTGACCACTTGAGACCCCTAATTGCAGACTTGAGTACTTGCAACAGAGCCCATCTGGTCTACAAGACCAAAAATATGTATTGTCCAGTCCTTTCCAGAAAGTTTGCTGACCCCTAGGTTAAATTATGATTCTTCTATATGCAGTTATATGCAACTATTAAAATGACTACATAAATCTATAATTATGGCTCTGGAAAATTGTTATGATATATGACTAAGTAAGAAAATCAGTTGGCAAAGGTTGATTTCACCCCATTCTTATAAAAGGAAAATATGTTCAACTTATTGTGCATATTTGTGTAGAAAAATACATACATTTCCTCTAGAAAGTTATGGAAAGAGGGAGATAATAGGTGATGTCTTCATTTCTTCTTTCTACTTTTATTTTTATGCTTGATTTAAAAAAAATAATGAATACACCTTACTTTTTCATTTAAAAACTAATAATAGTGTCTTTTCATCTTGGGTAAAGCTGCTTTACCCCCACCCCCGCTGAGAGCTGAAAAGGAGCATTGGTGTTTGGTGGTGCCCATGCCATGGGTCAGCCTGGCTTCTGGGAGGGGGGGTTCCTAGGAGAGGCCCAGAGAGACAGCCCCTGGGGAGAGCAGACCCTACTGATAACCTTGGAGGGGCTCAGGCCTGAGCATATTCCACGGGTTCCATCTGTCACACCCAACTTGGCAGAAAAATAGACCAGAGCACCTCCTTCCCAACTCAGTCCTGGCCTCCACTGGCACATAGCATCACAGGGCACGTAGCCTGGCACTGCATGTCTGGTTGCTGTGGAAACAGAAGCACAGCGTCCAAACATGAATGGCTTGTTTTTAGAAAAGTCCCCCTCATGTCCTGGCCACACTCCAGGGTGAGCAATGCCATTCCCTCTGACTCAGCTCCCCAAATCGACTCAGTTCAGAGGATCATGGGGTTGCCCCTCACTGCAGGAGCTGCAGGCAGTCCTTTGGGAAAAGCTCTAGAGAAAGTCCAAACCCTTACAAGCCCTGTTTCTGAAAAGAGTGCAACCATCCCCTTCACAGTCTGTTCTGTGGAACAGACCTCAGAACCCTCTGCACCAAATCTCTTGGGCGCCAAGGTTCCCAGCAAACGCATAAATGATGCTCGCTCCTCCTGGCGCCCTGGTCTCGCCTGCCACCTGTGTCACACGCATTGCTCCGTCTTTCTGCATCAGGCCCATGCCACCCCCAGTGGACTAGAGAAACAAAGAGAGAAATGCTTTTCTCCCAGTGAAGACACTAGAACCCCTGCCCTGCTGTCATTTATCCTGTAGGTTTCACCACATCATCAGTGTCGAGGAAAAGAGAGCGAATACAGACTTCTTGCTAGAGTGGATCATGAGCCTGGCAGGTTTGGAAGGAAGGGGGAGATAGAGAAAAGGAGAGCGTGGGAGACTGTTTCACTTCCCCAGGCAGTGTTTCCAACATTCCAGAGGTAGCAATGTCGCACCTGTCCCTCCTCCATTTCCCTGTGTGATTAGAGTTGCAGAGGTTGGTTGTCTCAAAGCAAAGATTGCCCTGGGCCCCGCCTGTATGCAAATCTCTGTAAAGAAGAGGGCTGTGTTCTCCTGGACTGGCGCCTGGGTTTCTCCTTTGCTCCCATGTTCTGCCTTCCCCATTTTGAGTGAACCAGCGGCCCTGGCCCCAGAGAGCAAGTCAAGGCCTCTCTGGGTGTGGTCAAGAGCTTACATGGCCCCTTATTTTGTTAGTCGGCATCATGCATCAACCTTTATTCATGCCCTATAAAGCTGTAGCCTTTAACGTTACTCTAGTCCACACCTACGATTCTCCATCAGAGCAATTTGCTGTGGAGAAAGAGCCCTCGAGGAAGCAGCCATGAGTCACAGCTTCTCCTGGCCCTGCCCACCCAAAAGGGACCTCAGTGAACAGGTGTGTTTGATTCTGTGGGATGTGGAAGAGGTGACTGAGCTTACCCATGTTCCTAAGGTCAAGGGACTTTTCACAATGAATGGAAGCAGTAGAACTTTCTGTCACTGGGAATGGATAGAGGAGATGTGGTCCATAAATACAATGGAATATTACTCAGCCGTGAAAAAGAATGAAATAATGCCATTTGCAGCAACAAAGATGGAGCCAGACATGATCATGCTAAGTGAAGTAAGTCAGACAGAGAAAGACATATCATATGATATCACTCGTCAGTGGAATCCAATTTTTAAGAGGATAGAAAGGAACTTATTTACAAAACAGAAAAGACTTACTGAAAACAAATTTATGGCTACCAAAGGCTACCCCCCTATGGCTACCGTAGCGGGGAAGGGATAAATCAGGAGCTTCAGTTTAACAGAGACACACTACTAAATATAAAACAGAAAGCCAACAAGGACCTACTGTATAGCACAGAGAATACTACTCAATATTCTGTGATAACCTGTATGAGGAAAGAATCTGAAAAAGAATGAATATATGTACAACTTAATCACTTTGCTGTACACCTGTAAATCACTTCAATAAAACTATACTTCAGTAAAATTGTTTTAAAGAAAATATTAAAAAAAAAAAAAAAACAAAAACCCTTTGGTTCTTGCCTTGATCATGCCCTTGGCCTTTGTTCATTATGTAGGGTTAGTCCTACGTCTGTCTTTCAGATCATCAGTTCTACTATTTGAATAGGCAAGACTCTCCATGGCCTTGGCCTGGTGAGGTGCTCCTCATCTAGGAACTGTTAAGACTCCCTGGGACCCTAGAAGTATTTCACTGGGTGGGATGTGGTATGGCTATGGAGTACAGATCTCACCAGGGACCTCTGAGGCTATTCAAATGGCCCAAGAAAACCCTCCCAGTGATTCTTTATCTCTAAGATTCAGTTTTCTTATCTGTCCAGTGGAAGAGCTAGAGGAAATATTTGCTCCATTCGCATCCAGCTCTAACTTACTAAAAGTCTATGGTTAGCTAGACCTGCACATTTCCAGACCAGACCTTGTCCTACTCAGCTCTTCATACCACAGCCTCAGAACCAACCTCACACTTGCATGTGGTTGGTCTTCATTACCAGTCACCATCCTCACTCAACCAGGTCTTCCCCAGGGGCTCAGATGGTAAAAATCTGCCTGCAATGCAGGAGGCCTGGGCTTGATCCCTGGATCAGGAAGATCCGCTGGAGAAGGGAATGGCTACCCACTCAAGTATTCTTGTCTGGAGAATCCCACGGATAGAGGAGCCTAGCAGGCTACAGTTTGTGGGGTTGCAAAGAGTCGGACCTGAGAAGGCAATGGCACCCCACTCCAGTACTCTCGCCTGGAAAACCCCATGGACAGAGGAGCCTGGTGGGCTGCAGTCCATGGGGTCACTAAGAGTCGGGCATGACTGAACGATTTCACTTTCACTTTTCACTTTCATGCATTGGAGAAGGAAATGGCAACCCACTCCAGTGTTCTTGCCTGGAGAATCCCAGGGACGGGGAAGCCTGGTGGGCTGCAGTCTATGGGGTCGCACAGAGTCGGACACGACTGAAGCTACTTAGCAGCAGCAGCAGCAGCAAAGAGTCGGACTTGACTGAGCACCTAACACTTTCACTTTCACTTTCATCCTCCCTCAAACCTCTCCACATCTCGATGACAGGTCTCCATATGACAACCGGCCCTAGAAGAAAACAAACAGCTTTCTAGAGGCCACAGGACTAACAAGTAGCTGAACTGGACCCAGTCTTCTGATACTAAGCCCGGGGGTCCATTCAGCAGCTCCACCCTTCCCACAAGGTGCAGCTACAGGGCTGTGAATAACATCGGCCACCGGTAGAATTTCAACCTGCTGGTGTCAGTGAGTCCTAACGTATACATGCTACTGTATATAAAATAGATAACCAACAAGGACCTGCAGTAGAATATAGCACAGGGAACTCTACTCAATACCCTGTAATGACCTGTATAGGAAAAGAAGCCAAAAAAGAGTGGATGCAAGTATCTGTATAACTGAATCACTTTGTTGTACACCCGAAATGAACACAACATTGTAAATTAACTGTACTTCAAAAAAGAGAGAGAAAGAAAGGCAGGAAGCCCTTGTTTTCCCCTTTTCCTGTTTTTATTGAAGTGTAGTTGATTTAAATGTTGTGTTCATTTCAGGTGTACAGCACAGTGATTTGGTTATAAAGAAGTACTGTTTCTCCTCCATTGTGCTGAACAGGGGTTCAGCCAGACTGCATTAACATCCAACACAGGGCAGCCACAGTTCCGCTCAGTTCTTCCTTCCTAGTCTCAGGCATCTGATGGCCGAAGGGCTCTGTCCTGAGGACACTTCCAGGCTGCCCACTGGGGTCAGACACAGAGTTTGAAATTCACAAAGCAGCCTGGATCAGCTCCAGTGCTCCCCATCTCCACTTGAAAAGGGCAAAGGAATAATCATGGTATAAACCATGGTTTGGGTTTAAATTGGGGGTCTCCTTAGCCCTCATCCTCTTGTCATAATGGGCCCAAATCTGGAAGAAGGGACCATTCTCTTCACAGTCCCAAACCTGAGTGTCTACTGAAGGTGACAGGAGATGTGGGGGTAGGGGAGTGAGAGAGGGACCTGTATCTTGTCAGAGATAGAAATTGCCCAGAACACCAGCCTACATCATCCATCCTTCATCCGCAGGTCCCTCAGCATCTGCAGTGGCTCAAACTTGCAAAGACTCAGCCTTCTCAAAACATTTACATTTCTGCCAGGCAAAGATTCATGGGACTTTGAATCTCAAAGTACACAGGTTTTCATGAGAAGCTTCAAAAGGGATCCTGGTCATTTTGTGACAAATGAACCAGGCTTGCCAAAGTGTCACTTCAAGAATCTTTGCTTTACCCACATGGATTTTCTTTCTGGAATCCTACCTGTATCAGTTTTATAACTTCACTGACAACTCTTGAATGGTGCTTAATTGAAAGGAAACAGAGAGCAATGTCAACCGTGGCCCCCTGTTTCTGCAGAGTGCAGAAAGAGGTCACCCAGGGCGTGAAACAGTAGGACCAAGACAGGTGAAAGGGTGTTATGAAGACAAATCAAGCCAATGTCATCTGAAGATACCAAGAAAGGTTCATCCACATGATTTCAGCTTCAGAAGTACTCTCTAACCATCCAGAAAACACACACGCACACGCCCCAGTACCCTGCCCCCAAGGGGATTACTTATTCTGTCCTTCACGTGCTGAAAGAACAATCCTTAGTGTTTCTACCCTTTAAATACTTTGCCAGCAGCCTGAATTCATGAAAAGCATATTTATCTATTCACAGTTTTACCCATTTTGTTAAATTTGAAAGTCAGAACAAAGCATGTACATTCAATGCATGCGTACACATTAACGAATACAGTACTTCTGTACTATTAGCCCTGACCTTGAAACATCATTAGAGTTTTTTTTTTTTTTTAACCAGAGGGAAGATCTGAGAATTTCTATTTGGGTTTTTATTGTTGTTCATCACAGATGTGATAATGGTAACGACCTACAATAAGATGGGTCTCATCTGACTGCTGGGCAAGGGATGCGGAGAGGAGGCTGGGATGGGAGCAGAGGGTGGGAGTGGGGTTGAGGGGATGAGATGCTGTGAGCCAATCACACAGCATGGCAACTCAAGACCTCATCACCCTACAGCTGGAGTCAATATTTAGTGAAGATTTTATGTGATAATATGTCAATTCAGGGGCTTCCCAGGTGTCATTAATGGTAAAGAACCTACCTGCCAATGCAGGAGATATAAGAAATGCTCGTTTGATTCCTGAGTCAGGAGATCCCCTGGAGGAGGGCATGGCAACCCACTCCAGTATTCTGGCCTGGAAAAGCCCATGGACAGAGGAGCCTGGTGGGCTACAGTCCACAGAGCTGCAAAGAGTCGGACACGACTGAAGCGAATTAGCACAGACACACACTTGTCAATTCAGAGTTGCAAAATATTGTTTAATCCTGATTTAGTATAGGCTACCGGTACTTCTCAAGACCTACCAGGAATTGATGTTCCATCTGCAAATGTGAATAATGACTATTTGCGTGGTCCCTGGGAAGAGGAGAGAGGTGTCTTTAAATAGATTTAAGAGGGTTCAAGACACAGCTCAAGCTACAGTCCTACTCCATGGATGGAGCCATCATCCCATCAGTTGTTTTTAATATCCTCAATGGCATTTTGAGGGCATTTTTAAAAAATATCCTTGATGATGGACGGAAGAATAAATGCTTATTCTTTAATGATGGATATATGCATAGAGGCAACCAAGAAAAGGCAGTAGAGTGTCGAGGTTAAGGACAGGGCTCTTTCTGAGTGGAGGTTGGCTTCACTGGAATAAAGTACACTCTGTATACGGCAGTATCACTCCCTCCACTTAATGGAGGGACAGGCCATGCACCAGAGGAGAAGAGGGGAACAGATACTCACAAACACAACCGAAGGAGGGGATCACTCCTGCCCGGGCTGCAGCCCATCCCCCAGATGGGACCAAGAGACCAGGGAGTAATGCAGGGAAACACATGACACTTCCAAAGCCAGAATGTCCACATGGTCAACTGATTGAAAACTGCAGCGCCCCAGATGCCCAAATACGCATTCTTGAATTTATGCATTTGTCCAAATACCATCCCTCCCATCATTTTCACTCTGTTGAGTCTGCCCCCAAATCCTACTCAAGATCTCCTTTAGGGGTCCTGGACCACTCCCACCCGCACACAGGCCATGGCCCTACCTTGGTGATGGCTCTGATGCAAACTGCTTTCCTTCCAGATGTGTGCAGCCTACCTTGTGCATCTGTGACCCAAATCATGCAAAGAGCCAGGTGGTTGCTTTACATTATATCTCATGAGCTCAGCTGGCATTAAGCAAACCTATCTGATTTTTCCCTGTGTGTGTACTTTCAGTTCTGTTTTTGGTGCCAACCTGTTATTACTTTTATATTTCATGCTTCACTTTACCTCTCATCAATTTGCTCTCCCATATTTATGTGTATAAAATATCTCCAAATGTATATTCAAGAAAGTAACACACGGGTGGTCTCTGGGTGGAAAGGAACTGGGTGGCTATGGGATTGTCTGGAAGGGAGACTTTTGAATGTTTAATGTTGAACCACATGAGGAAATACCTAATCAAGAAGCACAGAGGACTTCTGGGCCGTGAAAATACTCTGTATGACGTTATAATGATGGATACGTGTCATTTTATATTTGTTCAAATCCAGGAGAAGGAAATGGCAACCTACTCCAGTATTCTTGCCTGGAGAATCCCATGAACAGAGGAGCCTGGCGGGCTATAGACCATGGGGTCACAAAGAGTCGGACGTGACTAAAGCAACTTAGCATGAGCATAGCGTGATAAAATACACACAACGCCATGAGTGTCAACTATGAACTCGGGGATTGTGCTAAGTCACTGTAGGTTCATCCCTTGTAACAAACGTACCATCTGGTGGGGCATGTTGATAATGAGGCAGGCTGTGGGGGGCAGGAGCTGTGGGCAGGAGAATCTGTACATTCTTCACAATTTTGCCATGAACCTCAAATTGCTCTTAAAAAAAGTCTTTTTTAAGTCAGAAGAAAATACTTGGAAAAGTAAATAATGAAAAGAATGATAAGACTTCAGGAGGCAGTTGCAACTAGTGAGGAAGAGAGCAGTGGAAGAGGAGCCATCTGCCACCAGGAGGAGAATCCCAGGGAAAGAGGGAGATGCTTAAAGAGCATTTTGAGACTGCTGCTGCTGCTGCTAAATTGCTTCAGTTGTGTCCGACTCTGTGCAACCCCATAGACGGCAGCCCACGAGGCTCCCCCGTCCTTGGGATTCTCCAGGCAAGAACACTGGAGTGGGTTGCCATTTCCTTCTCCAATGCATGAAAATGAAAAGTGAAAGTGAAGTCGCTCAGTCGTGTCCAGCTCTTAGCGACCCCATGGACTGTAGCCTACCAGGCCCCTCCATCCATGGGATTTTCCAGGCAAGAGTACTGGAGTGGGGTGCCATTGCCTTCTCTGATTTTGAGACTACTGTATATAAAATAGATAACTAATAGGAATCTACTGTATAGTACCAAGAGTTCTACTCAATACTCTGTAATGATCTATATGGGAAAAGAATATAAGAATGAGTAGATATATGTATACATGTAACTGATTCCCTTTGCTGTATAGCAGAAACTAACACAACATTGCAAACAATCATACTCTGATAAAAATTAATTTTAAAAGAGAAAACTATTAGAAGCATTTGTGGTATACTATGGAATGCAACCACCTTCCCCCAATCTGCAATACTGAAATAGGTCAGTAAAAGTCTACAAAATGTATCAAAATGTGAGGATATTGGGAACCCTTGTTCCCTTGTGTTGGGAATATACAGTGGTGTTGCTGTTATGGAAAACACTATGACAACTTTTCAAAAAACTGAACAAGGAGTTACCTTATGGTCCAGCTATTCCACTGCTACATACTAAAGGGATTGAAAACAGAGTCAAAAGGAGATGTTTGCACACCCATGTCCATAGCACATGGCCAAAAGGTGGAAACAACATGAATGTCCCTCCATAGGCGAACAGATAAGCAAAATTCGGTCTATCCATATGCTGGACTATTATTCAGTCTTAAAAAAGAAAGAAATTCTAACACAGGCCGAAACACGGATGAAGCTGAAGGATGTCATGGTAAGTGAAATGAGGCAGTCACAAGACAAATATTGTATAATTCCACTTATACGAGGTACCTAGAATATTCAAATCCATAGAAACAGAAAGTAGACTGGTGGTTGCCAGAGGTTAAAGCGGAGGTGGGGGAAGAATGGGGAGTCATTGTTTAAAGGGTACACAGAGTTTCAGTTTCACAAGATAAAGAAAGAGCTCTGGACATGGAACAACAACGCAGAGTTGCACAACGGGGACGTGCTTACCATCCCTGACCTGGACACTGTTATGCTAAGGTTTACATTACGTGTATTTCACTGCTATTTAAACAAATTTTAATTTCTTTTTAAATGCTTTGTAAGTCAAGGTTTTGTGTGTGTGTGTGTGTGTCGTGCTGCATGGGGGATGGGAGAGGCAAGGGTGGGTGGCAGTGTGCTAAGCCTAGATTCGAGGCAAGGGCAAGATGGAGCAGCATCCTCCGTGCGGCATCTCTAGGGCAGACTCCTCACCAGTGATGAGCAATGCTCAGGTGGCTTATCTGGCCCTAGATTGTATCCCAATTCTCCTCCAACAGTGGTGCCACATGGAAGCTGAGCCTGGATCTGACCCAAGCACTCTGACTCCAGATTCTGCACTCTTAGGTAATACTCTGTGCTGCCTCTCTTTTCTTAACAAAGTGTCCTCCCCAAACCAGCTCCAAAGCCAAGAGCAAAGACTCCAATAATTCATTCAGCTGAAGTAAGTTTTTTACTGAAAATGGGTCAGGTGACAGGTAATGGCCTGGGTGAGGCTTCTGGTAAGCACTGAGATACAGAGTCTCAGGGATCAAGACCCTCTCTGTATCTGTGACCATTTGCCTCACGATGCACCTGACTGATGAGCAGAGGTGAGCGAGGACAAGGAAATGGCAGACGATTGATCAGATCCCTGCCTAAGCCACCAAAGTTCCATTCCACAGTCTCATTACCTTCCAGGGAGAGGAGGAAACCCAGCAGGAATGGCAGCCAATCCACAGGTGCTGGGAAACGTCCTAGAAAGTCTCCTGGTGAAGAAGCAGATGGAAGCAAGTGGGTTGACTTGACATTTGGGTCACCATCCTCATCACTTCCTCCTCTGATGGATCTCATCTCCAAGGGCTTCTGGCACCCAGGCTCTCTTAACAATGGAAATAGGTGTGGGATTGGGAGTAATGCTCAGGGTGGCTTCCACAGAAGTGGGTTGAATCATGATAAAGGAGGGAAGCTGGGGATGAATGAGTTCAGGCCTCAGGCCAGAGCAGGCAAGGGGAGCTGCAGACACAGGGCTCAGGCATAGGATGGGGAGAGGGACAATGAGAAGAGATGAGGCAAAGAGGTGAAGACTGTGGTGATGCTCCCATAAGGAGCTGGGCATTTGCACCACTGAGAATGGAAGGACCAGGAGGAAGGGGCTGGGGGACCAGGCCAAACCATAAATGCCGAATAACAAAGCTTATCCCCGACGATGGCCAAGCCATCTGGGATGAAACATCCACCTTCCCACTCCAAGCCACCTTGAGCCTTACTCCCCATCTCACACCTATTTCCACTGTTAAAAGAGCCTGAGTACCAGGAACCCTCCATCAGAGCAGGAAGTGATAGGGATGGTGAGCAGAATGTCAAGTCACACTTCCCCTGGACTTGGAAGGGAAAGTCTTTGTGAAACGAAACTTCAGAATGACAACAAAAATTGATGAAGAAAGAAAAATGGCTGAGATAAAATGGTGATTTCTGAGAGCAGCTGAGACCTTCAGTGTTGGGGAGGGGGTCCTCTGGACTGTCGCCCAGGTCAGACTCAACTGCACCTTATCAGGGTCTTTCCCACTGAAGTTTCCAGCATCACTAAGGTGCACAGAATGCTCACTAAACCATTTGGGGGTTTTATCTTTTTTCACTAAGGAAATAGGGGATGCCCAAGTTTGGGTCCCCAAACCAGAAAGACTGTGGGTGCCTCAAATAAAGCAGGGGGTTTCAGGGCAGTC
>NW_011495024.1:1455991-1489802 GCF_000754665.1 Bison bison bison
CACCCTCCGTGCTGCCTCTCCCGCCTCCACCCCCTCCCCACCCTAGCCTTTTCCTCTCTCCCTTCACTCCCCCATTCGCAGAGAGGGCTGCCCACAGGGAGGTCTCATCTCTCTCACCTGTTGCTCTCAACCTTACTCGGCCTAAAAGTATCTGGAGGAATCTGTAGAGCCCCTCCCCCATCCCCCACTCAGAGGTGGAGGATGAAGCCCAGGAATCTGCATTTTTAATGAGCATCCCAAGCTGCACTGATACTCCGGAGTAGAACCTGCTGGAGGGCAGACACGCTGTCTTGCACGGATCACCCGTGCACTCAGCACACACATTCCCACCCATGCGCACACTGACACGCACACACTCAGGGCTGCAGATGCACTGCAGCTAGCTGCCACTCTGTCAGTCAATTCCCGAGCAGCTGGAGCCTGGGAAGGCGTGTGTCATGGTGTTCTCGTCCCTCTGAACCCCTCACCTGCTATCTGACAGCTTCCCATCCAGAAACCACCCGGTACAGTAAAAAGCAGAAAAAAGAAAGCCGTTAGACCCCAGTGAATGTTATTTTTAATGAAAGTGGTGCGTTTTGAGTCACCGTGTTGAAACCAGATTATAAATGAGTCATCAGGGAATCAACCACAAAGAGCATCTGTGAAGGTGATCTACAGGAGTGCTCTGACGCCTGCTGTCCCTTCACACACTTCGCAGAGACGCTGTCAGCCTTGGAGCTGGTCTGGAGCATCTGCTGCCGCGTCAGCTCAAAAGGCTGCTATGTTGTCACCAACGGGATTCCCCCTCCAGCCGGCAGCGTGGTCCCACCCACAGAGCAAAGGCAGCCATCGCTGAAGGATGCTGTGGTTACATCATAGCTACTGGCTTTCAGGTAGTGACTGGAGACGGTCACAGGCCATCTGCTCCTCCCATGCTCCCATACTCCATCCTCCCCCCGGTCCTCGAAAGGTAGCCTGGTCCTAGGGCAGAAAAGAGGGACTTAAAGTGGGCTCGAGTGCCCAGTCTAATGGGGTGGCCGCTAAGAGGCAGGTAACAGCTTCCTGTTTCTCTTGTCTGAAATGTAAATGGTATCACTCGCCTGCCTCCCTCACAGGAAGGTTGCAAGGTTCTCGTGGGACTGTGTTTGACATGATCACAGGTCATTCCAAGTCGTCGGTGAAAGAGGTCAAACCTACTGTCTGGAATAAGCTTTCACCCACCAGCAACCTCCACCCAGAACGGAACCAGGTACGCAGATCCGTATGGACTGGCGGAGCAGTGTGAGGTTAAATGCTCCTTCATGTCCCACCCGGAAAGGAGACACCACTGTTCACCTTGCCCCTGAGAAAACACGAGGTGGAGGCCAGCCAGTGGGGAGACTGTCCCAGGTCTCCACACACGACCTCGGGAAGGACTCGCAGACCATCTGGGGAGTGCCGCTGGGCTCCTGGGCAAAACTATGGTCCATGTACAGCAGCCACTCAGTAAAACTGTCAACTGTTGAGCATGTGACCAAATTAAAAAAAAAAAAAATCTTCAAAGAAGGTGAGGAATTCATTAAATCTGCTCAAAAGAGAGGGAGGGCAGAGGAAGAAAGAAAAAAGCTGTTTTGCAGAGCCAACTGAATGCCTCTTCCATGCCTTGCAGACTGATGACTAGAATCAGCATTAAAGTGGAAGAGAGGAAAAAAAAAAAAAAGAGGTTTTTAGGGACAGGCAAATCTATACTAGCAGGCTAGCATCTTCCTGGTTCCGGGTCCTTGCAGAGGCTATGCACTGTCGCTGGGCCTGTTTTCCAGTACCCTTTCTCCCAGGATGGCTGTGAGAATTAAGCAGAATCATATATGTGTTGTACCTACAAAGCGCCTGGAACATATTTAACAATGCACTTTGGTCTCTTTCTGTGGACAGTTGCAAAATACAGCCGCAAATTCTTCCTATCTTGGCAAGCAAGCCTCTTGGCAATGACTAGGCGTCTCTTCACATCAAGAGTTAAAGTCTGTTTGCCTTCTCCCTTGAATCTGAGTTCGCTTTAGCCTGAAGCATTTAGCAGAAGTAACAATGTGTGGCTTCCAAGGCAAGTCCTTACAGCATTCACACTTGCCCTCTGGAAATGCTGCCCTGGGAGCACCGTGTTAAGGAATCTGGTTTAGCCTACAGATGAGAAGAGGCCATACGGAGAAGTGAGGTCCCCATCTTGACTGCCAGCACCAGCTGCCAGAGCGGTCACTGATGCCATCCTGAGATGACCTTCCAGCCCAGCTGAGCCTCTGGCTACTGAAGCCACATGAGTGAGCCCAGACAAAATCAGCAGAGAAACTGTCTAACTCACCCAAAAAATCATGAAAAATAATAAATCCTTGTTGTGTGAAGTCCCTGAGCCTTAGGCTGATCTATTATGCAGCACATTTTACTGAAACACATTTCCTCTCGTCCAACTCCAAAGCCTCTTCTCCCTTGGCCACTCTTGAATTTCCCCAAGCCATGCCTGGCAGACTATTCAATGAAATACTAACAGAGAATTTACCAGGACCAGGAGCTGTGATCATGAAGTCATTTTCACAGGTACATGCTAGAATAATTCGTCAATCAATTAAACAGCATCCACCAAGCTAAGTTGATAGTCAGCAAGTAAGCCTGTTCTACACTGAAAATAGATCACAAATTCAGCTCTGCATACCCATCTCCACCACAGTCCCCATGGACTGTAGCTGACCAGGCTCCTCTGTCCATGGGATTCTCCAGGCAAGAATACTGGAATGGGTTGCCATGCCCTCCCGAGGGGATCTTCCCTACCCAGGGATCAAGCCCGAGCCTCTCCTGCACTGGCACATGGGTTCTTTACCACTAGTGCCGGCTGGGAAGCCCAACAGTGATATCCTCCTAACTGGTATCTCCCTTTGAATTCCGTCACCCCACTCATTGCCATTCTCCACAGAGGGGTTTTTGAAATATATTCAGTCATTCAACACAAATTTAGTTTTGAGCACAGATATCAACCTCCATAGGGTTTACTTCCTAGTTGACATTTTGATATTTAATAAGTAAATTAGTAAATAAAATATGTGGTGATAAGTAAATTAATAAACTATGTGGGGTTGAGTGTCAAGGAAAAATTAAGTGGGAAAAGTGAAGAGGGTTCGGTAATGTTGGAAAGGGCTGCGACTTTATGTAGGATAGCCAGGGAAGGTTTCAACGAGACAGTGACATTTGAATAAAGACCAGTGGTTTCAATGAGATAGTGACATTTGAATAAAGACCAGTGGAAATACCAAGAGTAAGGACCCCAAAGCATAACCATTCCTGGTAAACTTCAGGAATAGTAAGGTCAGTGCGACTACAGTATAATAAGCGAGGATATGAGCAATATGAGATGAGTTCAGAGAGGTAACGTGGAAGAAAGGTAGAGAAAAATCAGACTACATAACACCTTATAAGTCAATGTAAGAACTTAGGCTTTTGCTCTAGAGACACAGAGAGCCACAACAGCATTTTTTTTATTTTTGGCCACACTCTGCCATAGGTAGGATCTTAGTTCCCTGACCAGGGTCAAACCTGGGCCCCCTGCTTTGGAAAGTGGGGTCTTAACCACTGGACCACCAAGGAAATTCCAAGAAAGCATTTTTACCAGATCATAGTGACGTGGTCTGATGTACTTTTTTTTTTTTTTTGCTGCACTGGGTTTTCATTAGGTTATTTTTGTGCGGGCTTTCTCTAGCTGTAGTGAGTGGAGGCTACTCTCCATTGCGGTACCCAGGCTTCTCACTGCAGTGGCTTCTCTTGTCTCAGGGCTTAGTTGCCCCCTGGCACATAGAATCCTTCCGGACCAGGGATCAAACCCATGTCCCCGGCACTGGCAGGTGGGTAGTCCTTCCATTGCACCACCATCTTAATAGTAGTATTCTGAATACTGTATTGACTATAGACTGAAGAAGATGCTGGGATGATCCCTATAGCATAATTTTTTAATCTTTCTAAATTTCACCATGAAAAAAAAGAGTATAGGTAGTACAGAATAGCAAAAACAAAAATTTACAGATGATATGTACCACAAACTGACAAAGCACCTCCCTGATCTCCAAAAGGTAAGTGGATAGGAACAAACAGCCAACAGCTACAAGACCTGAGTAGGATTAACATCTGTACAAGAGAAAACAAAGGAGAGAATCAAGGATCTGACAAACCTGGAAATCCCAAAATCCTCACGTACTCCCAGGTACCTGAAGAAATACTCAGGAAATCCCAGGTACTCAGTGGGGAGCTGAGAAAGTCAATTTGAAACTGGAAGAGTTTTCCCCACTCAATTAATGGGTGAGTTCAAAGTTCCTGCAGCAGGAAAGGTCGGAAAGGGCTAGAGGTGTCTGGGAAAAAGAAAGGGAATAAGTGAAAGCCCATCCAAAAGGGGCGGGGGGCGGGGTCCCTGGTGGCCTCCTGGTTAGGATTCTGGGTTCACCGCCATGACCCAGGTTCAGTCCCTTGTTGGGGAACCAAGATCCTGCAAGCCACGTGGTGCTGCTAAATAAATAAATAAAGGATAAGGGGAACCGAGCCTGGAGACTTCTGAAAGTAAACCAACAGATTCCTGAACACTACACACAAACAGAAGAGGAAACTCGACAGCAATGAAGTTAGAGAAGCCAAGTGGAACTATGTCAATGAGAGATTCAGAAAAACTAATTTCATATAAAATTTTTCAACAACAACAAAAATACAAATTTATTTTAGGAAACATGTAAAAGTCATAGAATCACACACCCTTGTAGAACATAAAAATGCCAGAAAGACAGAGACACAAAATAAGTGAAATCTACAACATATTTCCAAAAAGGCTAAAAGAAAAACATAAATTAGAGCTATAACTACTCAGAATTAAAACGATAGAATGCAGGAAGGTATTAGGCATATTTTATTTTTCCACCCAGGGAAATCTTTTTTTTAATTATTTTTAATTGGAGGATGATTGTTTTACAATATTATGTTAGTTTCTGCCATACATCATCATAAATCAGGCATAGGTATACATATATCCCCTTCATCTTTTTTTTTAAATCATTTTTAATTGAAGGGCAATTGCTTTCAGATATTGTGTTGGTTTCTGCCGAACATCAACATTAATCAGCCATAAGTATGCATATGCCCACTCCCCCTTAGGAATGTTTTAAGTCTTATCAGAAATCAGATTAAATTTAACAGAAGACAATTGTAGTAATGTTGTGATATAATAAGAAATATATATTTGGTCTTTGTCCCCAGTTCCTCACAAAGAGCTCCTAAAGCCTTTGTAAGTTCCTGAGTGACAGGGGTGAGAAGGGATGTTATTCATAATGAGATCCTGTCAACCATACTCAAATTTATGCTAATGAGGTGACTCTCTGTGGACCCCTAGATAACTTCAGGATGGGGCTGGTTGCCAGAGGAAACAACCACGCAATAAGAGCATTAAAACTTGCAGCCCCACTCCTTGACCTCAGTGGAAGAAAGGGAGACGGGGGATTGAATTAACCACCAGTGGCTGCTGATTTAATCACTCAAGCTTATGCTGTGGAACCTCCACAAAAACCTAAACAAATGAACATCCAGATTTGTGCAAACATCCATGTTCCATGAGGGTGATGCACCACTAACTCCTCAAAGACAGAAGCTCCTGTACTTGGGACCCTTCCAGACCTTACCTATGTAACTCTTCATCTGGCTGTTCAGTGTTCCCCTTGGTTCCATAAACCATTACAGAAAATCATTGAATCTGAGGAGGCACTCAGAGAAATCCTCAATTTGTAGCCAAATCAGATCGAAGTGTGGATAATCTGGGGACCCACAACCTGTGACTGACAGCGGAAATGGGAAGCAGTCATGTGGGACTGAGCCCTTAACCTGTGGGGCCTGCACTAACTCCAGGTAGTTAGTGTCAAAACGAATTAAATTATAAGACACCTGGTTGATGTCCATGGAGAAATGGAGAATTTTTTGATGTGGAAAACCCATATGTGTGGTCAGAAGTCTTGTGAGCAGAAACAGATTATAATAGTATAAAGAGTGCATAAATCCAGCAGATAATGGAAACAGAAAATTTTAAGGAAAAAATTATGTCAAAAGAAATGAAGAAAGAATGAAAAGGGATTCAAGAGAAAGTAACAAGTATAGAAGACAGGCAAAGAAGATCCAACATAATATAACAGAAGTCCCTAATTCAGACAACCAAAGCAAGGAACAGAATCAAAACTAAAATCTATAATTCAAGAACAATTTTAAATGTTAAAAATTAAATATCCAAAGCTTTCAACTACAAATATAAAGTCAAAATGAACCCAGAACAAGTAATACCAAAACATATTCTGGTAAAATTTCTAGACTTTAATAACGTGGGTCCCGAGATTATATGTTATACATATAAAATCTCTTAGAAATCCAAGGGGGGAAAATAAAACCAAAACTACTAACAAGGAAAGGAGAATCAGATTTTTCAACAGCCATACATTATGCCAGCAGAATATATGGAAAGAAGGTGAGGATGGAAGAAGGGAAAACTGACTGGAAACAGAACCAGTGGAGTTTACTGATGGATCAGACAGGAATGTGAGAGAAAGAACAGAGTCAAGGATGACCTGAGCAACTAGAAGGATGGAGTTGCCATTTGATGACATTGACTGTGGGAGGAAGAGGTTTGGGGCAGGAAATAAGTGCAATAGTTTGTACATATGACATTTTAATTATCTATTAATAATCTATGTGGAGAGCTGAGCAGGCAGCCATATAAAGAATCTGGAATTCAAAACTGAGGTCTGGGTTAGAAATAAATATTTCAAAATCAGTAGCATATAGGAGCTATTTGAAGTCACGAGACTGGACACAATCAATGAGGGAGTGAGCGTAGAGAATATTCCCCTGTTCAAAACCTCACACTGGCTTACCATAAAACCCAAACCTTTCATTATGGCCAGCAAAGCCCTACGTGTGGCTCCCTCTCATTTCTTATGGCTCGCCTCACTCTCTCAGCTCTCTGAGGCCATGGCGCTGTCCCTAGTGAAATCTCATTCCCAACCAGGGCCTTTGCACTTGCTGTGCCCTAGGACCAGGCTCTGTTCCCCCAGCTATGAACCTGCATACGCACATCATTCCACTCTCTGCTTAAATGTCAGCTCCTCATAGACGTGTTCTGACATCCTATCCAAAATATCTGCCTCCCACAGGCCTTCCTTGGTGGTCCAGT
Source organism: Bison bison bison (assembly GCF_000754665.1). Classification (NCBI taxonomy): domain Eukaryota; kingdom Metazoa; phylum Chordata; class Mammalia; order Artiodactyla; family Bovidae; genus Bison; species Bison bison. Next base: position 1,463,178 of record NW_011495024.1, read on the forward strand.
GGCTAAGAATCCACCTTCAAATGCAGGTTTGATCTCTGGTCAGGGAACAAAGATCCCACATGCCACGGGGCAACTCAGCCTGTGTACCACACCTACTGAGCCCTTGTGCTCTAGGGCCTGCATCCTTTAGTCCACTTTATTTTTCTCCCATTTCCAGGTTGCCTATTATAGTTTCTATTACTGCATTAACAAGTTACCCCAAAACTTAGTGGCTTTGTGTAACTATCTTATTATGCGCATGGACTTTGTGGGTTGGAATTTGGATAGCACACAGAGAAGATGGCTTGTCTATGCTCTACAATGTCTGGAGCCTCAACAAGGAAGACTCGAAGGCTGATGGTGACTCAACAACCAGGCTTTAAAATCAACTGAATGCTTCACTAATATATCTGGCATCTGAGCTCAGTCCATCTCAAAGACTGGGACTGTGGACCAGAAGGTCTGTGTGTTGTGTGTGTGTTCAGGGACTAAGTCATGTCCAACTCTTTGCAACCCCGTGGACAACAGCATGCCAGTCTCCCCTGTTCTCCACTATCTCCCGGAGTTTGCTCAAGTTTATGTCCATTGAGTCAGTGATGCTGTCTAACCATCTCATCCTCTGCCATCCCTTACCCATTTGGCCTTCAATCTTTGCCACCATCAGGATCTTTTCCAATGAGTTGGCTCTTCACGTGAGGTGGGCAAAGAATTGGAGCTTCAGGTGCAGCATCAGTCCTTCCAATGAATATTCAGGATTGATTTCCTTTAGGATTGACTGGTTTGATCTCCTTGCAGTCCAAGAAACTCTTGAGAGTCTTCTCCAGCACCACAGTTTGAAAACATCAGTTCTTTGGCACTCAGCCTTCTTTATGGTCTACATGTGTCCGCATGGAAGCCATCTCTGTGTGGCTTGGCTTCCTCACATCATGGCAGCCATGGAAGAGTCAGACTTCTCACTTGGTTACAGAGATGCAAAAGCATTGTCCCAGCAAACAAAACAGAGCTTCATCACATTTTGTGACCCAGCTTCAGAAGTCGTACAGTGTCACTTACCCTGTGCCTTCCTGGTTAAAGCAGTCTCAAGTCTGTCAAGAAGAGGGACATAGACTTCATCTCCTAAGAATCTAAAGAATCTTGAGCCTGGGTACTGCCATATTGTCCGAGATGTAGTCTCAGAGCTGAGCTATTCTTCCCAAGCTTGCTGCCAGCTGCCTGTTGAAAGAATTGTCTCCTGAATGTTCCTCTGTTGACCTGTGAATATCTTGCTCTATCTCTGCCTACCCCTAGCTATCTGAATTCTCAGCTGCTCCACTATTTATCAAGAAGTCTTTACCAGATATAAGACCCTGACTCCACAAAAAAGAGCACCCCGTGTTTCCCTCTTTACAAGAGGGCTTCTAAATCTGTCAACGGCCCCTCCTCCATGATGGATGTTCCATCTCCAATTTACAACCTGGTCCCTGTTAATCCTCCGAAAATTCTTGTCGGGACTCCTTACAAGGATGAAATACTTCTCTGAACATTGAAAAAAATCACAGAGACACAACAAAAGAGTTATTAAACAAGTTTACAGTGGTTTCTTCACAAGGCCATTTGATTGAAAATAATTGGACAGGAAAAATTAATTCCAGACTGAACTGAGTAGTTATTTTCCGAAATGGAAAGAAATGCTTCTCCTTCCATCATCAAAGCCCCTAAAAATGCCACCAAGATTGTGGAATACCACTGACTTGAAACAGGAAGCCAAATGACTGGAAATCCAGCTGCCCCTGGTTTATTCCTATTTACGCCCACAGATTCACCCTTTGGCCTGAGCACACTTGACTCAGAGAAGGGTTACATGTGCCTGAACACCTAGCACTGGCTTTGAAACGCTTTGCACGGCAATCACCAACAAGAATTTTGGTTGGTGTAAACGTGAGGCTGGGCGCAGAGTTATGTGAAATAATGGGACAGAAAGAGACAAGGGACCACATCCCAGAGGGGGATGGAATGAAGCAAAACAAAGGAAGAGAAGGACCAGATCCAAACCCAGACCCCACACATAGGCTAGGACATGGCTTGGGTTGTCTGGAAGCAGTTCCCAGACAGAAACCTCAGTGTGATGAATCAGTTTCCTTGGACATTGAGGGGATAAAGAGTCCACTGTAGAGACAGAGCATATTTATCCAAGGAATGGCTGTGAGAACTGGGCATGGGCAGGGGGCGGGGAATGGAGTGTGGAGTATGCGGTGGGGAAAAGCCACCATGAATCCCCAGTCTAGACACTGAGCCCATAACACCCAGGGAGAAGCAAACTATCTTAAAAAAAGGGTGTGTTTGCAAGAAGCCAGTTGAGACCGGCTCTGAAATGGCTGGTGGTGATACCAGAATCAGATTTTGCAGACAAGCCTTTAAAAATCAGAGTGGAGAAAATAGAGATGAATTTAAGACAGATTTTAATAGGAGCACAAGTCTTCTTTTCTAGCCTGTAAATCACATTCCATTGTAAACAATGCCATAAAAAATGTCTACAACTCTAAACAGCACAAATTTCCACGTATTAGAAAAAGGCTCCCTTATGTGAACCAACACAATTACATTAAGCACAAAAGCAATGTTCAGACAACCTTTCATAATTCAGGACTGTTGTCACTCACAAGGGTGTTGAGACCAATACTGTACATTCCACACCCAGACAAATCCCACCACGAGACCAGCAGAGACCTACGTTATGCACTTTGGAAAAAATGGCACTTTTCCTCTTTTACTTTCCGCTCAAAAGAAGGTCCCAATTCTTTTGTAACCAGCCCTACAAATGCCTGATAAATTCCAGACTGCTGTTAGCTGCAGGACCCAGGGCTCGAGGCTACTTTTAAGTGTCTCTGTACTGAAGAAATAACAGCAACTCATATTTGTGTCATTTTTTTGTGTGTGCTTAAGAGGCATTTTTACATACATTATCTCAGCTGAGTCTCACAAAAACCATGTGAGGTCAGTGTGGCATATACATTCCCTTAGCCCAAAGCCCTTCTGTCTCTCCTTGGAGACAGGGAGGCATTTGGAAGGAATGAAAACAGTCTCCCTCCCTGACTCTACTGTGCACCAGGGCCTTCTCATCCTCCAAGAAAATAAACAAGCTTTTATAGTCCCAGGGTGTAGGTGCCACTTTGGTGGGCAGTGGGCGCCATTCAACATGCTTTTGTTGTGGGAGACATGGAAAGGGAGGGAGCTAGGGTGGAGAAAGGGGAGTCAGTTACCAGGTTTGGGGGACCAGAGATAGTTGAGGATCCTGGAAGTTCTGAAGGCAGTGCCAGGGGACAAGGAGCAGGATGAGGTCAAGTGTCTGAGGCATGTTCTAGTGGCCATCCTAAAGGAAATCAGTCCTGAATATTCATTGGAAGGACTGATGCTGAAGCTGAAGCTCCAATACTCTGGTCACCTGATACGAAGAACTGACTCATTAGAAAAGACCCTGATGCTGGGAAAGATTGAAGGCAAGAGAAGAAGGAGACAACAGAGGATGAGATGGTTGGATGCATGCCTAACTCAATGGACGAGAGTTTGAGCAAGCTCTGAGAGTTGGTGATGGACAGGGAAGCTGGGTGTGCTGCATCCATGGAGTCACAAAGAGTCAGACACAACTGAGTGACTGAGCTGAACTGAACTGAACCAGTGGTCAGGCGAGACCAGAGAGCCAAGCTCAGCTCTGAGAAGCGAAGGCAGTCGGACCTAGTAGGAAGCCCACCAGGATGGAGTGTGAGACCCCTTGCCTTCCCCTGAGCTGGACCAACTTCCTCCTAGGACTTCCAGCCCCCCCACCTCAGTGCCAAATTGCTAAGCTATCCAAAACATCCCATAGACATTTGTAAGCCCTCGTGGGACCTGGAAACCCCAGCGAGGATGGAAAAGGAACGCTAAGTCTTGTTCTTTGGGGCCAGATGGGCACACTTGAGACCACTACAAGCCAAGGAGAGATGGGAGTGGACATCACTTTTCCACTGGATTTATTGAACCATCATCACCACCATCATCATCAATATTTGCCCATCCTTTCTGGTAAGTCATTAAGGCGCAGTGAAGACAAAGGACTTGCCAGGATCTCATAGCTAGTGAGTAACACCACCACCTTACTCTGACTCTAAGGCCCTGATTACTTTATTAAACCTGCTCTAAGGGTAAAGAACCCCAACCACTGTGTGCACTTGTCAAATGAGGAGAGGCCCTGGGAATTCCCTGGTGGTACAGTGGTTAGGACTTGGCGTTGTTACTGCTGGGGCACAAGTTTGATTCCTGGTAGGGGGACTGAGGGGCTTCCCAGGTGGTGCTAAGGGTAAAGAACACACCTGCCGAAGCAGGAGATGTAAGAGATGCAGGTTTGATCTCTGGGCAGAAAGATCTCCTGGAGAAGGACACAAAAACCCACTCCAGCATTCTTGCCTGGAGAATCCCATGGACTCAGGAGCCTGTCGGGCTACAGTCCTTAGGGTCTCAAAGAGTTGGACATGGCTGAGCGACTTAGCACACACGCAGGGTAACTAAGATCCTACAAGCCAGATCGCATAACAACAACAAAAAAAGAGGGCGGCCCTATGTTCTCCCTGTCCCTGGCTGCCCTGGCCCCATGGTTCTAGCCCTGGGGCCCTGACTTGGAGGAGATGTCTCTTGCAGAATGACCACTATCACGCCCTTGGCTTTCTCTCAACAGTGTTTCCTTTGTCCCTGTCCTGGGCCTGCTTTATAAGGTGCGTGCTCAGTAGCTCAGTCATGTCCAAGTCTCTGTGACCCCGTGGACCGTATCCCGCCAGGCTCCTCTATGCATGGAGTCTTCCAGGCAAGAACACTGGAGTGGGTTGCCATTTCCTCCTCCAGGGATCAAACCCGCACATCTTGTGTCTCCTGCATTAACAGGCGGATACTTTACCACTGAGCCACCTTTGCATAATGAAGCCCTTTTTAATACTGGGGGGAAAAAATGTAAAACCTTGGCTTGGAAAGAATCCCAGACAGACCCAGCGGACACAGTTCCCCGGAAGCTGGGAGCATTTCTGCTCAGCTCCAGGTGCAGTCACCCAGGACGTGCTCCGGAGGGGCTATTTTGTGACCAGACAGAAGAGCCCTCTTCTCTACTATGCCTGTGAAAGTAGCAGCTGTGCTGTGTTCTTCTGTCCAGGAAACTAGCAAACGACTCAGAGAAAATTCCCAAGAAAAGCAACAAAGATGATTAATGAGCTAGACGAGCAAGTGAGGGCCTTGGCAGGTCACACTGGCAGAGCCGGGTGGGTACCGCTCATGGGAGAAGGAGCTGGCCCCATAGAGAGGAAATAGTCAGCGATGGCCCCAGGGAGTAGTAGTTCTATAAGCGTCATGGGAATGAGATGGAAAGAAAAGGAGGATGTCAGCTGAATATCAGGAACAAATTCCTCATGCGGGGCACCCCCGGGGTTGGGATGGAAAGCACATTGCTTTGGTTGCATCATGGAAGGCCAAGATGGAGATTTGGGCCAGGCTGGCAAAGCCCCAGAGAAATGGAGAACCCCAGAAGAGCAGCAGCTGGATATTCCAGGTGGGGAGGCTGGCTAAGAGGGCCCCCAGCACCTCCCTGGCTCCAGGCCCCTCCACTGCTCCTGAGTCTGCTCCCCTCAGGGGCCAGAGCTCCTGCGGCTCACGGCCCTGGACGGTCACTGAGATTTATGTGACCACGGCCTCCCCGACGAAGACCAGGGATCTTGGGAGCAAGTCTTCCTTTCTTGATGTACTGAAGTCACTGGAACCCATTAGTGAAGTTTTATCCCTGTCGGTAAATCACCGCCTTAGTCATGCAACGTAACTCTCCAACAACTGGGGAGGTTTGTTTTTAATTCTCTTAGATGATGAGGCAGAGATGCAAACACTGGCCTGAAAGCCGCCTTTGTTCCTGTTGTCCTTGTACACAAGCACCTCCCAGCCTCTGCACTCCTGCGGGAGGCGGCCAGGCCAGAGGGCTCTCTGGGGCACTGCAGTCAAAGGGGAAGAAGGGGTGCTGAGGGACCTGGAGCTGTCAATCACCTGGGTCCAGCTGCAGAGTATTTTTGCAGCATCCTCTGGCCCCAGACTGGAGGAGGAAATGGCAACCCACTCCAGTATTCTGGCCTGGAGAATCCCATGGACCGAAGAACCTGGTGGGCCACAGTCCATGGGGTAGCAAAGAGTCAGACATGACTGAGCAACTAAGTATCAGGCTGACCCCAGATGCCCTGCTCCCTCCTCTTACACACACATTTCCACTTACACACTCATTTCCACAGCCACAGCTTCCAACTGTGGCCTTTTCTCATCATCAACCTCGGAAATGTCTGCTCTGTAGGACCCAACCTTGGGCAGGTGATTTCACCTGTGATTTCACATCTCCCTGAGAGCCCAGAGGAAAGACACTTCAGGAAGAGCCTTGGGTTGGGTCTCATTGAACCAGTTTTCAACATGCTCAGCCCTTACAGGGTTCAGGGGATCAGAATACGCTGAGTGGCCAGTTCTGGACACTCAGGTTGCCCTAGCACCTGAGGGAGGTGATACTGTTAAAGGTGATACAGAAGAATGGGATAGACACAGAGGAGATCAAAACAGTCAAGGACTAACCGATGGCCCTGGTAAAAAGCTGCCAGGTACAATGTTGGACACAGGCTGGCCTGTGCTGGAGAGGTGGTGGTGAAAGGGGAACCCTTCTTTGCTGTTGGTGGGATGTTAACTGGTAACATCCACCAGAGAGAATAGAAAGGAGATGGATTTAAAAGGTAAATATCATACTGAGTTACCATATGATCCTGCAATCCTGCAACTGGGCATATGTCTGAAGAAGACCAGAATTCGAAAAGACACAGGCACCCAAATGTGCACTGCAGCAATATTTACAATAGCCAAGACATGGGAGCAACCAAAAAGTTCATCAACAGATGAATGGGGAAAGAAGCGGTACATGTACACAATGGAATATTACTCAGCCATGGGAAAAAATGAAATAATGTCACTTGCAGTAACGTAGATAGTCTAGTGATAACTTCTCCTGACTTTACCTCAGCCCCTTCCCCCAAAATCATACCCTCTCCCATCCTCCTATTATCTTCCAGTTCCTACCTGTCCTTCTCCACCAAACCATCTCTGACCTCCATGGTAGGAAAGAAGAGACCCTCCTTTGCATTCTGGCTGTGTCCTAGGATGTCCATGACTTGTCTCATCACCAACTTACTTGTCTGTTTGCCCCATGAGACTGACTTTCTTGAGGGTAAGATCATGTCACAGTATTTATTGCATAATAAGTACTCAATACACGAGTGTAAAGGAAAACAGGCCCTTTGGGAAATGAAAGAAATAATCTCATATGAAGTCCACTGATTATTTTCCATGAATTACAGGAAAATGAATACGTTAATGACTGCCTAACTTGAGTTTCAAAATAAGGTTTTCAGTAGAGATCTGTTTATGATAACCAACCGCAAAGAAGGACTATTCCAAAGTCTATTTGATTGCAGCTCTGATACACTATTCCTTTAACTTCTTACTCAACTGGTACATTTTTAAAAATAACAGTAAAAGGAGACTTCCCTGGTGATCCAGTGGCTAAGACCCTGCACTCCCAAAGCAGGGGGCCTGGGTTCAATCCCTAGTCAGGGAATGAGACCCCACGTGCCACAAGCATTGCATGCTGCGATGAAGATCAAGATCCCCTGTGCCACAGAGAAGACCCGGTGCAATCAAATAAATAAATAAATATTTTTAATTAAAAAATAAAATTAAAATAACAGTAATAAATAGTTTGGGATTGGTGTGAAGATTACATTGATCACATCAGGTTTTACCCTAGTTGGATGCTAATATTTTTAGCAGTTATTTGAAAAGGAAATGTTAACCAAATGAAAGTCTGCTTTAAAATGTGTCTCCAAATAACAGACCTCAAGGGGGTCTCTCGCATGCTGGGTGCCAACTCAATTCTATCACATTAGTTTGGAAGGAACCCCCGAACACACACACACAGGCACACACTTGCATGCACACAGGCACACACCCCCCTACCCAATCCACCACCATCCCTTTGTTCTCATGCTCTCAATCCAACAAATATTGTTCACAAGCGTCTTAGACATCAAGACTTGTGTCTTGGTTTCTCCATTCAGCGTTTACGGAAAATGGTTGGGCTGAATCATGTTCCCCCAAACTTCATACGTTGAAGTCCTAAGCCAAAGCACCTCAAAATATGATCACATTGGGAGTAGGGTCTTAAGAGACATAACTAAGTTATAAGGTCATGAGATCTGGCCCTAATATACTATGAGCCATGTTCTTAAAAGAAGAGGTGGACACAGACAGCACAGAGGGAAAGCAATGTGAGGACACAGAGAGAAGATGGCAGTCGGCCAGCCGAGGAGAGAGGCCCCAGAAGAAACCAAACCTGCAGACACCCTGATTTTGGACTTCTGACCTCCTGAACTGGGAGACAATTTCTGTTGTCTAAGCCACTATCTGGTATTCTGTTCAGGCAGTGAGCAGACTGACACAGTTGTGCTCGCGAAGACAAGGATTTACCTATGTGTACCTGGGGTCAGTGGCCACAGGGAAGTCTTCCTCCAGCTCAAAATGCCCACCCATCTGCCTCAGTCAGCATGGCTGTAACAGAACGCTACACACCAAGGGGCTTACATATTTATTTCTCACAGTTCTAGAGGCTGGACCTTTCCAAGATCCTGATACCAGCATGGTCAGGTTCTGGTGAGGGCTCTCTTCCTGGCTTACAGACAGCCACCTTCTCTCTGTGTCTTTACATGGCAAAGTGAAATATCTCTATAGAATATAAGAAAGGATATTTCTTATATGGACTCTAATCCCATCATGGTGACTCTACCCTCAAGACCAAATCACCTCCCTAAAGCCCCATTTCCTAATACGATCACACTGGGAGTTAGGGTTTCATTGTGTGACTTGTGGGGGAGGGGGGAAGGGCACAAGCATTCAGTCCACAACACCAGCTGACCTCTAAAACTTGAAATTCTTTTAAAGGGAAGCCAGCCTTTAATGTCACAGTTAAATATAGGACTTAAATACAAATGAACCTACACAAGGTAAAGACTGTCTCTGAATATCAAGGAGCAGAAGTCCAGCGGAAGGGCTTGCTTGCGAAGAGGAGCCTGTAGAAGGAAGGGGAGGCAGGAGGCCCAGAGTGCAGAACTGCAGGACCCTGGGGATGCGTGAAGTTCTTCTTGCTTCACAGATGTCTCCAACCCCATCTAAGGATGCAGACCCAATGACATGGAATCAATAAATAAATTTTTCAGATATAGGGAAATGATATCGGAAGGCAACTTGGAATATCAAAAATGAATGAAGAGCAACAGAAATGGCAAATATATGGATAAAGAGACTTTTTTTCTTCTTGAAATTATGCTGATGGTTGAAAGCAAATATTTAATATTTTTGCACTCCAATGTACATTAGGTATTTGACTCCACTTATACAAGATACCTAGAACAGTCAAAGTCATAGAGTCAGAAGGTGCATTGGTAGATGCCAGGGGACAGAGGGTGAGTGGGGTGTAGGGAGAGATGTGGAGCTACGGTTTAATAGGGACAGTTTCAATTTAGGAAGGTGAAAATTTGGGGAGATGGATGATGGTAAAATTGCACAACAGTACTTAGTGCCACTAAACTGTACACTTAACTATGGTTAAAGTAGCATGTTTTATATGATGTGACTTTTACCACAGTAAAAGCACGTTTAAAAAATTACAATATTTTTGTTAATTGTTTTCTGGTTGTTTTGTCATTCTCTTTCATTCCTTTCTTCTTCTTTTGCTCTTTTCTCTCATAATTTGATAACTGTCTTTTGTGTTACATTGGATTCCTTTCTCTTTTGTGTGTGTGTGTGTGTGTGTGTAAATCTCACTGACTTCAGACTTCCCTGGTGGCTCAGGCGGTAAAGCGTCTGTCTATATATTACCGTTTTTAGTTTGGGGTTATTATGAGGTGTATATATACCAACATGTTTTTGATTATCTTGGTTTTCCCAGGTGCTAGTGGTAAAGAATCCACCTGCCAAAGCAGGAGATACAAGCGACATGGGTTCGATCCCTGAGTCGGGAAGATTCCCTGGAAAAGGAAATGGCAAACCATTCCAGTATTCTTGCCTGGAGAATCCCATGGACAGAGGAGCCTGGCAGGGCTATAGTCCATGGGGTGTCAAAGAGTTGGACATGACGGAGCACACACACATTATACAATTATTTTAGGTTGATAATCTGTTAAATTTGAATGCATTCTAACCACCCTGCATTTTCACTCCCCCACCGCGTGTTTAACGTTTGTGACCTCACCCTTGTTTACCCCTTACCTACTTACTGGAAGTAGGGGTGATTTTGACTACTTTTGTCTTTACCCTTCCCACTAGCTTTATGAGTGGTTCATCCACCACTCTTACTGTATATTTGCCTTTACCAATGAGATTTTTCCTTTCATAATTTTCACATTTCTCGTTGCATCTTTTCTGCTTAGAGAAATCTCTTTAACATTTCTTGAAAAGCCAGATTAGAGGTGCTGAACTCTTTTAGCTTTTGCTTGTCTGTAGAACTCTTTATCTCTCTTTCAAATCTGAATAATAGGCTTGCCAGGTAGGGTATTCTTGGTTGTAGCTTTTTTCCTGTCATCATTTTGAATATTGTGCCACTTCTTTCTGGCCTGCAAGGCTTCTGCCCAAATGTCAGCTTGCAGTCTGATGGAAGTTCCCTTGTATGTAACTAGTTGCTTTTTCCTTGAAAAAAAAAGAGTCTATTTTTAATTGTTGCCCTTTTTTTTTTTTTATTTTGCCACACTGCATGGCAGGGCTTCCCTAGTGGCTCAGACAGTAAAGAATCCATCTGCAATGTGGGAGACCCTGGGTTCGATCCCTGGGTTCGGAAGATTCCCTGGAGGAGAGCATGGCAACCCACTTCATTATTCTTGCCTGGAGAATCCCCATGGACAGAGGATCCTGGCAGGCTACAGTCCATGCGGTTGCAAAAAACGACTAAGCACAGCATGGCATGCAGGATCTTAAGTTCCCCAACCAGGGATCAAACTCTCGCCCCCTGCAATGGAAGCAGGGAGTCTTAACCACTGCATCTGCAGTGAAGTCCCAATTGTTGCCATTTTAAATCATTATCTTTCTTGATGTGGACCTCTTGATCAGGACTCTCTCTGCTTCCTGGGCCTCAATGTCTGTTTCCTTTCCCAGATTAGGGACGTTTTCAGCTATTATTCTTCAAATAATTTCTCTGTCCCTTTCTCTCACTTCTCCTGGGACCCTTATAATGTGAATGTTAGTATGTTTGATGTGGTCCCAGAGGTCTCTTAAATTCTTTTTCATTTTTCTGTTGGGCTTGGGTGATTTCCACCACTCTGCTGAGTGTGACCAGGTTCCAGTGCAGCTGGCTGTGTAGCTCACTGCTGATGCCAGCCCACTGGTGGGCAGGGCTAGGTCCCAGAGCAACTGACTATGGGGTCCTGGGGGCGGAGTGGATGTCTGAGACTGGTTTCAGCCTTCTGGTGGATGGGGTTGGGTCCCAGGATGGCTGGTAGTAGAGCCTGGGGATCTCAGTACTAGTACCAGCTCAGTGGTGAGCAAGCTCACATCCTGGGCCTGCTGGTGGGTAGGGCTGGGTCCCCACACAGCTGACCTCTTGACCTAAGAGGTCCCAGGATTGGTAATTGGTGCTACTCAACTGGAGGAAAGATAAGACTCTGGTGCTAATAGTCTAGAGGGAAGTGTGTGTGTGTGTTAAGATAGAGCTGTGTCCGACTCTTTGCAACCCCAGGGACTGTAGCCCTCCAGGCTCCTCTATCCATGGGATTCCCCATGCAAGAATACTGGTGTGGGTTGCCAGTCCCTTCTCCAGGGGATCTTCCCAACCCAGAGATCGAACCCGGGTCTCCTGCATTGCAGGTGGACTCCTTTCCATCGGAGTCACCAAGGAAGCCCAATAGGCAAGTGGGAAGACTCCAAACAAGTGTTTGCCAGCGCCAGTTTCCTTGTGGTAGAACAAGCTCCCCAGAGTGGCTGCTGCCAGCACATGTCCCCCGGGGGAGTCCTGGTTGCCTCCTGACTCTCCAGGAGGTTCTCCAAGGTGGTCTGACCCAGGCTTATCTCAAAGTACTGCCTCTGTGCTAGGTTTTGGAGCATGAGAGATTTTGCATGTGCCCTTTAAGAGTGAGTTTCTGTTTCCCACAGCCCTCCACCCCTCCTGTCCTCATGCTCTGCTGGCCTTCAAAGCCAGATGTTCTGGGGGCTTGTCCGCTCAGTGCCAGGCCCCGGGGCTGGGGGTGCTGATGTGGGGCGCATACCCCTTTCTCCTCAGGGAGAACTCTGCCATTGCGATGATCCTCCCATTTGTGGGTCACCCACCCAGGACGTGGGGCTTGACCATATTGCATCTCCCACCCCTCTTGTTGTAGTTCCTTCTTTATATTTTTAGTCGTGGAAAATATTTTCTGCTAGTCTTCAGGTCATTCTCATCAATAGTTGCTCTGTAAAGAGTTGTAATTTTGGTGTGCATGTGGGAGGAGATGAGCTCAGGGTCTGCCATCTTGGTCACTGCCTTCTAAAATTACTAACTTCTGCTCATAAACCTTTAAGATGGAAATAACAAGTTACACACAGAGAAGGTGGGTAAAGCCTTGTCATAATGTGATAAGCAGGGTCTAAAAAATTCAACTGCATTAAGTGCAGGATTGCACTTTTGCAACAATTGTGAAAAAATATTTGTGAAAAAAATTTTCAATCAGTATTTCAGTTATTGTTCGAAAAAAATGAGGAAAATGTATTTATGAGTTGTGTAGGAAATAGACATTTAAATGCTGACCTAGAAAATCCCAAACAGATAAAGAACAGTTGTTTCCAAATGCCATTCCTCTGTCAACAGAGGGAAAGAAATTTAACCCACTCCTGTTTGTATGCCCAACCAAAATGGAAAATATTTTTCAAGAAGAGGGAAAAAGAGCATTTTTAGACAATTCAAATCAAGCAGACTCTCAGTCACTTCAGAAAGAAGTAAAATGATCCCAGAAGAGGAAGATCTGAATGCAAGAATAAATGAACAACAAAACATGCATGGGTAAATCTAAATAGAAAGGGATGATGTAAAACAATGATAATTATGTTCCATTTGTGCAATTAAAGTAAAACAAGTCAGAACTAAAATACTTGACAATAATACCACATACATCTGGAGAGAATGATGGGAATTTAGGTATTCTAAGATTTCACATTATTCCAGAGGAAGGAAAAGATGATAATTAACTTCACATGTTAAACGTGTAAGGTTAACTACTAACACAACAGAAATGAGAAATAGAGCATCCAAACCTGTATGGGAAAATAAATGGAATAAGAAAAAAATATTCATTCAATCAAAAAAAAAGGTCAAGAAATATAGAAAAATCAAAGAAAAATGCAAGACAAACATGAATCACAAAAGGATGGTAAAAAATAATTCTAAAATTATAATTACAATAAATAAAAACAACTAAATGCTGCCATTAAATGACAAAGATCGTCAGATTGAGTAGTAGAAACTGAATTCAGCTTTATGATGTTTAAGAGAGATACAACTGAAATATAATAATACAGAAAGAGTGAAAATAGATAGAATGCAATATTCCAGGCATGCCTAATATAGGCTAATGTATTAATAATTAATATGAATTAAAATAGACTTTAAGACCAAAAAATAATTGCTAGAGATAGATTCAGTACACAAAGATAAAAGGTGCAGATCTGAATTTGTAACTAGTTAACAAGAGACTCAAAATGTATAAAGGAAAAATGGAAAGAACTATAACAAGAAAGAGACAAAACCTCCAACACAGTAGGAAGGTTTAGCACATCCTTTCATAGAATAAAAAAGTGAGAAGTCAGAAAACATAACATGTATTTTAACAGCACAATTAACAAGCTTGATCTAAAGGATCTGTAAAGAAAACCTATACATAACAACTACATATTACATAATTTTTCAAGCACATATGACATTTATGAAAATCTATGACATACTCAGCCAGAGAGCCAATTTTAACAAATTATAACAGTTTAATATTTTACAAACAATATTCTTTAACTAGAATGCAATGACGTTAAAAATCAATAATAAAAAGATAAATAGAAAAGCTAAAATATTTAGAAGTTCTTCTAAATAACCCATAGATCAAAAAAGAAATCAAAACTGAGATTAGGAGATATTTCCAGTCAAACTATAATGTAAATACCATATTAGAAATAAAAGGCATTTTGCAAGACACAGCTAAAATGCCACTTAAATAGAAATTTGTAGTCTTAAATGCTTGCATTAGGAAAGAAGGCAGAAAAACTAATCAAGTTTGAAACTTAGGAAAAAAAGAGTTAAAAATAAACCCTAAGAAATAAAAAGAAAAAGATAATAAAGAGAAGTTAATGAAATAAAAAACAAATTACAATACGATTTTGTTTTATTTTATTTTTTTTACCATAGGATTTTAAAAGCTGATAGTTGGGTTTTATAAAGATTAATAAAATCAACAAACTTAAAAAAGAAAGGATACAAATAAAAAGGTTAAGAATGAAAAGTGCTGAAGTTGCTAGGGGCTTGGGCAGGGGCGAAGTGTGGTAATAAATATGCAGAACATAGAGGATTTGTAGACCAGTGAAAATACTCTGGGTTACTGTAATGGTGGATACATGTGATTATACATTTGCCAAAACACATAGAAGGCACAGCATCAAGAGTGAATCGTAATGTAAACTACATACTTTGGGTGGCAATGATGCCACGCAGGTTCATCAACGATAACAAACCTACCACGGTGGTGAGGGATGCTGATAAGAAGGGAGGCTGTGCAAATGTGGGGAAAGTGGGTATATAGGAACCCTTTGTACTTTTCGCTCAATTTTGCTGTGAACCCAAAACTGCTCTAAAAAATAATAAAGTTTATTATTTTTAAAGTGACAATTAAAATGCTGTATAGGGGGAAAAAAAGGTTGATAAGAAAATAGTGTAAAAAATAAAGGCCAGTGCTCGCTTCGGCAGCACATATACTAAAATTGGAACGATACAGAGAAGATTAGCATGGCCCCTGCGCAAGGATGACACGCAAATTCGTGAAGCGTTCCATATTTTTTTGATATTTGGCAAAACTAATACAATTATGTAAAGTTTAAAAATAAAATAAAATTAAAAAAAATAATAAATGAAGAATAAGGATGGGGAAAAAAAAAAAAATAAAGGCCAGGAAGTTTGCAAATGAATGCATTTCCAACTTACCAAACTGACCCTAGAGAGGGAAAGTGTTAATAGTTAACAACCACGAATGACATTGAACTGAGTAGGTAAAACTCTTCTCCCAGCAGCAGCAGGCCCAGATGGTTTCACCAAGTTCTACCAAACTTTTAACTTTTTCTACCAAGGAAGCAGTTCTATTCCAGAGTATAGATAAAGAAGGAAGAGCCCTCACCTTCTGTCATTAAGCTATCATAGGCTTGATTGTAAAACTTGATTATAAAACTGCATCAGTGAAAGCCCCAGCAGGAAATTAGATGATTTGGAGAGGACTCATTTGCAGCATGTGGTCGAAGGGAAACGAGGCATTTGTACCTGGGATGGGAAACAGGGAAGAGAGACGTTATCAAAACCGCAAAAGATAAAGAGTGAAGTAGAGTAGGCCGCTCTGAGAGGACCTTCTATCAAAGGACACAGCCAGTCTGTAGTGACCTCACTTTCCTCTCCCACCTCCTGCCAGGGCTCCCCTTTGGCTCAGCCCAACTGTAAACCAGAGAGTTACTGAAGACACTCATATCCTCATACCTGGCAGTCCCACTTGGCAGTGAGCCCATCTGCAAAGGCAAACAGAAAATCTCCAAATCACAGGCCAAACTTGCTCATGAATTTCAATTTTAAATCCTTTTTTAAAAATTAGCAAATTGGGGACTTCCCTGATGGTCCAGTGGCTAAGACTCCACAATCCCAATGCAGGGGTCCTAGGATCAACCACTGGGAGGGAACTAGATCCTATATGCCACAACTAAAGATCCCACATCATCTTCTGTGCCACAGCTAAGCCCTGGCACAGTCAAATAAATAAATACTTAAAACAAATAAGCAAATAAAAAAATAAAATTAGCAAATTAAATCTAACAATGTATGAAAATTCTAACATAGGATAACCAAGATGGATTTAAATTAAAAATGCAAATTTGGTTTAACTTTAGAAAACAAATTAAAGTAGTTCACTGTATTAGCAAATCAAAGCAGGAAAAATCTTGATTACCTCTATAGATGCAGGAAAAGTATTATTTAAAATTCAATATCTGTTCACGATTTTAAAATAGAAATATTCTCAGCAAACTACAAATAGAAGGGACATCCTTAACCTAATACAGTATATTTACAAAAAACCTACAGCAGACACAAGAAACTAAAATGCTGAAGGCTTTACCTCTGAGACTAGGAATAAGACAAAGATGCCTGATAACTCCAGTTGCTTTCAACATTTGCGGGAAATGTTAGACAACACAATAAGGCAAGAAAAAGAAATAAAAGACAAGAGGTTTAGAAAGGAAGCCTTTCTGTTATTATTTGCAGATGATATGGTTTCTACAGAAGCATCTCACTAAATAATTTACATTTAAGTTACTAGAGTTAATGAGTATAATAAGAATCCTAGACACAACATCTAAATATAAAAGCCAGTTGTGTTTTTATACTCCAGCAAAAAAGAAAACGCGGTTTTTTAAAATTCCAAAAGTATGAAAAAATAAAATGCTTAGAAGTATGAAATAAAAAGATGTGTCAGTCTTTAGGGAAGAAAATTCTAAGACTTCATTGAAAGATATTAAAGAACTAAACAAATGAAGAGAGGTGTCATGTCCCTGAATTAGGAGAATCAATATTGCAAAGTTTTCTTCCTGAATTAGTCCACAGGGACCCCAGATTCAAAGAACTATAGGCAGAGGGGCTCAACAGGGAACTTCTGAAAAACCCAAGAAAGCAACCACGACAGACAGCTTTCATCTTTTTTTAAGGAGCCGATTTTTAGGTGATTTTTAAAGCGCTTTTTGTCTAAGGTGCCGGAAGTTTCTCTAGCACAGTCCTCTATTTCCCTTGATCTGCGTCTTGCATTCCATGTTGAGCCTTTGTCCATGGGTATCCCATCTAGTTTACAAAGTATACAGTCAAAGCAGATAGGATCAGTCCAAGACCGCTCCAGCTGGGGGCAGTGGGGCCAGGGACCAGAAGAAAAGGAAGAACGTGGTTTATACACCAGAAATATTAGTCTGCTAGGGCTGCAATAACCGAGTACCGCAGACTAGGTGGCCTAAACTATAGACATTCATTTGCTCACAGTTCCGGAGGCTGGATGTCTGAGATCAAGGGGCAGCACAGTTCGTTCTTTCTGAGACCTCTCTCCTTGGCTTATAGGTGGCCACCTTCTCCCCATGTGTTCACATGGTTTCCCTCCATGTCTTTGTCCTAATCTCTTCTTCTTCTTATAAGGACATCATTAATGCTGGATTAGGGCCCAGCACAAGGACCTTATTTTACCTTAATCACCTCTTTAAAAAGCTCCATCTCCAAATACAGTTACATTCAGAGCTGCTGGGGTTAGGGTGTCAATCTATGAATTTGGGGGGAATCTAATTCAGTACATACCAACAGCTTTCAGGCATGGTTTTCAAGTAATCCTCCCAGCAAAGCTATGAGGCCAACATCCCTTTCTCACTCATATATGATAAAACCGAGGCCCGAGAAGATTAGGTAAACTAGCCAAGGTCACACAACTAGTCAATGGCAGAGAAATGAGTCAAACCAGGTCTGACTGCCCCCAGGCCTGTGGCCGTTGCACCACACTGCCCACTGGGACCAGGTGGCTACAAGTCACGAGGGCTAGAGGCGGCGGTATATTATAAGCTGGCACTAAAAATACTGCACAGAGGGTCACATGCCCATGTGTAGTCAGCCCTAATCTTTCCTTCTCACACCCTGTCCAGTGCCCTGTGTGCTTCCTTCCCCGCTAGGTCAGCCCTCATATTTATTCTTTACTTGACTATTGGCAGGAATTGCAGAGACTCCCTCTTCCTAGGAAGGATGGGACCTCTATGGAAAAGGTGGGTCTATAAGGGGCAGAGAAGGATGCACAGCATCAGAGAGGCCTGTCTCTGACTTGGGGCTGCTGTGGGGGGCAGCTTGGAGGCTAGAGTAGGAATCAGGAAAAAGCCTGTGGAATTCTGCTGTGAGTAGGAATGGAGTTGTATGGCCTTACCCCTTTCTTCTCAGGAATTCAATCCCAGTCTGGTCTAGAGTGGCTGAGTCCAGAGGTTCCCAAGTGTAATGAGCTGATTTGTGTCCTCCAACATTGATATGTTGATGCCTTAACACCTGGTAGGTCAGAAAATGATTCTATTTGGAAATGGGATCTTTAAGGAGGTAATTTGGCTTGATTCATGTTGATGTATGGCAGAAACCAACACAATATTGTAAAGCAATTATCTGTCAATTAAAAATAAATAACTTTTTTTAGAAAGACGTAATTTAGGTTAAATGAGGTCTTTAAGGTAGGCCCTAATCCGATATGAACAGAGTCTTTTTAAGAAGAGATTAGAGGACTTGCCTGGTGGTGCAGTGGCTAAGACTGCACTCCCAGTGCAGGGGGACTGGGTTCAATCCTTGGTTAGAGAGCCAGATCCTACACGCCACAACGAAAAGGTCTCATGTGCTGCAGCTAAGACCTGGTGCAGCCAAATAAACAGATAAAAATAAATAGTAAAAAAAGAGGAGATTAGGACACAGACACACACAGAGGGAAGATCATATGAGGACAGAGGAAGGAGACGGCCATCTGCCAACCAAGGAGAGAGGCCTCGAAAGGAAGCAGCCCAGCTGACTCCCTGATCTCAAACTTCCAGCCTCCAGAGTTGTGAGACAATAAATTTCCATACTTTAAGCCCACCCAGTCTGTGGTACTTTGTTCTGGCAGCCCAGGCAGACTAAGGTACTAGGTAACAGGTCTCATAACACTGGCGAAAGCTTGGCTACCAAGGCTGCCCCAAATCTTCCTCAGTTCCCCCCAAGGATTTTCCAAAGAGATGGACTTGCTCAGAACAGACCCTCCTCTGAGCCTCTGAGAATCAAGAAAAAGGTCAGCTGGGAGAGAATATGAAGAGACTCAAATCCTCTACCGTCGTCAGTGGGGGGCGGGGGGCCAGAGACTCAAATCCTCTACCATCATCAGTGGGGGGCGGGGGGCCGAGGGGTTCAGCGGTAAAAGAAGAGAAAGGAGAAAGAAATATTTAGTAAAAGGAGCAAAAGGCACACTGATCAGTCCTTGAGCAAGCTTGACCTTTGCTGCCCTTGTCATTTTGAACAATATCTTTTTTGACTTTTTGGCCTCACTGCACAGCATGCGGGATCCTAGTTCCCTGACTACGGATTGAACCCCCACCTCCTGGAGCGGAAGCACAGTCTTAACCACTGGACCTCAAGGGAAATCTCTGAACAATATCTTCAGGGATCTCTGTCACCTTCTTCTTCTATTAATTGCAGTTTTCCCAGGTAACTCTGTGAACCAACTGGTTTCATGTTAACCAGCCAACCCAAGTCTTTAGGAATTTAGCCCAGGACTTCTGATTTTCCATCCCCTATTCTAGCAGCCAAGAGGCAGGCTGCTTGTCCTCACTGCTAAGGTGGAAGAAGGCCATAAAAGTATTTATGGCCTAAACATTCCAGAACCTTCCCAACACATCTGTTCCACTGTCTCCCCTAAAAGCTGGACCCACTTTCTGAGAGCTGAGGAGTAGTACATTTTCTTTCTGGACCAGCTTGTCCATCTCAGCTTAGTTCACACAAACATGAAACCCTTATCAAATGACAATCTGCTAACCCACAGAATAGGAAATTTCTAGCTCAGCACAACAGTTGCAAGTTGGAAACTCAAAGATGGAAGTGGCCTGTGTCATTTGTCAACAGAGTTCCACGCCACGTAGCAGCCCCGGCATCTCTGCGCCTCCCACTGGCAAGTCCCTGGACTGTTTGAGAGCTGAACAAGGACAGCGTGGCCATGTGAACGGGCAAAGAGGGCCCCGAGCTGCCCACAGGTGGAGGCATCCATGCCAGGCTCGTCAGGCAGAGCGCAGGCTAGATTCTAGCCCCGTTGGGCAGCCTTGAAGGCCACGGCCCCCGGCAGCAGCAACGACTAGTCATTCCATCGCAGAGGTAACAGAATGTTAAAAGTGACACTTTGAAGGCCAAACTGCTTTTGCTGTAAAATTCCAAAGCAAGAAGTGTTCACAGGAAACACTCAAGGTTCACAGCATGTGAGCCTACTGACCCTGAGAATATAACCCGTCAGCTCATTGAGAGACAGGATTTTAAAGAGAGGGTTTTCTGAGAAGTGTAGCTTTGGAGAAAGCACAAAGTGTTTCTTGAAGGTCAGGTGGGGACCTGCCCCTCATTTCAAACACGTTGGGGGTTTCCACCAACTACTTGGTGAGCTTACCATGTGAGTCCCTCTCAGATGTCAGGTCTAATTCTTGGAACCTATAACTGTGACCTTATTTGGAAAAAGTCTTTGCAGGTGTGATTAAGTTAAGGCTCTTGAGCTGGAAAGGTGATCCTGTATTATTCAGATGAGCCCCAAACGCAATTACATGTATCCTTATAAGAGAGAGCAGAGGGAGACCTAACTGTACACAAAGCAGGTCCTGTGACCAGAGAAGCCGAGATTGGTGTGCTGGGGCCACAAGCCATGGAATGCTGGCAGCTGCCAGATACCCAAGGAGGCAAAGAGCAAATTTTCTCCCAGAGCCTCCACAAAGAGCTCAGCCTTCCTGACACTGGATTTTAGCTTAGTAAACTGACTTCAGGGACTTCCCCAGTGGCTCAGTGGTAAAGAATCTGCCTGCAATGCGAGAGACCTGGGTTCGATCCCTGGGTCAGGAAGATCCCTGGGTCAGGAAGATCCCTGGAGGAGGACACGGCCACCCACTCCAGTATTCATGCCTGGAGAATCCCTTGGACAGAGGAGCCTGGCTGACTATAGTCCACAGGGTCACAAAGAGTCAGACACAACTAAAGCAGCTGAGCATTCCCACATACACACTGACTTCAGACTTCTGTCCTCAGAATTGTGGAAGATCACGTTTCTTTTAAGCCGTCAAGTTTGTGGTAAGTCTTTACAGCACCCACGGAAACCTAATGAATAGGCAAGGTCACTTCTTGTTAGGTGGTGGCAGCAGGAGCAAGCGCCTGGTTTGGGGTCACCCTCCACCTCAAGAGTTTGTCAGGGCAGATGACGTGTGAAGGTTAGAGCCAGGTGGACCACACGGGGAGGGAACCAGGATGGCCTCATTCCAAACTCATCTGGCAGAGACCCCAGCAGCAAGAAGTTGGAGGTAAAGCTAAGGGAAATGTCCCAAGGGACCACTCAAAAGAGGGACATCTCCCCTCTTCTAAAGTCAAAGAGGTACAGAGCCTTAAAAGAATTCCACCAGGAGAAAGGTCAGCTTAAACCATACTGGGCTCCCACAGCATCCACTCAAGGAAGAGCTCTCCTGTGCCTGCTACTTGCCCCGAACTCCAGCTTCCACCTCGGGGAGGTGTGGTGGGGGGCCCAGAAGTCCAGCAGAGGAGCTCCCTTTCCAAAGCAAGCCTCCAGGCCTAAGCAAGCTAAACTGGAGCCAGGAAAAGAATGGGATGTCAAAGTTGAGAGTTTTGACTAATATCTTGGCCTGGACCTTCAAATTCCAAATTGAGACTGTTTTCCATTTAAAGCGACCTTAGGACAGACTATTTCCTAAGAGGAGCAGAAACGGCAGCAACTGCCAGCGTTTTCATCCCAAGCCAGGGTACATTAATCCCGCTGAACACATTTTAAAGCGGCAAGAGCAAACAGACCCTGAAGTTGCAGCCCCCAGTCCACCGCAAGCCAGGTTTATTCAACACATTAGTTGCAAGGACTGGTGAAAACATCTCAGTGGAACAGAGCATCGCTGAGTTCCCGTGAAAGGAAAAAATGCAAATTTGTTTTCGGTATCACTGTGAAGCTTCCTGCGTGGAGCCCTTGGCCTTGACGGACTCGCATTGACGTCAGCCCGAGTTAGCCAGATCCGAGCAGCTGTTGGCTTCCTCCCTCAGCCTCGGCCCCTGGTGCAGAACACACGCTGGTTTTGTTTCATGGAAGATTAAAAACATTTGCTGCTGCGTCCATAATTCACAGCCCCTGTTATCACTGGGACCAGGAACACGGAACAAAAAATGCTTAGTCCCCTCTCCAAACCAAAGAGAAAACCCCAGAGGGAGGCCAGACGCAGGATGACGCATCAGCTGGGACCCAGCCCAGACCTGGGTCATTGCATCCTTTCCTTTCTCCTGAAACAAGAGGCAAAGGATCTATAACACACTTCAAATCATGGTCATGTGCACCAAGATGCTTTGTCCTTACACATGTGAGTGAGACAGGGCTACCTACCCCTGGAAGAGGACCCCTTGCCTCTGGTCTCATGACAAAATACCAGCAAAGCAAAATGTGAAACCAGCTCCCTGGCTCTTCACAGGGTTGTGGCAGGGCTGGTGTTTATAGTGGCAAGGCTGATCGTCATATGCCCCCACCACCCCCTCCCACCGAAACTGCAGTCAAGATCCCAACTCTCTATCTTGAACCTTCTGGCC
Source organism: Bison bison bison (assembly GCF_000754665.1). Lineage (NCBI taxonomy): Eukaryota > Metazoa > Chordata > Mammalia > Artiodactyla > Bovidae > Bison > Bison bison. The sequence continues at coordinate 1,485,823 of NW_011495024.1, forward strand.
CTTTCCAGCACCCAGGAGAAGACTAGGGCAGAGCAGACAAAGCCCAGCTGAGATGGTTCCTGCAGCACATAGCCAGTTCTGCAGGAATTTTTGTGGGATGGATCTTTATTGTCAAGCTGGTTAGATAATCCCACATCTTCCGTCATGGTGCTCAGACACGTCCTCTAGGTAATGGTGGTTTGGAGCCTCCATTAAAATGCAACAGAGGCAAGTAGATTCTTTATCCCTTTCATTTGTTTAGTCACAGGAAGACACAGGCTTCCCTGGTGGCTCAGTGGTAAAGAATCTGCCTGCAGTGCAGGACACGTGGGTTCAATCCATGGGTCAGGAAAATCCCCTGGAGAAGGAAATGGCAACCCACTCCAGTATTCTTGCCTGGAAAACCCCATGGATGGAGGAGCCCGGCAGGCTACAGTCCATGGGGTCACAAAGAGTCAGACACCACTGAGTGACGTGATCTTCCCTAGCTAAGGCAGTGGGGTGGTGGCTCAGTGGTAAAGAATCTGCCTGCAGTGCAGGAGACGCGGGTTCAATCCATGGGTCAGGAAAATCCCCTGGAGAAGGAAATGGCAGCCCACTCCAGTATTCTTGCGTGGAAAACCCCACGGATGGAGGAGCCCGGCAGGCTACAGTCCATAGGGTCACAAAGAGTGAGTGAGCAAGATCAACTAAGACAGTGAGCTGGGTGAGAGAAGGTATGTGAGAGCAGGAAGCGGGGGCTGGGGGAGGGCTGGAATGCATGGTCACACCTCTCTGTGGCCTTCAGATGCCCTCGGCAGGGACCTGGTGTGCCCCGAGGTAAACCCCACTCCACCGTCCCTCTGAATTCAGAGCCATCAGAGACCTCAGTTGGAATCTTCCCCATGCCATCTCTTATTCTACACAACACAGTTTTGGTCCAGACACTGTGCCAAGCTCCAACCAACACTGGAGGTCCAACTTCTGCTCCCTTCCCTCTTCCCTCTCCCAGAGAGGTGGGGGGGAGTCTCCCCTGTGCCTCCCACCCCGGGATGGGTGGGACCCTTCATCTGACATCACCTCCCTAATCACGATTGGCTGCAGGGGGCTGTGGCATTTCCCCATTGGCTGTGAGTCATGGGACCACAGGGACCAAGCCCCTCTAAACCCAACACATAAAATGCAAAATGAAGTGTGCCAACTTCAGAAAGAGTCAAGATATTATTGTTGTCATTCATATAGTACAGTGAGTCCCTTACCTACAAACCTTCTAGTTGCAAACTTTCAAAGGTGCAAATATGCCTTCCATCAATATCAGGCATGAGTGACATTGCAGCTTGTCCTGTCTCCTACTGCTGACAATCCTTCAGCTCTACCATCTCCCACCCCCTCTCCCTCCTCCCCGCAGTAACTCTTTTTGCCCGTTCACTCAATGCCAGTCCCTGTATGCCAGCTGTTGTACTGTATTACTGTGCTTTTCAAGGTACTCTATGCTATGCTATGCTCAATCACTTCAGTCGTGTCCGACTCTGTGTGACCCCATAGACGGCAGCCACCAGGCTCCCCAGTCCCTGGGATTCTCCAGGCAAGAACACTGGAGTGGGTTGCCATTTCCTTCTCCAATACCTGAAAGTGAAAAGTGAAAGCGAAGTCACTCAGTCGTGTCCGACTCTTAGCGACCCCATGGACTGCAGCCTACCAGGCTCTTCCATCCATGGGATTTTCCAGGCAAGAGTCCTGGAGTGGGGTGCCATTGCCTTCTCTACTGCAACATTAAAAATGTTTTATTTCTTGTGTTTGTTTTTAATGAATCATTTGTGTGAAAAGTATTATCAACCTATTATAGTACAGTACTATATAGCCGATTACATTAGTTGGGTACATAGGCTAACTCATTGGACTTATAAACAAACTGGACTTACGAACTCGCTCTTGGAACAGAACTCATTCATATGTGAGGGACTGACTGTTATGATAAATAGCCATGTTTCCCTTTCTGGAATCTGAGTAAACCCATAAGATGCTGTGGATTTACATCACAGACTGTCTGCATTGTCTCATCGGAGTTGGGGGATATTCTGGAGGAAGGCAGACTGAAAAGGAAGTTATTTTTGCTGTTGTTACTTTTAATCAATCCTTTGTTCACAGCTGCAAACCTTTACTCAATTATGGATGAAACATAAGAACCTTTTTGAAATGCTCAGAAAGGAGTGGGTACCAAGTGACCACAGTAAAAATTGAAACATGAAGTGGGGAAGAGGCTGGGGTTGTTCACTGAGCATGATCCAACCCACGGCAGGGAGATGGTGGCACTAACGGGAAGGAATGCAGGGAGCTTATCTCCCTCAAACTGCTAAATGCTATTGAAACACTACGGACGGAGCAATTAGATGAAATTGCCTCACTGTCCCCCAGAAGTTCCCAGCTTCCAGGAGATGCTGTCATCCCATGCTGAGCAAATGCTATACAGGTGGGGCTGGAGGAGCAGGGGGAGCAGAAAGGGGATGCAGATGGAGCCTGGTGGTAACAGCTCAACTCAAACACCAAGCAGACTAGGGCCAAGCCCTGGAATGGAACCTTGTTGACTCTGGGACTGTCGTCAAGTTACTTAAGCTGTCTCAACCTGTTCATGCCCCTTTGAAATGAGAATATCAGTGTCCACTTCTGAGGGCCATGCTAAAACAATCATACAGCCTAGTCCACAACTTGAAGAAAATCCCCAGTTGAAAGTGTTAGCCATTCGGTCATGTGAGACTCTTTGTGACGGCTCCTCTACCCATGGAATTCTCCAGGCAAAAGTACTGAAGTGGGTAACAGTTCCCTTCTCCAGGGGATCTTCCTGACCCAGGGATCAAACTCAGGTCTCCTGCATTGCAGGCAGATTCTTTACCATCTGAGCCACCAGAGACACTCAGTAATATTAGCTTTCATTCTTATTCACTCAACTGACAAAATCAGAGAAACTGCCACAGAGGAGGTAAGATTTTAGATGTATCAGGACTAGGACTTCCCTGGTGGTCCAGTGGTTAAGACTTGGCCTCCCAGTGCAGAGGGCTGTGGGTACGTGTTCTATCCCTGCTTGAGGAACTAAGATCACACATGCCTTGGAGCAAAAAAAAAAAATAATAAAACATATAAAATAGAAATGATACTGTAACAAATTCAATAAATTCAAAAAAGACTTTAAAAATGGTTCACATCAAAAAAATATCTAATTTATAGGATATATACATCAGGACTTAGGAAGGAGAACCAGGGATTTGGCGAAAAGGATATGTCACTCACAAAGATCTCATTTGGTTGTTCTGTCACTAAGTCATGTCCAATCCTTTGCAACTCTGTGAACTGTAGCTCACCAGGTTCCTCTGTCTTCCACTACCTCCTGGAGTTTGCTCAAACTCATATCCATTGATTCGGTGATTCCATCCAGCCGTCTCCTCTGCTGCCCTCTTCTCCTCTTGCCCTCAATATTTCCCAGTATCAAGGTTTCTTCCAATGAGTTAGCTCTTCACCTCAGGTGGCCAAAGTATTGGCACTTCAGCATAGTTCTTCCAATGAATATGCAGGGTTGATTTCCTTTAGGACTGAATGGTTTGATCTCCTTGCTGTCCAAGGGACTCTCAAGAGTCTTCCCCAGCACCGCAATTCAAAAGCACAAAGATCTCAATACATAGACACATGCAAGGCATGTTTGGAAACCAGCAAGGAGTTCAAAGCCATCGTTCTGAGGGACTTACAGGAGGGAAGAGTTGGATGAGTTTGTTCCATGCTAGGGAATTGGGACTTTGTCCTGTGGGCATTCGGTCAAAGGACAATGAGTTTGGGAGTCAAATGGTTGAGTTCCATCCCCCACACGTACTGTGGGTAGTGAGATTAGGAATCCAGAGGAGCAAGCAATTGGGAATAATAACATCCGACCTGGAGCGTTCTTGAATGGTTTACATGCAGAAGGATCAGAAAATTTTCTCTAAAGAACCAGACAGTAAATATTTTGGGGTCAGCAAGCCATACAGTTCCTGTGG
>NW_011495024.1:1489902-1515862 GCF_000754665.1 Bison bison bison
CAACTCCCCACCCCTGCCAATGTAGCATGAGAGCATCCATAAACCATACTGACATGAGGACAGTTATGTCCCAATAAAACTTTATTTATAAAAACAAGCAGTGGGCAAGATTTGATCTGCAGGTAGTAATTTGCCCACCCTTGCTTTAGATTAGAAAACAAACCTGAAATGCCCTAAAGCAAGTCACCCGCCCTCCTTTCCACTTGCCAATAGCAGGCACTTCTCCTAGATCTTTATCTCATGTCCAGTAGCTCCAAGACATTGCTAAATGATCTGAAGATTATATTGAGCTCCCCCAATCTAAGCTCTAGAGACAGTCGTACGTCAAGATAATGTGTTCCACAGAGTGAGAATTGCTTTGCCAGGAGCACTGAGTGTTTTAGTAATCAATCAATCAGTCAGAGAAAATTCACTAAGCACATGATGCTGGAGACACTGAGATCACTGAGGCTGGATCTGCAGGAAGAGCACGTGGTTTGGTGAGAAAGTCCCACTTCCCAGTTGCCTGCATTCTACTCAAAGTTTTACACAGTTTTACTTGTGCACAATCCTTGAGAGTCACATTTTCCATTTCTTAATCTGTGCAGTAAAGAAATTCAGCCAAGCGAGGGTGTGGAGAAAAGGGAACCCTCCTACACTGTTGGCAGGAATGTAAATTGGTACAGTCGCTATGGAAAACAGGATGATGGTTCCTCAAAAAACTAAAAATAGAGTTGCCATATGATCCAGCAATCCCACTCCTGGGCATATATCGGAAGAAAACTCTAATTCGAAAAGACATGTAGGCCCTAGTGTTCACAGCATGTATAGACATACATACACACACACATATACGCACACAATGGAATACTACTCAGTCATAAAAAAGAATCAAATAATGCCATTTCCAGCATTATGAATGGACACGGAGATTATCATACTAAGTAAAGTAAGTCAGACAGAGAAAGACAAATACCACATGATATCACTTACATGTAGAATCTAAAATAGGACACGAATGCACTTTTCTACAAAACAGAAACAGGCTCACAGACACAGAGAACAGACTCATGTTGCCAAGGGGGAAGGGTCATAAAGGAGCGATGGATTGGGAGTTTGGGGTTAGCAGAGGCAAACTATTACATACAGGATGGATAAACAACAAGATCCTACAATATAGCACAGGAAACTATATTCAATATTCTGTGGAAAACCATAATGGAAGAGAAAAAAATTAGCCAAATGGCAATGTGATTCTGAGTGTGCTTCAGAGGGCTTTAGGAGTGGAGGAAGGCTTCCTGGCACATCCTGAAGGAAACCATGATCATGAGTTGGCCTTCAGAAGTCAGGTTGGCATTCCTGGGGGAAGGGGCACCATGAGCCACGGGGAGAGGACATGATTGGCAACCAGAGTGAGCATCAGTCCATGGAGGAAGGGTTCAGGGAGGGAGATGCAATAAAATGGAGAAATGGGTGGAGCCAGTGCACTGAATACTCTTGGTACTTTTGCTGTCTTTGCAAGAAGAAGGAAACTTGCTGGCACATGGTATGCATAGATCAAGAGACAAAAACGCAAAGTCTGCAGGGGCTGGGTAGGTAGGAGTGAATACGTGGGATGGATGTAAACACCAGGAATCATGAGGACAGGACAAACTGGGGAGTGTATGTCCTCCCTAAGACTTTTTAAGAATGTTGGAAATTTAGGGACTTCCCTAGTGGTACAGTGGTCCATCCCCAGTGCTGGGGATATAGGTTCAATCCCTGGTGGGGGAACTAAGACCACACGTGCCACATAGCAACTAAACAAGTGGGCCACAATTACTGAGCCCACGCGCCGCAACTACTGAAGCCCACTGGCTCTAGACGTACTCTGCGACGAGAGAAGCCCTGAAGTGGCAACTAGAGAGTAACCCCTGTTGGCCACGACGCAACTGAGGACCCAGTGCAGCCAAAATAATTTTTTTTAAGTGAGAAAAAAAAAATGTTGGAATTTTATTCCTATGTGAGAGCTCCTGATTTTTTTTAATTAACTAAATTGTTTTTATTAACATCATGCCAGCCAAACAAAGCATGGACAGTTAGATTCTGCCCAAGTTGCTGGCTTGAAACTTCAGCTATAAACGGTGAGGCTGATTTCAGAAAGAGCTTTGGAGAGCCAGCAAAGCTAAAGAGCAAAGCTGGGACTTCCCTGGTGGTCCAGCAGTTGAGAGTCTGCCTACAATAATGCAGGTGGCACAGGTTTGATCCCTGGTCAGGGAAGTAAGATCCCACATGCCTCCGAACAACTAAAGCTGCATGCCGTAACTACTGAGCCCCACACTCTGATGCCCTTGTGCCTGCCCCCGTATCGGAAGCACAGAACCTTAAACACTAGATCCCCAGGGAAGCCCTTATCATTGCTTTTTGTGGTAGGAATAATTAAGATATAGTCTCTTAGCAAATTTGATGAATACAATATTGCTATATATATTCACTATACTGTGTATTAGACTTCCAAAGCTCATTTATCTACTAGTTGCAAGCTCATATCCTTAAATAACGCTCATACTCCCCCATACCCTAACCCATGGAAACCACTGTTTTACTCACTATTTGTGCAAGTTTGGCTTTTTCACAATAGGTTCCACATATAAGTGATACATGGTATTTGTCTCTCTCTGTCTGACTCATTTAGCCTAATGTCCTCAAGGTCCATCCACGTTGTTCCAAATGGCAGGATGTCCTTTCTCGTGGCTGAATAATATTCCACTGTATATATACAGCACATCTTCTTATGCATTCAGCTACTGGCGAATGCTTCAGTTGTTTCTGTATCTTAGCTTTTGTGAATAATGTGGCAACACCCATGGGAGTGCATGTCACTCTTCACCATCCTGTTTTCATTTCATTTCCCTTGGGCACATACCCAGAAATGAATTTGCTGGGTCATATGGCAGTTCTATTTTTGATTTTTTGAGGAACTTCTGTATTGTTTTCAGTTGTGGCTATAGCGATTTACATTTTACCAACATACAGGGGTTCCCTTTTTTCCATCTCCTCACCAACACTTGTCTCATCTTCTTAATGAAAGCCATTCTAACACCTCATTTTGGCTTTGATTTGCATTTCCCTGAGGATTAGTGATGCTGAGCATCTTTTCAGGTACCCATTGGCCATTTGGATATTTTCTTTGGGAAAAAAATGTCTATTTATTTCCTCTGCCTATTTTTTAAAAATCAAATTGTTTGGGGTTTTTTGTTATTTTGTATATTAACCTCTTATCAGATACATGGTTTGCAAATATTTCTCCCATCCTATAGGTTGCCTTTTCATTTTGTTGATTTTTTTTCTGTTTCTGTACAGAGGCTTTTAAGTCTGATGTGGTCCCATCTGTTGACTTTTGCTTTGTTTTTTGTGCTTTTGGTACCACATCCAAAATATCTTTGCTAATGCCAAGTTCAAGGAGCTTCTTTTCTGTTTTGTTCTAGGAGTATTGGGTCTTACATTTAAGTCTTTTTGATCCATTTTGAGTTAATTTTTGTAAATGGTATAAGATAGAGGTCCAGTTCATTTTCTACATGTGTTTATCCACTATTCTCAACATCATCCTTTCTTCATTGGGTGTTCTTGGCTTTCCTGTCCAATATTTGTTAACTGTATATGCTGGTAGAGAGTGGGGTTAACTTTAAGCTCGGAATTTTCCTTCTTAATTCATGCTACTGTTCTTCAGCAGGACAGCTCCTGCTGCAGGTAGTATACAGATGGTTTCTTATGTACTCAGAATATTCTTTGAGGGGCTCAGAGAAACCCAGGACTGGTTCCAGCCACCCTCTGCACCCTCTGTGTTCAGGCCTGAGAGCCAGACCCAAACACAGAACAGCTGGGAAGGTCTTCAAGCATTCTGAGGCAAAAAACAGAAACAAGAGTATAAAGTTCTTTTTTTCTCTCTCTCTTTTTAAAATATTGATGTGTTTATTTTTTTGGCCATGCCTCACAGCATGAAGGATCTTATTTCCCTGACCAGGGATCCGACTGTGTCCCCTGCTGTGGAAGCCCAGAGTTCTAAGCACTGGACCACCAGGGAATGCCCTTGAAGTTCTTCTGTATTTTATCAAATTCCTTTCCCAGACTATATAGAGGATGACAAAGTATGTCTTCCGTTGACACACAGAGATGCCACCGCCACACACGTGCACACACACACACGTTAATGGCCTCTGTGAGTATTTGTTTAAATCTACATCTCTTAGAAACATTGCATCAGTTTCCGAGGGCTGTATCTTACTCCATTTGGGCTACTATAACAAAATTACCATAAGCTATGTGGTTTATACACAACCAACATTAATTTCTCACAGCAGAAGAGGTTGGAAGTCCAAGATCAGGGCACCAGCAGGATCAGTGTCTGATGAAGGCCTGCTTCCTGGCTCACAAACAGCACCTTCTCAAGGTGTCTCCACAGGGCAGGAGGGCTGAGGGAGCTTCCAGGGTCTCTGGTTTAAGAGGGCTCTACCCTCTTGACCTGATTACCTCCCAAAGGTCCCGCCCACTAATACCATCTCACTGGAGGTTAATTTAAACATATGAATTTTGGGAGACACACACATGCAGTCCATAGGACCAGCTGACCTCTACCACTTGAAATTCCTGTAAAGGAAAGCCAGCCTTTCGTTCCACGGTTAAACATAGTCTTAAATGCAAATGAAACAACACTCTTTTCCTATGAAACTCAACCTCAAAGTAACTAAAAGATAATAATGACACATAGCATCTGTTTTGTGTCTTTAGGCACCTTGATGTATGCTCATCACACTCACAGCCAGAGGACCCCCAAAAGGAAAGGCACGCTCACCATTCTGGAAACCAGAGTCAGTGCTAGATTTCTAGAAGCCTGACCAGGGACAGTGGGCCCTCAGGATTGGCCTAACTGACGCCTTCCAAGCACACCCTCCTTGGAAGGGCACATGGGTAAACTGAGCTCCCATCCAGACCCCACTGCCACGAGGGATGGCAGAGCAGCTGCCTCTGCTCTGTGCCTGCCCGCCTGATCAATGAAATGCGGATAACAGACTTGATGTCTCTCATTGGTATTCTTGAGAAGTGTTAAGAACCAATTAAAGATGTGTCTAAATGCTCGATGGAAAAAAGAGTAAGCTACAGAGAACGTGACTTGAGCTGACGGCGGTAGGATTTGGTTCCAACATAAGGAAGGATTTCCGGGGAAATGTTCTTCCCTATGGTCTTTCTTCCCTCTTTCCACGAATGGTTCTTGGGTCTTGAGTGCCTTGTGCTAAATGCTGGGATCAAAATGACCAAAACAGAGAGCCCCACCCCCTGCAAGTAATCAGTTTCACTGGGCCACTTGATCCCCCCAAAATAAGCCCACCACCCTTAATCACGGGGCAGCTGCTCATGCGCAGAGGGCCCAAGGAGGCAGTGCTGTCTTCCAAGTGACTGGAAATGAAGATCACGTGTCGTCTGTTGGCGACTGCTCAGGCAGGCAGGCTAGATGCTTCCTCGGGCCCCAGGCAGGCCCCTCACTGGTTACAATGAGTAGGATCGTAGGTCCCTGGGCTGGACGAATTCTAGAGGTCAGATCAGGAAATTGAGGACACTCAGGTGGGGACCAGGCCTCCCACAGGCCCTCAGAGCAGACTAGCATCCCAGGCCCTCTGTCTAAACAGTCGATTTTCCCTGCCTAGCAATTGAATTTATGAGGTTCTTTTATGGTAATGACTTGGAACTGCGTGCCCGCACACTGAAATTCAGCACAAATCACCAGGAGAGCTGAAAAATGCTAATCTGCCTCCAACATCTCCCCACCATTCTCCCCAAACTACCTGCTCCTACAAGGTTGCGGCAGGGTAATTATCGCTGCAGAGGAAATGGCACTGATTTGCATCAACTTCCATCGACTGGAACCAGTCAATGTCAGTCCTGTGGGAACAGGCTCAGGTTAACCTATGAGTCCCACAGCTGACAGGTGGGAGGGACTTGGCTTTGCCCCCAGGACACCGCTTCCCTTGATGGATCACAGGCGGTACCCCGCCGCCTCAGGCCCCTGCGGTGATCCAGTTACTGTTCACCTGTACTTGACACATCTGACACTCCGGAGCCTTCCCACCTGTTCCTCGTGGCAGCAGCAACATGAGGCCCAAGCTCAGGACCTGGTATTTCATTCGGTCTCTTTGAAAACGTCCATCCGTACCTAGTGAACTAATCAATAACCATCAAAGCCACCTGTCTTCCTCTGCAAGTTCCAGGCTTCCTGTAATGACTGGCTTCCAGTGGAATTCCAATTTTTGGCCGGCTAGTACTGAGTATTGGAGAAGGCAATGGCACCCCACTCCAGTACTCTTGCCTGGAAAATCCCATGGACGGAGGAGCCTGGTAGGCTGCAGTCCATGGGGTCACTAAGAGTCGGACACGACTGAGCGACTTCACTTTCACTTTTCACTTTCATGCATTGGAGGAGGAAATGGCAACCCACTCCAGTGTTCTTGCCTGGAGAATCCCAGGGACCGGGGAGCCTGGTGGGCTGCCGTCTATGGGATCGCACAGAGTCGGACACGACTGAAGCGACTTAGCAGCAGCCGCAGCAGTGCAGGTCAGGGCCTCCCAGATGGCGCTAGTGGTAAAGAACCCTCCTGCCAATGCAGGAGACGTAAGGGTTCGATCCTTGGGTGAAGAGTCCTTGCAGAAGGGCATGGCAACCCCCTCCCATATTCTTGCCTGGAGAATCCCATGGACAGAGAAGCCTGGTGGGCTGCGGTCCATAGCGTCGAAAAGAGTCGGACACTAAGCGACTTTGCACAGCACAGTACAGGCCAGGCCCACTTCTGAAGGCAGGATCGGTTACCAAACAGCATCACTTGCGTTCAGGGAGAGTGTAAAGAAATCACTAAATGGTTCAGGCCTCTGGGGCTCTGAAGACCTGAGTCCTCTACTCTCATATTGCAAGGAATTTGAAAGATCACTGCCTGTTTGTCCGCCTCTGTGTGTAACAGAGCACTGACTAGTTCTGAGAAAAGGAAGCATCGTAATCCATGCATTGATATGCAAATGTGTGTTTACCCAGGTGAGGTGCATTGTGAGAGACGCACCTGGTGTAGGTTCCCATTCTGAGCTTCACCTTTATCCCTGGATTCCTATGTCAGACTGTTGCCCAAGAGGGTTTTGAAAGAAAGTTCTGCTTGCAAACATGGCCCATCTCCAAAAATCCTTCTCTGAGCTGTGTTTTAACCCTCTCAAAGCTAATTATGTCTGTATTCACATGTGTGTGGACGTGCGTGCTAAGTCACTTCAGTCGTATCCGACTCTTTGCAACCCTATGGACTGTAGCCTGCCAGGTTTCTCTGTCTATGGGATTCTTCAGGCAAGAACACTGGGATGGATTGCCATGCGCTCCTCCAGGGGATCTTCCCAACCCAGGGATTGAACCCGTGTCTCTTAAGTCTCCTACATTAGCGGAGGGGTTCTTTACCAGTAGTGCCACATGGGAAGCCCTTCATACGTGTGGATTGTCACTGAGTGATTTATTATAATAAGGGCACCAAGAGTTTCATATCTAGAAAACACCTGTTCTGGAAGATTCTTGATGATGCTAACTATGTTCAGACATAGTTCTTACTCCCAGGTGGTTCAATAGTAAAGAATCTGCCTGCCAATGCGGGAGACATGGGTCTGATCGATGGGTCAGGAAGATCCCCTGGAGAAGGGAATGACAACCGACTCCAGTACTGTTGCCTGGAAAACTCCATAGGCAGAGGAGCCTGGTGGGCTACAGTCCACAGGATCACAAAGAGTCAGACAAACTGATCACACATGTGCATACATAAGTAGCATGTATTTTGTGTTTATAGATGCCACTGTATTTTATCCCCAAAAGATGCTGAGCAACTCTGTGCTGATAACCCTGCCGAGGGTCCAGGATCTGATCTCAGAGCACCTAGTTCACTCTCTGGCGTTGGTTCTCACAAGCTCTGGAGAGCAGAACTGAGCCTATCCTGTTTCTATACCTGGGCTGAGCGGGGCAGCTGGCTTAGAGGATGTTCAGTAGCACTGGGGCAGGGTGCTTCCCAGGTGGCTTGGGGTAAAGAATCCACCTGCCAATGCAGGAGACTCGGGTTCCATCCCTGGGTTGGGAAGATCCCCTGGAGGAGGAAATGGCAACCCACTCCAGTATTCTTGCCTAGGAAGTCCCATGGACAGAGGAGCCTGGTGGGCTACAGTCCATGGGGTCAGGTCGCAAAGATTTGGACACGACTGAGTTACTCACACACGCACACGGTAGCACTGGAGCAGAAATGAGTGGGTGAAGATGTGTAGGAATGGGCAGAAAAACAAAGTCTAGCTCGTAAAAAGATAGCCAGTCATGGGAGGAGGCTGTGGCCACCAGAGAAACCCCACTAGGTGAGGACAGTCAGCAGAAGGGGGCCGCTGCCTGTGGCCACCTGAACAGTGCAGGGAGAGGCAGATATCTGCTGAGGAATCCGGCACAAAACATGTGGCATCTTGTACGACTAGAATCTAGGGATCTTCCTAGGGCAAAAAAGGAGGACTCAGAAAGTGTCAGCAACGCCCCACCTGGTTAGCTAATGCCAGGAATTACACACTGGCGCCAAGGTCTGGTCTATGCAGGTGTCACTCAGGACCGGTACGATGAAGGCCAACCGCAGTGCGGGGCTCAAGTCCCCTCACTGATGGGTGTGTGTGTTACATGCTGCCCGGGGGGCCATCTGAGCCGCACCTGGGGTGCCGTGGCAGCTCAGAGGGGGCTTGTGCCCACGGCTGATGGCCGTGACCATCACGGGCTCCCCTCGTGTGACGCTGCACCTGCCAGCCCCCTCTCAATCCCCACCTCCCCTCCCACTCATGCCCATGTCCCATCCCCCGTTCCCACCGGCTCCCACCAAATCCCCACCAGGAGGTGCTGATAAACGTGCTGAGTCAAAACAGAGCCACTCCACAACCTCGACTCTGTGGCTCCATCACATTGTCCAACCTTAGGTGACCCCAAACAGCACTGTTATGATACCTTCCCCAGCCGTCGCCCTATAAAGGAACACAGCTGCTAATGTACTAGGCCACTGTCAGCTAAGCCACGTCCCTGCCAGCGCATCGACCTTTATAAACAGCGTTGGACACAGGCTCGGGGCACACATGCCCCTCGTGCTTGTAGACGAGATGCAAGCCCAGATGCCTGATGGCAGGAAGAGAACTCTGTAGCAGCCCCCAGGTTCACAGAAGGCTCTGGGCTGCGTTATCCTAGCAAATCCTTGTCTCCTTTAGCAAATTGAAGCTCGGAGAGTTTCAGCATCAGTAAATGACAAAGCCAAATCAGGCTCAAGTCTTCTGACCAAAAAAGGCAATGTGAGAGCAGTCGGCCACCCCAGACAGGGGGGGACGGGTTCTGTGATGTCTCTTGGGGCCCTGCCAGGTGTTCCTCTTTGAACTGTATTAGCTGTGAAGAGGCCTAAGGGCCAGGACCAAGGACTTTTCTTTGCATTTTCCTAGAATATTTGCCAACAAAGGTCTGCATTGCTTTGTGACAAAGGTCCATATAGTCAAAGCTATGGTAGTCATGTACAGATGTGAGAGAGGGACAATAAAAAAGGCTGAGCACTAAAGAATTGAGGCCTTCAAACTGTGGTTATGGAGAAGACTTAAGATTCCCTTGGACAGCAAGGAGACCAAGCCAGTCCATCCTAAAGGAAATCAATCCTGAGTAGTCATTGGAAGGACTGATACGGAAGCTGAAGTTTCAATACTTTGGCCACCTAATGTGAAGAGCCGACTCGTTGGAAAAAACCCTGATGCTGGGAAAGATTGAAGGCAGTAGAAGAGGGAGGCATAGGGTGAGATGGTTGGATGGCATCACCGACTCAATGGACATGAGTTTGAGCAAATTCTGGGAGATCGTGGAGGACAGGGAAGCCTGGTGTGCTACAGTCCGTGGGGTCACAAAGAGACACGACTGAGCAACTGAACGACAACAACAAGAATATTTGCAGTCTCAGAGTGACACGTTTATTGAGATTCTAACATGCTGTATGTTGTGCTAGAAACTGGGTTGTAGCAAAACAGGTCCTGCTCTCAGAACAGTTACAGTCCCACAGATGTGAGTGGCAGCAGGAAGTCAGATAAGATAAACGACACCAGAGTCGCAGGGAGAATGAGAGCAGTCTCCTCGCGGTTCAGAGGAGGGTGACTGATCCTGCCTTAGGGAGGAAGCTGTCTTAGGAGGAAGCGGTGGTGATCCTGAGTGAGGATCTTGCAGGATGAATAGGAGTTTGCCAGGAAACTGAGAAATTAGGAGTTATCCCTGGCAAAGAGAATCATACTTATTAAGGCCATGGGCATGTTGCTGTTGTTTAGTCGCTCAGTTGTGTCCAACTCTTTTGTGAGCCTATGGACTCTGTAGCCTGCCAGGCTCCTCTGTCCATGGGATTTTCCAGGCAAGAATACTGGAGTGGGTTGCTATTTCCTTCTATAGGGGGTCTTCCTGACCCAGGGATCGAACCCACATCTCCTGCATTGGCTGGTGGCTTCTTTACCATTGAGCCACCTGGGAAGCCCCAGTGGGCATGACCAGCATGCAGATGCTGGTGATTACAAGTTGCTCAGTACTTCTAGAGCCCACAGTATCAGGAAATGAGGCCAAAAATATAAACAGGGTCCACGTTTGCATGCCAGGCTAAGAGCTTGTATGTGACCCACAACTAATCAGCAGTCATGGAAGGACATAAATACACACACACAATGGAATATCACCCCACCATAAAAAAGAATGAAGCAATGCCATTTGCAGCAACATGGATGAACCTAAAGATTATTGTATTAAGTAATATAACTCAGAAAGAGAAAGACAGGCACTTCCCTGGTGGTCCAACAGTTAAGATTCCACACTCGCAATGCAGGGGTCCTGGGTTCAATCCCTGGTCAGGAAATTAGATCTGGCATGCCGCAATCCTGCATGCCACAACTAAGACACAGCCCAGCCAAATAAATAAATACATAATAACGTTTTTAAAAAGAAAAGACCGATACCATATGACATCACTTATATGTGGACTCTAAAATATGAAATAAATGAATTTATCTATGAAACAGAAACAGACTCCCTGACAGAGAAGAGACTTGAGGTTGCCGAGTGGGAAGGGAGGTGGGGGAAGGCTGGATTGGAAGTTTAGGATTAGTAGATACAATCTATCATATGTAGGATGGATAAACAAACAGGTCCTATGATATAGCACAGGGAACTATATTCAATATCCTGTGGTAAAACATATGGGAAAAAAGACCAGGAGGGCATGGCCATATTCCCACCATCAATGGTTACTCTACTGAGTTTGGAGAGAGTTTCAAAGGAGAAGCAAAGAGACTAAAAGATCAGCTATTGTCATAGTCCAGGCAAGGGAGATGTGGGCCCAGTGGGGCTGCCAAGCGCTGAAGGGCAGACTGACCCAGGAGACAGGAGTCAGAAAGTAAACTCAACCAAAAGACTAGAACAGGGGAGATGAGGCGGAGTGAGGATGAAACCCAGGTGTTCTGTCTTGAGCACCTGGATGAGTCTGCATCCCCAGCTGACATGGGAAATACCAGGAGCTAAGCAGACTTGGAGAGGAGGATGGCACATTCATTCCTGACCGTCTTGAGCTTGAGACGTCTGTGGGACCATTCCCTCAAGGTGCCCCTGTGCGCCTGGAAATGTGAATGTGAAAGAGTGCAGATGAACGGCCTTAGCAAGCGTGTTTTCTGTGGGTTCATAAGAAGTCATGAGGAAGTGAAAGCAAGAGTATAGCCAAGTCCTGAATGAGTGAAAGCTAAGGATAAAGAGCAGGAAAATCAGAATTCTGCAGGGTAACAGAATTGACTTCCCTAGGATGCAAGAGAGCTTCAGGGAGTGAGGGGTGGGCTGTGGGGCCAGGATGCAGGCAGACATGCAGATGGGTGGCCAGGAATAGGAAAGGACAGTTTATTTCCAGTTCCTGGAGAGAGCAAGAGACAGACAGACGTGTGAGGACAGATATCATTTGGTAAGCTGGGACAAAGAGGGACAAGAAATCAAGAACTATAATGTTGTTGTTCTCCTCTATTCAAACAAACACACAAACGGGCTTGGCACTTGCCTGGTGGTCCAGTGGCTAAGACTTCACGCTCCCAATGCAGGGGGCCTGGGTTCGATCCCTGATCAGGGAACTAGATCCCGCATGCCACAACTAATGATTCGGCATGCTGTAACGAAGATCGAAGATGCCATGTGCCATAACTAAGACCCGGGCAAGCCAAATAAATATAATACATTTTTTAACGGGCTTAATGAAAAAGTTACCTAGGTAATTAGATTGCATTTTTTAATGACTAGGCAAGAGAATCTTTAGAAAGATAAACGAATTCTGAGTGAAATATGGTCAGATCTGTCCATAGGATATGCACATACATTCATGATATACCAAATGTGATGGTGGAAAAAAATCCTCTTGGATATGGCAACACTGATGTATTGTGCTGCTTCTGCTGCTGCTGCTAAGTCGATTCAGTCGTGCCCGACTCTGTGTGACCCCATAGACGGCAGCCCACCAGGCTCCCCCGTCCCTGGGATTTTCCAGGCAAGGACACTGGAGTGGGTTGCCATTTCCTTCTCCAATGCATGAAAGTGAAAAGTGAAAGTGAAGTCACTCAGTCGTGTCCGACTCTTAGTGACCCCATGGACTGCAGCCTACCAGGCTCCTCCATCCATGGGATTTTCCAGGCAAGAGTACTGGAGTGGGGTGCCATTGCCTTCTCTGGAGGTATTGTACTAAGATGCTGTAAAACCATAAAAACATAGATCGCAGCAGGTAAAACCACTGCACGTCAAACACCACGTAGACTTCAGCTACCCCTACTTAGAATAATCAAAATCTATGAAAACATAACACAAATTTCTGCTTATCTGAGAAAAAGGCTGTCTGTCTCGGTATCTGGTCTTCTAAACATCACCGAACTGGAGAACAGAACACAAGCTTCAACCTCCCAAAGGAAGAACATCTGCTATCACCCAGAGCCAAGTGAAAATGCCTTTGGAGACTAGTTTGAGGGCATTTTGAAGACTTTGATGTGCAGAGAAATTTCAAGCTTGAAAGAACAAGAGGCAAGAAGAAATAAACATTTCCAGCATTTTAAAGAACCAAGGCATCAAACTGCTCATTTGACCAAGGGGAGATTTACAAAAGCCTCGGGATGTAGCTTGAATCCAAAGTGGATTGCCATGGCTATGGGCTTTTAAACCACCACTTGCTGAGAACAGGATTCCTACAGAAGGTATAAGGTGTGTGAGTGGGTGGGTGTCGGGTCCACATTTTGGCCCTATCTGTCAAATGCCCCTCTCTGCATAGCATGGTGCAGGCTCTATTCAGTCTCAGGTCCCAGCACCCTGGGGTCACACTCCAGGATGAATTGCAAGGCAATTACAGCATCTGCCACACAGGGGCGCTGTGAGGGATAAAGGCTGTGGTCCTGACGAGCAAGGCAGGCCCTCCCACTGCCTGAGAAAAGGTCATACCTCCCACCAGCAGCTCTTCGGCAAGAGAAGACTGGAGGGGAGAGGGCTGAGCATGTTCCCTGGCACCAGGAGAATCCCCTGGAGCGAAACTTAGACTTTCCGCGAGTCACTGTCTAGTGTGCTTCTCACCTGTCCTGCTTTCTCTGCCTCAAGAGTTTTGGGGATAAACACAGGGTCTGCAGGCAGGCTTCCGACTCCAGAAGCTCACTCTTCAATTGCCACATCCTCTTAGCAGAATAACTGGGGGCGGGGAGAGGAAAAGAAGAAGATTCGGGGAATGTGATTGCCTCCCAGGCAATCACATTCAGCGTGCCTCCCACGCTGACCAGCCTGGGAGCCCAAAGACTGGGTGTGATGCAGGCGCCAGAGGAGCAGATGACAGAAGCCCTCTGGGCAGAGCTGAGGACATGAGTGTCCAAATGAGGCAGTCTTCCCGTCCCAATCTCGTTATGTTCTTCTTCAAAAGGTGTTTTGTACATCTTAAGTTCAAAGGAAAAATTTGGACAAAAGGCAGGCTGTTCCATCCCCTAAGCCAGTACTTGTTGGAACACGTGGCTTGCCGAGCGCTGACGAGGCAGGGCCAGAAGCCCTGGACCGACCTCCCTGAGGTCCTTAGGCGATGGCAGGGTACCCGCTCTGAGTCAGACGAAGGGCATGCTTCTACTATTACCGGTTCCTCCGCCACCACCAAAACAAGCCGTGTCTTTCTCTTTCCCACGTCTCTGGGCTGAGAAGCAGGTGTGGTCCATTGCAGCAAGTTTACATCAACCAAAACCACATTCCTGGGTGCCTCAATGCTATTGACATGTGCAGTTTCTGAGGCTGAGTGACCCCTGACCTCTGGCCAGTCCCTGGGTTTACTCCTCCGTGCAACCCACTCATCCATCAGGGAGTAACCACGCTCTTAGGATGCTCCTCCAGCTCAGCCCCAGAGAGAGCGTTGCAGGGGTCCAGGAGAACAAAGTTTGCCTGCTGCTGGAGCCCAGAGCATCCTCGAGGGTGCTCGCGGGGCATCGGCTCAGATGAACCCGCCTCCCCCCCGACTCCAGCCCACCTTCGTGTCAGCTACTCGGTTGCATCCATTCATTCGGGGTATTGATACTGTGTGTGCCAGCCCCAGGCTCTGCCAGGTGCTGAGGGTGTGACAGGAGGCGGACCAGGTACAGTGCCGTCTCTGATGGAGTTTACCTTTGTGTGAGAAGAGATGTGAGAAGCAAACAGAGAAACCAGTTTCTGGTGGTGACATGTGCCGTGGGAAGCACCAAGGTTGTTGGGGGCATGGGTGTTAACGTCAGGAAAGCCTCTCTGAAGAAGGGACACCAACCTGAGGCCTGAGTGGAGACTTTCAAGGACATTTCAGCCCTGGGCCCTCATCAGGAGAGGCCAAAAGGGAGCCGTGATGGAGAGCCAGGTCACAAGTATGAGGCAGAAGGCCCCGGCACTACCCTACTTCATCAGTTACAGATGCCTGGGACTTCCCTTGCTAGTCCAGTGGTTAGGACCCCAAGCTTCCACTGCAGGAGTCATGAATTCGATTCCTGGCCAGGGAATTAAGATCCTGTGGCCAAAATATACATAGGCGCTCACTGTGGGAACATGTACAAATGTGTTCGGGACTCTGTCCCCCCCTGCCCAACTCTGAGGTACAGGACTTCCACGGACACCAGTGCAGGTGGGACACTCTGGACTCGGACAAGAAAGCAAGCGTGACCTGCTCAACGAGGAAGCGAGGTCATCCATGCAAGGACACTCGGGTAACTTGCAGTCGCTCAGATTTCAGGCATGCCCATCACAGGATGCAAAAGGCCTCAGCCAGCTCCTGTGAACCAGCATCCCTCCTGTTTGTGGGTGCAACTTCCACCTAGTATTCTCAGAAGAGGGGCTGGTTCGGGTATGGCCAGGGTCCTGGGGGGCTCTGGGCTCCTGGGCCGAGCTGCCTAGCACATCCTCCCTTCTAGAAGCTCCCCTTCTCCCCACCATGTGGAAGGGTGCCAGGCCACACCGAGGCTTCATTCAGGAGCAGCTCACCTCCCCACTAAACGTTGCAGCTCCGTGCACTTCCTGGGGTGATGAATGACCTTCACTCACATGGGTGAAGTAATGGCTTTCAGTCTCAACCTTCTTGGTCACATTGCAACACAGCCTTCTGGAAAGAAGAACTAGTTCCCAGGTGCCAGCTCAGGGAATTTCAAACACCTCCCAGGCTGGGCTTACCAAACTCACTGTCACACGGTTGGTCCAGGTGCCAGAACCACCCTGGCCCTTTTCCATCAAAGATGCAACAGCAGGGCCTTGGGCAGGTAGAGGCCAGAGGACTAGGGCTCATTCCCAGCTCTCCCTTTGCTGTGTGACTTTAAACAAATGACTCAACCTCTCTGAGCTGCTGCCTCTATATCCACATACGAATTGTGGGGAGAATTGGATGAGGAAATGGTCGTGAAAGCACTTTGTGAGTTGGAGAGCACAACACCAATGATAGTCATTCTGTCTGGTTGAAAAACTGATCCTAATAGGCGAACTTCTGACTTTTTACCCAAGGAGTTCTTGGGGTATGAGAACTGATATCCCCAAATCCACTTCAATGTTTTTAGTACACCAAGAAGTAAACTTCCAGGGTAAAATCCAAAATATACACTCCGTGCCACATTGTAAAGCTTTATGATAAGATGTCAGGAGATTCCCATACAGGTAAACATCACAATAAATCCTTTGCTCTAAAATAATTCCCTGGAGACCCAGAATTGGAGCTTCCATGGCACTGCTGGCTATAAGTTGGCCTTGCAGTGACATAGAGTAGGTGAGCCCAATATCAAATCTCTTTATAGCTTCCAATTTATGCTACAAGAGAATGAACGGGTTCTCCTAAGGTACATGCTTTGAAGAGGCACAGAGGGCCCCAGCCCTGCTTCTCAGCAGGTCCCTCTCTGGCCAATGACATTGCTGTTCACAGCTCTTCAAATGCCTCTTTGCGGAAGACATGGCTAAACCCTCACCATTCCATTTAAACCAACCAAATGAGAGACAAGGCTCCAGGCCTTCCTCACCCACAGGCGATGACATCAGTCTCACTGCGATGCCCAAGGACAAGTGACCAAGAATTTGGCTTTGAACAGGAAGGGACAAGATGGGCTGGACCGGAAGGGACAAGCAGGCTGGGTCTGCAGAAGGCTGTTCACCATATGGCACATGGCCATCTTGGCTGGTCTCCTTCCCCTACAGTAGAAGAGACCTCCCCGAACCCAGAAAGTAGGAATATAATCCTCTTTGGAAAATATGGGATGTGAGGCTTCCCCTGGAAGGCCCCAGTGAGTTCAAAACCCAACTGGCATAGAACTCGCCACTTTTTTTTTTTTTGGCCATGCGTCATGCAGGATCTTATTTCCCCAAGCAGAGATCAAATGTGCCCTCTGCATTGGAAGCACAGAGTCTTAACCACTGGACCACCAGGGTAGTCCCAACTTTCCATCTTTCTTCTCCATGATCTCAGAAGGAGAGCATAAGAAAGGCTGAAACTCAAGCCCCATTTGCAGCCGGCTAGAAGGCAGCATCAAACACCCATGTCCAAGACCATCCTCTTCACTTCCCATCTCCGTGTGCTCTAAGTCCTCCCCATCTCAATCTGCCTCTCTACTCTCCAACTCCAGCAAACACTCAGAAGTCATCCTTAACTCTTCCCTCCTTCATGCCCCACATCCAGTCCATCAGCAAAGTATGTCAGTACTGCCTCTCCAAGAAATCCGGGGTCACATACTGCTTGCTTACTCCCAACGTCATCTCTTGCAACGTCCTTCTCCGTAACCTTTGAACAGGCCACCTTCATTCCCCTGTCCGGGCCTCTGCACCACTGCCCCTTCCCTCTGGCATGCTTGGCCCAGTCCAGCTTCTCCCCATCATTTGGGATTAGCTCCTACAGACTCATGCTCTGCTCCCCTACCTAAAGTTGGCCCTCCTCCCCCAGCCTACATCGTGCATTTTTATATTCCTCTTCATTTGATGTGGTGACTATCTGTCTCCTGCAAGCCCCACAAGCCACAGGGGCCACGTCTGCCTCATTTACCACCATAGCCCTGGAAATATTACTGGAAATATTACCAGCACAGCTGCTCAAAAAGTACTTAATCACCACTTCCAAGAGTCCAGTAACTTCAAGCAGACTGGGCTCAGTACAGCGCGTTGACACTTGCTGGGGTCACCCACGGCTGGGGTCAGCATCTCAGACCACAGGGCCGTGACCGAGTTCCTGGTTTGGACACCGAGGCCATCAGTCCCAAGAAGCCCTGCACTGCCTCCACCCCTGGCCTCTGTCTCTGAGGGGTCTCCCCCTTACCCCCAGGAGCTGGGCTTGAGACCACGAGCCAGCAGACCCTGGCACCTCGTGCCCCAGAGTCCCAGGGGAGGGGAGGGCACCCGCCTCCCCTTCTTGGCCTCACCAGCTGGCCAGGCCAGCCCTGCCATTTCCCCATCTATAAGACAGGGACAAAGAATGCTTTGTCACCCCACCTACTTCTCACGGGTGTTGTGAAACTACTATTTGCTTGGAAAACACTCTGAGAGCAGCCCGGGTGAAGGTGCCCGTGGCTCGGATGACGCTGCTGTATTCAGTCCAGGCCAGGGAGGGCCAGGCCAACTCGTCATCCGGTGACCGCCTCAGCTGCCCGAGGGACAGGAGGGACGCCCGCCTCCGCTGTGTCGCCAGGCCCGGTGTCGCCAAGCCTGCTGGCTGTGCTGTGGTCCCAGAATATACCCACGAGGTGCGTGTGCATTCCCAGAGCCACCTGACCCACTGATTTCAGCAGAATATGACCTCTCCCGGGGCCTGGGCAGTGGCACCGAGCACCCAGCCCACCCTGGTGTCAGGAAGGAGAGTCGAGGGTTACCTGGGGATAACCTGCCTGAGCTCAGAGCCACGGCCCGGGTGCCGGCCTCGCAGGCCAGGAGCCGGGAACAGACGAATGTGACGGTCTTGGCCCCTGGCCCGGGGAGGGCAGATCTCACCAACCTGCATGCACTCAGGTGCCCCTCACCAGCTGCAGGAGCAGCAGCCACCGTGTTGCCATGACAACCAGGCTTGGCAACCATCTCTCTGCCTCCCAGGAGGGGACAGTCCCCAGAACTGACCAGGCATTTCCTGGAGCCGCTCAAGGTTGACGATGGAGAAAGGCAGAGAGGCAGGCAGTGCGAGGGACAGGGAGCATACCTGCCACTCTGCCAGCACTCCGGCCTTCACGTTCCACGGGACACTGAACTCAGCCCCACCCGCTCTCTCTCCCTGCAACATCCACCCGGGGGGCTGCTGCTTCCCTAAAGCGGGTGGCGAAGCATTTAGCAGACAGGGAACAACAGACAGCGTGTACATTTAATTATAACTCTCCCGGATAGGAAGGGCTGGCTATATACAGTATGTCTGCCTGTTACTAATTATATTTATTTTCAAATGACGAGGGGGAGGGGGATCTTCTGAAGATGAGTCAGAAAAAAAAATCGTTCAGTGTTATGAAAGCAGAGAGATATCTCTGGAGGGTGTCTGTCATGCATGGCTGTCACAGCCTGATAATGGAAAAACCTGAGCCAAGAGAACCACGCTGCTGAACACCTCAAGGGGGCTCTCCTGGCCTTGCGTCCCCTCAAGTCAGGACCTGAGCAGCTGAAGGGCTTTCCCCGCCCTGCCCCCTGCCCTGGACAGAGCTTGCTCTCGTTCCTGCAAAGACAGGGTCATTCAGTGTCTGCTGTCACCCTAATTGGGAGCCAATTTTCCAGTTGAAACACAGCTAAGTTTTTTTTTCCCTCATCAAAGGAAAAGCATTCTGCCCAGATGGCCGAAAGGAAAAGGCTTCGTCTTCAATCCCCATACAGCCCATGATTGTTGTTATTTATAACAACACCTAGAAACCCAAAATAGTCAGCCCCCCCACGCCTGGCAGAAGCCAGTCCACACTTGGGAGGAAGGCAGACCCCTGGGCTAGTTTCAGCTGGACATGGGCCAGCACGCACAGGTGCACTCACCTCCACATCTGAGTGTGCGAGGTGCGTGTGGTTGTTTAGAGGGGCCTGTTTACCGGGCCCCATCAGCTCCTCCTCCTCCTCCAAGGCTGCCCTGGCCCCTCCCCGCTACACGCACCAGGGGCTGAGCAGCAAAGGGAACCCAAGGTGACACATCTGCCCCAGAGGAGCCGGAGCATTCATGAAGAAGGCGTTTTCCAATAATTTTTTAAATAGTCACACTTGTTTTGTTTGCTTTCTTCCAGGAAGGCGGCACTGTTTTGGAAAAGGAGGGGGAGGGGGGAAAAAAAGTGAGTTCATTTCCTGAGTCTTTGAAACGTTTCTCTGCAGACAGAGCATCGAGAAGCTGTGGCCCCAGGTAGAGAGAGCATAGCACACAGGGGGCGCAGAGAGGAGCTTGGCCCCCACCCTTGTTCGTTAGGGGCCAGCGGCGGGGTACCGCCGGGCCATGGAAGGACCTGGGGGAGCAGGTCCCAACAAATGTCATTCAGACCAGCTGTTTTGGAAAGGGTCTGTTTGTCCAAGGAAGGTTGGATGATTCAATCGGTTTATTCAAAGGAGAAGGCAGGAAATAGACCTGATAATCAGGGACCCAGGAGAGGGTTATGGGAGCTGCCAAGCCCTGTCACCGTCCACAGTGATTTTGGAACCCAAGAAGACAAAATCTATCACTGCTTCTCCTTTTTCCCTTTCTGTTTGCCATGAAATGATATGATCTTAGTTTTTAAATTTGACTTTCAGGCCAGTTTTTTCACTCTCCTCATTTGCCCTCATCAAGAGGCTCTTTAGTTCCTCTTTGCTTTCTGCCATTAGAGTGGTATCATCTGCATATCTGAAGTTATTGATATTTTTCCTGGAAATCTTGATTCCAGCTTGTGATTCATCCAGCCCAGCATTTCACATGATGTACCCTGCATGTAAGTTAAATAAGCAGGGTGACAACATATAGCCTTACCGTACTCCTTTCCCAATTCTGAACCAGTCAGTTGTTCTACAGTTCACGGGGTCGCAAAGAGTCGGACACGACTTAGTGACTTAACAACAACAACAAACGTGCTTTTCACATTTGTTATTTCACCCCATGAGCAGTGGCATTGTGCCCAGTCCACAGGGAAGGCAGGCAGGCTCTGGACAGTACACGACAGACCCAAGAGTATCCCACTCTGCCTGTGATAAAGCCGTCTTTCCTGGTGGCTCTCTTAGCCGTCTGTCCCTCTGCTTCAGGGCTGTAGCTAGCCTCATATACAAAAGGCACTGTAGGGGTGAGTCAGCCCGTGTCTGTCTGTCCATCAATCCCACTAGAATAAAACCTCCACAAGGAAGGGACATCCCTGGTAGTCCAGTGGTTAAGACTCCACACTCCTGATGCAGAAGGCCCAGGTTCGACCCCTGGTCACGGAACTAAATCCCACATGCTACAATGAAGGTAGAGGAACCTGCATGCCGCAACTGTTAACAAGACCCAGCGCAGCCATAAATAAAATAAATAAGTAAATGTCTACATTTAAAAAAAAAAAAAAAACTGTTACATATACAAGTCTCTCTCAACAATCGAGAATTTCATTATTGTGTAAGACTGAGGACTCCCCAGGTGGTGCTAGTGGTAAAGAACCCGCCTGCCAATGCAGGAGACGTAAGAGACGCAGGTTCGATCCCCGGGTCCAGAAGATCCCCTGGAGGAGGGCATGGCAACCCACTCCAGTACTCTTGCCTGGAGAATCCCATGGACAGAGGAGCCTGGCGGGCTACAGTCAATAGAGTCACAAAGAGTTGGACAGGACTGAAGTGACTTAGCACACACGAGCACTTCAAAAAACAAGATTATGTTCCATTCCTGGGTCACACAGAATAAATGTGGAGAGGCCTCCCTCCCTTGGATCAGTGGCCTTCAGGAGCCGAGGCCAGCAACCGGGGGACTCTTCTCGTGGGCAGGACACCTAACACACAGCAGAGAAGCGCCAAGACACCAGGACTGGCTCTCCTACCTCCCACCGCCACGCTTTCCAAAAGGCCATTTGGCTCCAATGTATCATATGACTTGTTCTTAGAGTTACATTTTAACTGACAAAGTTTAACAACAACTATGACTTATGGCCTTCTAAAATTGGCAGCAGAAAAATGAACTGAGGAAGTAATGGAAAAAACCACAAGTGAAGCCGCTCTGTAATATGCACAATTTCTGTTGTGTTTTTTTTTTCCTTTCTAAGCATGTATATGTGTGTGTGTGTGTTTTCGAATGGTAGAAAATATTTTCCAGATACACTGCCCGGGCATTTCCAAGCATGTATTTATGCCAAGTTTATAAAAAGCAGCTGCAGACAGGGTTGACCGAAAGGATTGCTCTGCTGTCTGGCTTTCAGAAGGTGCTTGGGTCCTAGCTCTGTCATCAGGACACATTCTTACCTCCTAAAACTCTCTCACCTGTGTCCTGCTCCCGAAAGAAGACAAACCTCTTTGGGGGCCCCGTGCCCCAGAGGGACACGGGGCCCCTACTCTCCTAGGCATTCACATCACGCTTTTGTTTTGCAAGGTCCTATAGTGACCTGCGCTTTATCACTTTTAGTCATTTGAAATCCCCACGCAGACACAGAAAGGAAAATGTTCCGAGGTGCATTTCATAAATATATGGATGGCCTGCTTGGAGGGGCAGAACGATGGGGGGCTCATCGGCGTCAGTTTCTGAATTGTTCAGAGCAGACTGTGGAACTGTGTGGCTGAGCCTGTATCAAACTGTCTGCATCTTCTCACATGGACCTGAGACTCTCCAGTCCCCTCCCCTTGGCCCTCAGTGGGTGAAGCCCCCGGCTGCCCAGTGAGAAGCTCCAGCCTCCCCTGCGCCCTGGAGGAGCCTCTCCCTGGAACACCCTGAGCCACTGTCTGCCTGACCCACATCCAGACACTCACTGGCCTGAGGCAGGCCTTATGAGGCACGCCTTAATGAGGATGACCATAACCTGCACCCTCGCTCTCCCGGGGGGTGACTAATTCATTAATCCTGGGAAGGCCCTTTGCAGAGGACAGGCAGGGTATTACTCATGGGACTGAAGGCAGGCACCTGACCCAGTCTGGGCCTGAGTCAGCAGAGAGACCTCCCACCTGCAGGCAGGCTGGGCAAGCTGGCTGGGCTCCCTGCTCAAGGTCAGGGTTGGCCAAGGGGAGGGGTGTGGCCAGCACGCCTCCACGGAGTTTGGGAACCATGTCTCATGGGCGTTTGCATGATTGAATAAGCCTTCAAATGACTCTGCCAAGAGGCCAGCACACCTTGAGAATATCAGTCAAGACAGGATTTCCTGGTCATTGTTAGGGGAAAATGCTTTTCTCAGAGCGAATTCCTCCCAAGAAATGTTGTTTTCGTCTCCCCTGAGGGGGAAGCGAGCTGAGGCAGCAGCGCCTGGCAGCCTGGGGGACCTGAGATAGGTGGGCAGAGGTGGGGACAGCTATGTTTTCTCTCCTCCAGCTCTTGGTCCTCTCAGTCTGCGCCCTACTCACATCTCACAGGAAGAGGAAATGGCAGCCAGAACTGGGAAGCAGGGGTCAAAACCAGTGCACGAGGGCGAGGGTCGCTCAGGACTGCACCCCGCCTACCCTTGACCCAGTGGAGGGGGTTCTGACACAGCGGCAGCTCAGAAGCCAGGAACAGAAAGCCTTTGAGTGGCCAAGTTGACGCCAAGATTCCACTGCCGAGAGCCTGTTTCCTGCACTCTGCACATTCTTCCCCCGCCCCGTTCCCCCTTCCAGCACCTTCTTCCAGTGACCCTGCTCCACGCTGCCTCTGTGCATGCAGCCCTAGTTTCTTTTTCCTTCTAGAACACAAGTCATGCGACCAGAAGGATTGCAGGCACTTCTGCTTTCTCTTTTAGGCCCCCAGGTCCTTATAAGTCTTTCATGGCCCTTGCCACTTCCCTAGATTGCCTGAAACTCTAGAGGGCCACCCCGCCACCACACACAGAATGATAAAGATGCAAAAACAGGATGGACAGAGGGGACCCTGAGGGCAGAAAAGGAGGCAGTGGGGCTACTCATCTTTGCAGGCAGCCAGGGACGGACAGGGCGGACTGGGTTGGGGGCAGAGCAGCACGAACAGGCTACGAAATGATTTTGTTCTGTTCTGTTTGGAAGGAGGTGGGTGGAAATGACAGTTTGGAGAGGATTAGAATGAGGGAAAACGGTTGCAGGGGAGGAAGCCTCTTTTCTCCAGTTCTAACAGTGCCATCAAGTGGCTGCGCGAGCAGGCGCAGGGCAGAGGCGCAGGGTAGAGCATCTGGACAGCCCCCGCGGGCCCTGTGGAGAGAGGAGCTGCGGGACTTTCAAAGGGCGCCCAGCTGAGGACCGGGGGCCGGCCTCCAGCCGCATAGCCAAACCCCTTTCCCTAGAATGGTTTGCAAGGACAGGGCCAAGAGATCTCCCCAAGTGCACCCTTAAAAACCCGTGGAGGGACTTCCCTGGTGGTCCAGTGGCTAAGACTCTGCAGTCCCACTGCAGGGGTCTCGGCTTCAATCCCTGGTCAGGGAATGAGATCCCACATACTCCAACTAAAGATTCCACATGCCATAGGAAGATCAGAGATCCAGTATGCTGCGATGCCGCCAAATAATAAATAAACAGAGAAAATATAAATGGTGTTTCCCGAAGGACAAATAAGATGAGCTTCTTTTTAAAAAGTAAAATAATCCACATGGATAGGGGCGACCAAGCTTACCAGGTTCCTGCTTCATTTAGCTTCTGCCTACACACACACAGGCGTCATCTGGAGGTGTTATCCCACGAGAGGCACCAAAGCACATTTGCAACCGGAAAAGTGGTCAGTGGCCAGAGCAAGCCTATCTGGGCCATGAGACCCTCGTCCATGTTCAAGGGAGAAGGATCCTGAGCAAGACGAGGCAAGGTGAGCACACCTAGGGAAACCTAATCAGACTAAACTTCCAGCTCAGGGCACAAATCTCCTGGCATTTCACTTAACTGTAGTTGCTTTCTTTTTTTTTTTTCTTTTTCAACCCTGTAAATCAAAATCAATTTGGCTTAGAACTCCACAAATTGCTTTCTTTCCAAAGAGAGGCATTTTACTAAAATAGGAGACTTTGCCAGCCGTTGTGTGTTTGGTACCTGGGATCAAGGAGCAAGTGGAATTTCGTAAGAACGTTCCCCCAGGAGTCTGGGCTCTTGATGCTCATCACACCCTGACGCTGAGCTGCTGTGAACCTCCGAGGCGCTAGCTTCTGTGCTCAGTTGCATCCGGCTCTTGTGACCCCATAGACTGTAACCCGCCAGGCTCCTCTGTCCATGGGATTCTCCAGGCATGAATACTGGAGTGGGTTGCCATGCTCTCTTCCAGGGGGTCTTCCCCACTCGGGGATCGAACCCAGCTCTCCTGCATTGCAGGCAGATTCTTCACCGTCTGAGCCTGTTCTATGAAAACAGGAGATACAGTTAGATCCACAGTTTTCAAAACTCACTCCTCAGCACTAACAGAAGGAGATCAATTTGGTGGGACTTTGGTTACCATCTCCTTTACCAGAACAACTCGGCCTCTGTCCATTTTTTTCATCGTTGGCTGCTAGGCAAGATCTTACAGACAAGCAAAAGTTAGGAGAATTCAGCACCACTAAATCAACTTTACAACAAATGCTAAAGGAACTTCTCTAAGCAGGAAACACAAGAGAAAAAAAAAAAAAAAACTACACAAAATAAACCAAAACATTTAAGGAAATGGTAATAGGATCCTACATATTGATAATTACCTTAAATGTAAAAGGATTAAATGCACAAAAGACAGAATGACTGGGCAGATGAAAACATGTGCCTGGATGCACTTCCACTCACCACATCTCTCTGCTTGGCCCCCGAATCACTTGTAATTATTTTATATTGTTAGTTTAATCATGTTTCCACTATGGCTTGCAACTGTAATGAATTTTTATTTTTTGTCTGGCTATTGATTGTGAAAACTGATAAACATCTTCTACAATTAAAAAAAAAGATCTTATATGATCAAAGGGTTCCACAGTGCCATAGCCAATTTTTTTAATTTTTCATTTTATTTTACTTTACTTTTTATTTTATTTGGCTGCACCAGTTCTTAATTGTGGGATGCGGAATCTTGTTCTGCAACCTAGGATCAAACCCAGACTCTCCACGTTGGGATCACAGAGTCCCAGCCACCACCAGAGAAGGACCACCAGAGAATCTCTTCATGGGCACTTGAGGTACTGGCCCGGACCGCAGTTCTCGTGACGCCCCACCACGCCGGCAGACGCCCTAACACCACGTCTTTACGCCGTCACTGCACACCCAGATGACGACTACCCAAGAGATGGACAGCTGTCCCAGGTGACTCAATCCCGTTCTTCCTCCCCAGAATTTGAGAGTGGGTCAGACTGGGTCCAAGTCAGTCTCCCTTCAGAGCTGAAGTGGCCAACAGGGAATGGGTGTCTGGGATTAGGGGAGGAAGGAGCCCTG
>NW_011495024.1:1515962-1517952 GCF_000754665.1 Bison bison bison
CCCCCCATGTCCCCCTTCAGTAAACAATGTTGCCTGTTAAAAGCTGCCCTGTTCCCCTTCAGTAAATGTCCCCTATTAAAAGCTTTAAAAGCTCTAGACAGGATCCTCTAAAAGCTTCTTCCTGTCTCTAAGAAAAAGCGAGATCACCCAGCCCAGTGCAATACACCTCATCTCCCTGGAGCCACATTCTGGTTTTTCTTTTTTTCTTTTTTAAGTGCAGTTTCTGGGACTTCCCTGGTGGTCCAGTGGTTAAGATTCTGTGCTTCAACGGCAGGAGGCACAGGTTCGATTCCTGGTCAGGGAGCTAAGATTCCGCATGCCGCAAGACAAAGCAAAAAAAAAGGGGGGGGGCAGTTTCTAAATAGACTTGGTAGTTTTATGAACTAAAATGTTTACTGCAGTAGGCATATAATGACTCAGTACAAAGCAACATCATCATTGCCTCTGTGATTAGTATATTCAAAAGTCATTTATAAATCCATCATTTTTCTGCTGCTATACATTTGAATTTCAAAAACATTTTGTTGTTCTTCTGTTCTCAGACCACATTACCGGTAACACATTTCAAAATTTATTAGTCCTGAAATCTTCCATCCAAGGACTTATGTATCTATAAATATGCTAATTCATTCATTCATCCATTTTCTTAGATGAATTTACCAAGATGAAATTCAAGATGAGTTTACTCTGAGATTTACCAAAGAAATAGATGGCAAAAATCTCTTCAGTTGGAGCTTATAGGGTAGAAATGAAATAATGTCATTTTCAGCAACATGGATGCACCTAGAGATTATTATACTAAGTCAGTCAGACAAAGACAAATACCATATGACATCACTTGTATGTGGAATCTTTATCTTAAAAATGATAAAAATAAACTTATTTACAAAACAGAAACAGAATAACATGTTGTGGTCCATGTGCAGGTTGGAAAAGAATTTCCAGACATGAGGCAGAATGAGACAGAAATTAAGTTTATGAGAGGGAGATGCTCTGAGAACAGCAGGCCAGCTCAAGGGAGAACAACATTGAACCAGGGTCCTTAGTCCACTTTTATACCCAGGGTACAAGGAGTGGGATAGGGGTCTTGCGGGTCATTTGCTGGTTAGAGGAGGCATGTATACTGGGTCAGGGAAGAGGAGGGCAGATACCGTCTCCCTGTGGGGTGGGCGGGGAGATGGGTTATACTGTTTCATAATAGTTACAGCACGGGGGAGGGAAGGACGATAAGGGTCAGGTTTTTCTGTTCCTGCATTCTAAGACCCTCCTTGGTTTCATCTGTTCTTTCATCCTTGGGTCACCACATAACAGACTTTAAAAATAAACTTATGGTCACCAAAAGGGAAATGTGGGGGGGAAGGATAAATTTAGGAGTTTTGGATTAACATTTACACACTACTATATATAAAAATGAGAATCCCATGAATAGTATGAAAAGGCAAAATGATAGGATACTGAAAGAGGAACTCCCCAGGTCAGTAGGTGCCCAATATGCTAGTGGAGATCAGTGGAGAAATAACTCCAGAAAGAATGGAGCCAAAGCAAAAACAATACCCAGCTGTGGATGTGACTGGTGATAGAAGCAAGGTCCGATGCTGTAAAGAGCAATATTGCATAGGAACCTGGAATGTCAGGTCCATGAAACAAGGCAAATTGGAAGTGGTCAAACAAGAGATGGCAAGAGTGAACGTCGACATTCTAGGAATCAGCGAACTAAAATGGACTGGAATGGGTGAATTTAACTCAGATGACCATTATATCTACTACTGCGGGCAGGAATCCCTCAGAAGAAATGGAGTAGCCATCATGGTCAACAAAAGAGTCCGAAATGCAGTACTTGGATGCAATCTCAAAAACGACAGAATGATCTCTGTTAGTTTCCAAGGCAAACCATTCAATATCACAGTAATCCAAGTCTATGCCCCAACCAGTAACGCTGAAGAAGCTGAAGTTGAACAGTTCTATGAAGACCTACAAGACCTTTTAGACC
>NW_011495024.1:1518052-1518559 GCF_000754665.1 Bison bison bison
AAAGAAATAGAGGAAAACAACAGAATGAGAAAGACTAGAGAGCTCTTCAAGAAAATTAGAGATACCAAGGGAACATTTCATGCAAAGATGGGCACAATATAGGACAGAAATGGTATGGACCTAACAGAAGCAGTAGATATTAAGAAGAGGTGGCAAGAATACACAGAAGAACTGTACACAAAAGATCTTCACGACCCAGATAATCACGAAGGTATGATCACTAACCTAGAGCCAGACATCCTGGAATGTGAAGTCAAGAGGGCCTTAGAGAGCATCACTACGAACAAAGCTAATGGAGGTGATGGAATTCCAGTGGAGCTCTTTCAAATCCTGAAAGATGATGCTGTGAAAGTGCTGCACTCAATATGCCAGCAAATTTGGAAAACTCAGCAGTGGCCACAGGACTGGAAAAGGTCAGTTTTCATTCCAATCCCAAAGAAAGGCAATGCCAAAGAATGCTCAAACTACTGCACAACTGCATTAATCTCACACACTAGTAAAGTAATG
>NW_011495024.1:1518659-1519689 GCF_000754665.1 Bison bison bison
ATGGGTGAATTTAACTCAGATGACCATTATATCTACTACTGCGGGCAGGAATCCCTCAGAAGAAATGGAGTAGCCATCATGGTCAACAAAAGAGTCCGAAATGCAGTACTTGGATGCAATCTCAAAAACGACAGAATGATCTCTGTTAGTTTCCAAGGCAAACCATTCAATATCACAGTAATCCAAGTCTATGCCCCAACCAGTAACGCTGAAGAAGCTGAAGTTGAACAGTTCTATGAAGACCTACAAGACCTTTTAGACCTAACACCCAAAAAGGATGTCCTTTTCATTATAGGGGACTGGAATTCAAAAGTAGGAAGCCAAGAAACACCTGGAGTAACAGGCAAATTTGGCCTTGGAATACGGAATGAAGCAGGGCAAAGGCTAATAGAATTTTGCCAAGAGAACGCACTGGTCATAGCAAACACCCTCTTCCAACAACACAAGAGAAGACTCTACAAATGGACATCACCAGATGGTCAACACCAAAATTAGATTGACTATATTCTTTGCAGCCAAAGATGGAGAAGCTCTATACAGTCTGCAAAAACAAGACCAGGAGCTGACTGTGGCTCAGATCATGAGCTCCTTATTGCAAAATCAGACTTAAATTGAAGAAAGTAGGGAAAACCACTAGACCATTCAGGTATGACCTAAATCAAATCCCTTATGATTATACAGTGGAAGTGAGAAATAGATTTAAGGGACTAGATCTGATAGATAGAGTGCCTGATGAACTATGGACGGAGGTTTGTGACATTGTACAGGAGACAGGGATCAAGAAAATCCCCATGGAAAAAAAATGCAAAAAAGCAAAATGGCTGTCTGGGGAGGCCTTACAAATAGCCGTGAAAAGAAGAGAAGCGAAAATCAAAGGAGAAAAGGAAAGATATAAGCATCTGAATGTAGAGTTCCAAAGAATAGCAAGAAGAGATAAGAAAGCCTTCCTCAGTGATCAATGCAAAGAAATAGAGGAAAACAACAGAATGAGAAAGACTAGAGAGCTCTTCAAGAAAATTAGAGATACCAA
>NW_011495024.1:1519894-1522903 GCF_000754665.1 Bison bison bison
AAATAGGAAAAGGAGTACGTCAAGGCTGTATATTGTCACCCTGCTTATTTAACTTATATGCAGAGTACATCATGAGAAACGCGGGGCTAGAAGAAGCACAAGCTGGAATCAAGATTGCCAGGAGAAATATCAATAACCTCAGACATGCAGAGGACACCACCCTTATGGCAGAAAGTGAAGAGGAACTAAAGAGCCTCTTGATGAAAGTGGAAAAGGAGAGTGAAAAAGTTGGCTTAAAGCTCAACATTCAGAAAACGAAGATCATGGCATCTGGTCCCATCACTTCATGGGAAATAGATGAGGAAACAGTGGAAACAGTGTCAGACTATTTTGGAGGGCTCCAAAATGCAGATGGTGACTGCAGCCATGAAATTAAAAGATGCTTACTCCTTGGAAGAAAAGTTATGACCAACCTAGATAGCATATTCAAAAGCAGAGACATTACTTTGCCAACAAAGGTCCATCTAGTCAAGGCTATGGTTTTTCCAGTGGTCATGTATGGATGTGAGAGTTGGGCTGTGAAGAAGGCTGAGCGCCAAAGAATTGACGCTTTTGAACTGTGGTGTTGGAGAAGACTGTTGAGAGTCCCTTGGACTGCGAGGAGATCCAACCAGTCCATTCTAAAGGAGATCAGCCCTGGGATTTCTTTGGAAGGAATGATGCTAAAGCTGAAACTCCAGTACTTTGGCCACCTCATGCGAAGAGTTGACTCATTGGAAAAGACTCTGCTGCTGGGAGGGATTGGGGGCAGGAGGAGAAGGGGACGACAGAGGATGAGATGGCTGGATGGCATCACCGACTCAATGGACATGAGTTTGAGTAAACTCCGGAAGATGGTGATAGACAGGGAGGCCTGGCATGCTGTGATTCATGGGGTCGCAAGGAGTTGGACAGGACTGAGTGACTGAACTGACTGATACATAAAATCGGAGAAGGCAATGGCAACCCACTCCAGTACTCTTGCCTGGAAAATCCCATGGACAGAGGAGCCTGGTGGGCTGCAGTCCATCAGGTCGCCAAGAGTTGGACTCGACTGAGTGACTTCACTTTCACTTTTCACTTTCATGCGTTGGAGAAGGAAATGGCAACCCACTCCAGTGTTCTTGCCTGGAGAATCCCAGGGTCGGGGGAGCCTGGTGGGCTGCCTTCTATGGGGTTGCACAGAGTCGGATACGACTGAAGCGACTTACCAGCAGCAGCATATATAAAACAGATAGCCAACAAGGACTTAGTGTATAATACAGGGAACTCTACTCAATATTCTGCAATAACCTAAATAGGAAGAGAATCAGAAAAAAGAGTGGATGTATGTGTACGTATAACGGATTGACCTTGCTGTACACCTGAAACTAACACAACTCTGTAAATCAACTAAACTCCAATATAAAATAAAAATTAAATCAAAAAAAAAAAAATAAGAGGGAGTTCCCTGGTGGTCCATGGCTAAGACTCCACACTCCCAATACCGGGTTCTGGGTTCAACCCCTGATCGAGGAACTAGATCCCACATCCCACAGCTAAGACACAGCACAACCAAATAAGTACATACATACATGAAATAAATAAATTTTAAACTTTTAAAAAATGTGTTGGATTCAAAAAGTAAGAAAAAATCTAAAAACAGAGCTGACAGAGTATATAATATGAAGAAATCATCATTTTAAGTGCTGTGTTGTTGTTCAGTCACTAACTCATGTCCAACTCTTTGCGACCTAACAGACTGCAGCTGTGAGGCTTCCCTGTCCTTCACTGTCTCGCAGAGTTTGCTCAAATTCATCCCATTGAGTTAGTGATGTCATCCAACCGCTTCGTTCTCTGTTGCTGTCTTCTTCTGCCTTCAATCTTCCCCAGCATCAGGGTCTTCCCCAACGTGTCGGCTCTTCGAACCCGGTGGCCAAAGTATTGGAATTTCAGCTTCAGCATCAGTGAAGCTGATGTTATTCTGAATATGATATATATTATAAATACATATAATATATAGATATATATCCAGTGAATATTCAGGGATGATTTCCTTCAGGATTGACTGGTTTGATGTCCTTGCTGTCCAAGGGACTCTCAAGAGTCTTCTCCAGCACCACAGTTCGAAAGAATCAATTCTTCAGCGCTCAGTCATTTTTTATGGTCCAACCCTCATATCCGTACATGACTGCTGGAAAAACCATAGCTTTGACTATAACTTTAAGTCAGTATTTTGTAAATTAGGTCTTCTTATGCTACAGAAGACCTGTGTCTTCCTCCACAACAGATCAAAAACTCATGTAACGTCAATTTGTAAAAAGGCTTTCAAGGAGCACATGTATTTGTCAAACTCTGGGTCACAACCTAATGTGGACCCTAAAATCCATTGAGTCGATAGGAATGAGCATTTTATATATTTTTTAATTTAAATGTGTCTCATGAAATAAGGCGAAGTATCGTTATGGAAAACCTGATTTCAGCGCAGCATGTTGATGCCAAATGCACCTCTCACTGTGGGCTGGGGGTGGAGGATGGGGCAGGTGGCCAGAGGGATTGGCAGGCTTGAAAGCCCTGCTCACTTTTGGTCCAGCTGATGCTTGGCCTGGATGACTGAAGCTGTCCGGTAGCCATGGTTCAGTCCTCTGACATTATTCGTGGAACTTACAGCCAGACGGCAGCCTGTGGGAGACGCTATGGACATGCCATCGCAGAGAATCTAGTTGATAAGTGATGTTTTGGTTTACATGGTACAAAAACAACACTTTACCTAATTTTATTCTTCAAAAGTGTGATGGAACCTCAGTTTTGTTTGGGGCTCAATACAGGGCAGACCCTTACCACTCAAGACCTGGCACTGGGAGCTGGGCCTCACTTGCTACTGCTGCTAAGTCACTTCAGTTGTGTCCAACTCTGTGCGACCCCATAGACGGCAGCCCACCAGGCTCCCCCGTCCCTGGGATTCTCCAGGCAAGAACACTGGAGTGGGTTGCCATCTCCTCCAATGCATGAAAGTGAAAAGTGAAAGTGAAGTCACTCAGTCGTGTCCGA
>NW_011495024.1:1523003-1524116 GCF_000754665.1 Bison bison bison
CTTGCTGCTGCCTCCTGTCTTGACCACCTGCTGCCCCACAAAGGGAGAAACCAGATGGTGAAACTTCCTCACAGACGGCCCCTCTGGCATCCCTGCTCTGGGCCCGTCCGGGACCCCAAAGGCCCGCACGGAGCCTCGTCCCTACTACGTTTTAGGCATCACAAGTGCTTTAGGAAATGAAGGCGGTTGTGATGATGGATGTAGTTCTAGTTTGTTTCATGTGTTTAGCAGACAAAAATAAAACTTGGGTAACGAGGCCTGCCTTTTTGTCATCATTTTTCCTACCCCATGAACCCAAGGTGGCGCTAGTGGTAAAGAATCTGCCTGCCAGGGCAGGAGACACAAGAGATACTGGTTCGATCCCTGGGTAGGGAAGATCCCCTGGAGAGGAAATGGCACCCCACTCCAGTATTCTTGCCTGGGACACCCCAAGAACAGAGGAGCCTGGCGAGCTACATGGGGTCACAAAGAGTCAGACAAGACTGAGTGACTAAGCACAGTACAAGAACCATGAGGGGCTTCTCAGGTGGCGCTAATGGTAAAGAACCCACCTACCAACGCAGGAGATAACAAGAGATGCAGGTGATATAAGAGGTGAAGTTTTGAGTCCTGGGTCAAGAAGATCCCCTGGAGGAGGCCACGGCAATCCACTCCAGTATTCTTGCCTGGAGAATCCAACAGACAGGGAGCCTGGCGAGCTTCAGTCCAGGGGGTTGCCAAGAGTCGAACTCCACTTGGCATCTAAAGCACCACCACCAAGAACCATCGGAAGATGACGCCTACGTGGCCCGAGACCCAAACGTGTCCAGGCTTGCTTTCTCTGACATCCTCTCCTGAAGTATGGAGGGCCTCTTATGAGCAGGAACCAGGGAGAAGGTGACGAAATCACGCCCCTGGGTAATAGGAGTGACTTTCCTGAAAAAGTGGAACATTAAGATTCTAGGGTCCTTGAGAAAAACAAAAGGAGGGACTGGCCTAGTGAGAAGGAGAGAAGCCCGAAAGGCAGGCAGAGCCTGCAGAAGGCGGGAGCGGCCACGACCCCAGGGCGGAAGCCCACCTCCCAGAAAAGACTGAGCTCCCTGCATCCGGACAAGGCAGGCAGGCCCGCCCTCC
>NW_011495024.1:1524216-1524703 GCF_000754665.1 Bison bison bison
CAGCCTACCAGGCTCCTCCGTCCATGGGATTTTCCAGGCAGAAGTACTGGAGTGGGGTGCCATTGCCTTCTCCGGGGCCTCACTTGAGAACTTATTAAAAAGACTTCCAAGCCCCATTCCAACTTAATAAATAAGAATCTGCATTTTAACAAGGGCCTGGAGATTTGTGCATACATCTAATTTTTTTTTTTTTTTTTTAACTTTTGGCCTTACCAAGAGGCATGTGGGATCTTAGTTCCCTGACCAGGGATGGAACCCAACCCCTGTGTTGAAAGCACAGTCTTACCCCCCAGACTGCTAAGGAAGCTCCCCGTGCATGCAGTTAAAGTTTGAGGAGTTCTGATTTGGAAATACTGGTCCCCTTTAACTGACACTCAGCTTTGGTAGAATTTTCACTGGTCCACGTAAAAATGTCAGTGTGAAATTTGTCCTTTGTTGGCAAGAACTGGGTTTCACTCCGATTTTATCCCCTTCCTACTACGTTTTA
>NW_011495024.1:1524962-1530024 GCF_000754665.1 Bison bison bison
AGACGGAAAAGCCGAGCTGAGAAAACCGAGAGCCCAGGGGCGCCAGAGGGGCCACTGGTTAACACGTCTGCAGGGCTCCAGCATCTTTTAATAAAAGGGATACTCAGAAGCAGAGAAACATCTTGAGCTGTCACGAGAGCCAGTGATATGGCAAAAACGAGATTTATGCGGTCCCGGCGGGGATAGCTGGGCGCATGTTACTGATTCACAGAAGATTTACTGTCTGGGCCTGGGGACGGGCAGGAGCTGCTGATCTGCACCAAGGATATGACAGAGCAAGGAGCCCCATCGCCCCAGCTGACCCAGGCCTGGGGTCCCGACCTGAGGACACCCCAGCCTCGCTCAGAGCAGGGGGCCCCATGACTGTAGTTCCCCACGTGGAAGGCCAGATTTGTCACCCGATTCCACCACCCACATTGGCCCCTCCAGAGAACAAGGGCCACTCTGGCCTCTCAGAGCCCTTCATCCCCTGGGTGGAGGTGCCCTGTGGACCACAGCGGGGAAGCCAGGGCTCCAGCCCCACTCTGCCTGCCTCCCTGGTCAGAGAATTAGATTCCTCATGCCTCAACTAAGACCAAGAGCAGCCAAATAAATATTAACTATTAAAAAGCAGCAGAAGAAGCAACCACAGCAGAGTAGACCCTCCGGAGCAAAGCCACAGAGACCGGGGACCACCCGCTTCTGGCTCTCAGGAAGTCATGGGACCCCACCTAGGAGAAGCAATATGGCAAACGAATCGTTCCAATGCATGTGGCCTGGGGATGAGTTTCCAAGGAAAAGGGGTTGAACACTCTTTCAGAATATAAGCTGAGCTCGGTTCAGTTGCTTGCCCTGAGTAAGGTCCACGGCCTGTCTCTCCACGGCCCAGACCCACATGCGGCCAAATCCACAGACCTCTGGCTCTCCCAAAGTCAGGTTTCCCAATGAATTCACTGAAAAGTCATCTTAGCATAGAACAACATGAGGAGTGAGATGAGGATACATTTTATTCTACAGGGTCTGGTATTTAGCACTCATGGGTGACTGGCAGGCTGGCAGCCCTCAGCTGCCTGCGAGAGACGGGTCCATCCCCTGAACAAGCCTGAGTGCAGGGGTACCACCTGGCTCCCCCCAGACCACAGGTCAGCAGATGACAGCATCTTCATGATGGGAGGCTCAGCGTCTAGCACAGTCAGTGTGAGTAGGGAATGGATGGGTAAGGCGGACACAGGCCCCTCGTTAGGCCTGAGACAATGAAAGAGGTGGGCAAGTTATCCTGCCCTGGGGCAGAGAGCAGATCTCCAAAGAGGAGAGCATAGGCTCGGGAGCCCCACCTCCCTCACCCCCCATGACCCCCTGCTGGGGGACCAGCCTATGATGCCTGAATTTATCTGGGGTTCTCCAGCAGCAGGTAGACAAGTGGGACGAGCCCAGGACCAGGTGAGCCTCGGTCTGCTGCTCACACTCACCTAGCCTCAGAGAACAAGCCCCACATTGTGTACCAGCTGCCACATCTGTAAAATGAGGACAACAGCACCCAGCAAGTGCCCAGGACTTCGGAGACAACATCACCATAGGGAAAGCCCGCTGCACAGCTTCCTGCATACAACAGGTGCTCAGTAAGTGTTCATCACTGCACTGCCTGGCGGTCCAGTGGTTAAGAATCTGCCTACCGATGCGGGAGACACAAGTTCCATTTCTGGGGAAGATCCCACCTGCCGTGGAACAACTAAGCCCGTGCGCTGCAACCACTGAACCTGTGCTCTGGACCCGGGAGCTGCAACCACGGGAGCCCCAGTGCCCTGTGCTCCACGACCAGAGACGGCCCCGCAGGGAGCAGCCTGAGAATCGCAACAAAGAGTAGCCCCTGTCACGGCAACTAGAGAAAGCCCTCTAAGCGATGAAGACCCAGGGCACCCAAAAATAAAGTTTAATTAATGAATTACTAGCGGCTCAAGGTGGTTTCTCCAGTGAAGTGTTGCCGACATGTCTTGCTTGAAAGAGCGCCCCTGGAGCCTCAGGGACACTCAGTCAGCACCTGTGAGTTCACCACAGGAGGTGGGGGGGCTGTGTGAGGGAGAGGGGGTGACCTCGGGTGGTCTGAGGAGGGGGTGGAGGCAGGGACCCTGCCAGGGAGCAGAGAACACAGGAGGCTTCCTCCGGCCCCCTCGCCATCCGTCCTGCCCAGAGCAGATGAGGAGAGGGGGCAGGGGTCGCCCACCTCGGGTCCAGCCCCCACCCACCCCATGTCCTGGTTCCTCAGGGACATGCCCCCCACTTCCCGAGAGCTCCCCCCTTATTGTGGGCACTCAGGAGTGCAAGGCCCTGATCTTTACAGAACCACTGCCACACGCTAGCAGATGCAAGGAAGTCAGCCCAGCGCCTGGAGGACAGCCCCACGTGTCCGCTGTTTACAGGACGTGAAGTCCAAGCAGGGCGGAGGCCAGGCCTGCGGGGAGCAGGAGTCACACGTCAGCAGGAAGGTCACTGTCAGGGGCAAGGCAGAGCGGCCCCCTGCGGGACCAGGGCTCCAAGGCCTGCCCCTGAGGAAGGAGACTTGAAGGCAGGACTGTGTGGCCCAGCGGGAGGTTCTGATGGGCAAAGTGGGGAAGAAGCTGCCAACAGCCATGGAGACTTCCAGAAAGACTTGGGTCCCTGCTGGGAAGCAGCGCGGACCCTCCACAACGCCCAGCTCCCTTGTCTCAGGGTGGACTTCCACAACTGGCCCAAAGGGACCACCATCAACACCGAGGGGAGCCCCACGCTCCCGCCATGCTGACCGGCACCAGGGCCACCCCTGAGGAATCCCCTCTGCAGCCCCGCCCTTCTGTCCAGCCCCACCGTAGGGAGCCCACATCCGATCAGAGCTGGGCTGCTCAGCATCCCTGCCCACGAACCCGACTTGCTGAGAGATGTGGGCTCTCCCTAGAGGACCAACAGACAGCGTGTGAACTTGAAGCTGTGAGCGGTCCTGCCATCCTCGCCGGAGACTGTGGAACCGACAGTCTTTCTGCAGTGACAGGCTGGAACAAAGCTGGTGCAAGCATGAGAGCTGAGGGGTGGATACTGCTCAGCCATAAATAAGAATGAAATAATGCATTTTGTATCAACATGGATGGCCCTAGAGATTATCATACCAAGTGAAGTAAGACAGAGAAAGACAAATACCATACAATATCACTGATATGTGGATGCTAAAAAAAAATTATACAAACAAACTCATTTACAAAACAGAAATAGATTCACAGCCATAGAAAACAAACTTATGGTTACCACTGGTAGGGGGATAAATTAGGAGTTTGGGATTAACAGATACACACTACTATATATAAAGCAGGTAAACAATAAGGACCTACTGTAGCATGG
This sequence comes from Bison bison bison, assembly GCF_000754665.1. Taxonomy (NCBI): domain Eukaryota; kingdom Metazoa; phylum Chordata; class Mammalia; order Artiodactyla; family Bovidae; genus Bison; species Bison bison. Next base: position 1,528,308 of record NW_011495024.1, read on the forward strand.
GTAACAATAACCAATATCTTATAATAACCTATAATGGAAAAGAATCTGAAAAAGAATATATATATGTGTATATACATGCATAACAGAATCACTTTGTTATACCTGAAAGTAATACAATGCTATGCTAAGTCACTTCAGTCGTGTCCGACTCTGTGCGACCCCATAGACGGCAGCCCACCAGGCTCCCCCATCCCTGGGATTCTCCAGGCAAGAACACTGGAGTGGGTTGCCATTTCCCTCTCCAATGCACGAAAGTGAAAAGTCAAAGGGAAGTCGCTCAGTCCCATCCGACTCTTAGCGACCCCATGGACTGCAGCCTACCAGGCTCCTCCGTCCATGGGATTTTCCAGGCAAGAGTACTGGAGTGGGGTGCCATTGCCTTCTCCAAAGTAATACAATATTGTAAATCAACTATACTTCAAGTTTTTAAAAAATGAGCCGAGACAGAGAACAAAAATTGATAGAAACACTTCTACTTCCACCCCCATCTCTGTGAGCTTTCTGACGTTTTCCCAAGAAACTCCTTTTTCCACTTTACGTTAACCAGGTTTGATTTTTGATGTTCACAGAGAAAAACTCAGACAAGTCAAGCACGTTACCACACTGGAGTCCCATAACAAGCTCCCACAACAAGCCTGCATGGACAATACTATTTTTTGCATCTCACACATAAGCAAATGAAGGCAAGGTCTCCAGAGCTCAGATCTGCTCCTAGACCTTCTGTCTCCAAAGCCTGCTGTCCTCCTCGTGGGACTAAGGGCCTCTCTGCCGCCACCTTGCCTCAAGCATAAAGTAAAGAGACTGCAGCTGAGATCATAGTCATGCCCGCCATAGGACGCAGCCGTGGTGAAGGAAGCCAGCGGGGGAGGAGAATGGTCCAGAAGGCCCACAGCTGCTGGAGGGAAGTGGCCGTGAGCCAGCACTCCGTCTCACAGTGGTGACCCTCGAATCTTCCTTGTCCGTCCCTTAGCTCCTGTGCACGTTTCTCTCTTGGCCCTGAGCTCATGTGACTACGATCATCTGCTTCTATTCCGTTTCTCCAGCTGGGCTCTGAGCTCCGTGGAGGAGAGAGACCACTTGCTGCATGTCTTGGGTACAAGCAAGGTTTCTCTAAATGTTTGTTAAGGGAATAAAACAAGGAGTGATGTACATGAGTATCAGATCAGATCAGATCAGTCGCTTAGTCGTGCCCGACTCTGCGACCGCATGAATCGCAGCACGCCAAGCCTCCCTGTCCATCACCAACTCCTGGAGTTCACTGAGACTCACGTCCATCGAGTCAGTGATGCCATCCAGCCATCTCATCCTCTGTCGTCCCCTTCTCCTCCTGCCCCAATCCCTCCCAGCATCAGAGTCTTTTCCAATGAGTCAACTCTTCGCATGAGGTGGCCAAAGTACTGGAGTTTCAGCTTTAGCATCATTCCTTCCAAAGAAATCCCAGGGCTGATCTCCTTCAGAATGGACTGGTTGGATCTCCTTGCAGTCCAAGGGACTCTCAAGAGTCTTCTCCAACACCACAGTACAAAAGCATCAATTCTTCAGTGCTCAGCCTTCTTCACAGTCCAAATCTCACATCCATACATGACCACAGGAAAAACCATAGCCTTGACTAGAGGGACCTTTGTTGGCAAAGTAATGTCTCTGCTTTTGAATATGCTATCTAGGTTGGTCATAGCTTTCCTTCCAAGGAGTAAGCGTCTTATAATTTCATGGCTGC
>NW_011495024.1:1530352-1542291 GCF_000754665.1 Bison bison bison
AGGTGGTCTGGTATTCCCATCTCTTTCAGAATTTTCCACAGTTTATTGTGATCCACACAGTCAAAGGCTTTGGCATAGTCAATAAAGCAGAAATAGATGCTTTTCTGGAACTCTCTTGCTTTTTCCATGACCCAGCAGATGTTGGCAATTTGATCTCTGGTTCCTCTGCCTTTTCTAAAACCAGCTTGAACATCAGGAAGTTCACAGTTCACATATTGCTGAAGCCTGGCTTGTAGAATTTTGAGCATTAGAGGTCTGTTAATATGTGTATGTGTGCTCAGCCGCGTCCAACTCTGCGAGCCCATGTACTGTAGCCCGCAAGGCTCCTCTGACCATGGGATTTTTCAGGCTAGCATACTGGTGTGGGTTGCCGTTTCCTCCTTCAGGGGATCTTTCCAAACCAGGGATTGAAACTGACTGATCTCCTGAGTCTCCTACATTGGCAGCAGATTCGTTACCTCTGAGCCACCTTTGTACTCAGGGAATTAAATCTGTGATGAAGGTGCAGTACCTAAATTTGGCACTAGATGGAACCCAAGCACACCAAGAAGATGCTTCTGAGACATCTTCAGAAGGTTTGGGTTTTGGGTTTTTTTTTTTTTTTTGGGGAGGTTTTTGTTTCTTTCTTTTTTTTTTTCTTTTTTGATGTATTCCTTTCTTTTCTTTTTTTTAAGAAATCATTCATTTGTTTATTTACGGCTGCACTGGGTTTTTGCTACTGTGCACTGGCTTTCTCTAGTCGTGGCAAGCGGGGGCTGATCTCTAATTGTGTGGGGGGCTTCTCACGGCAGTCACTCCTCTTGGCGCAGAGCATGGGCTCTAGGTGCCTGGGCTTCAGCAGCTGTGGCTAACAGGCTCTAGAGCACTGGCTCAGTAGTTGTGGCACATAAGCTTAGCTGTCCTGCTGGATGTGGGATCTTTCCAGACCAGGAATCAAACCCATGTCCCCTGCACTGGCAGATGAATTCTTCACCACTAAGCCACCAGGGAAGCCTGGTCCACGGATGTTAAAGAAGACTGTGGCAGGTCCCCTTAACTGAATAGCAGTAAGCTTGCACAAATGATCCAGTCTCAGTAGGACATACTGTATTAATTAATCTCCAGAGAAACAGAACCAATAGGCTATGTATAGAAATGGATTTATTATAAGAAATTGGCTCCTGCAACTATGGAGGTTGACAAGTCCAAAATCTGCAATGTGGGCTGACAAGCTGAAGACCCAGGAGAGCCAAAGGTGCAGATGAATTTCAAAGGCCATCAGCTGAGGACTTGCCTGGTAGTCCAGAGGCTAAGACTCCATGCTCTCAATGCAGGGGGCCCGGGTTCCAGCCCTGGTCAGGGAACTAGGTCCCACATGCTGCAACTGAGGTTACATGCCACAACTAAAAGAGCCTGCATATCACAACTAAGACCTGAAGGAGCTACATAAATAAATATATGTACATTTAAAGCCACCAGGTGGACATTCCTTCCAGCTCAGGGAGTCAGGTCTTCTTGTTCTATCCAGGACTGCAACTGATTGGGTGTGGCCCACCCACATTAGAGAGGGCAATCTGCTTTACTCAAAGTTCACCCATTTAAATGCTAATCTCATCCGAAAACACCTTCCAACTGACACATACCATTAATCACCACATGATACCCTTTGAGCTGTTGGTCCAGAGTGGCTGTGACCTTGCATGGAGACCTGCCTCTGTCTTAATGAATGCAAGGGGCTAGAATAAAGACCTGGTTCCTCTCCTCCCCAAATCCAAAGTTTAGATTGATCAGTGTGTTTTTCCTGCAGGGACCCTACCCCTCTGGAGAAAGCAATGCACGGAATATGAACCATGACAGTGGTTATAAGCTAACTTTCTGGGGGCACCATCCTAACCTATGGGGCTTGAGTATACTGTTTGAAAAATTTTAGTCAAGGTTTAAGAATTGGTTGATAATCCCTAAAAGCCTGTGAATTGATTGTAAGAAATTTAATTGGAGATGAGTAAGTGGGAAGAAGGAGGAGAAAGTTCACTCTCTCAGCTGTTCAAAGCTAAAACCCCCAGCTAGGAAAGCCCTATGAGCAAATTCACTAAATGGAGTCATGCTTACCTTCCTATTGTCAACTGGAAACATTTGCTTGTTTAGAGGATGTCTCTTGCGTTCAGTGTGATTGTTACAACCTCTCTACTAAAGGAAAGTGCAGGGTGGAGACCCAGGCTCAGCAGTTTCATAAATGACCCCGTGTTAGGTGAGACACAGACTTGCTTTAGCTGCAAAATTATTTTCTTTCACCATAAAACTGCAAATGGTTCTGCCATCAGTAAAATCATTCATGATTCTCTGTATTGGTATTTTTAAACAACCCTTCTCAGGAAAAACTGGTGTTTATACATTGTCAGCACAATAAAAGATATTTTATTTAAAGTGAAAATTTCCCATTTGCAATAGACTCATTAAAAATCACTGGGGTAAAAATCCATGTTAAATCAAATGAGATAAACTCTACTTTGCAATCCAGTTTTTAAAATAAGACTTCTGACAGATACCATTAGTGAGCTAGTGGGCTTCTGTCTTGAAAGAAAGCCACTGTGGCCTGTCCCTTGGTCCACCTGGGTGAGAATGAAGGGACAGGACAGCAGAGACAAGGTTCTGGATGGTGGGGATGCCCTTCTATCACAACACACAACCTAGGCGTGGTGTTATTAGGTCTTATCTGATCCCCCAAGAAAAGACTGAAATACACTGTGGAAAACAGGAGGGAGTTTCCTCAGAAAACTAAAAATAGAATTGCCATTTGTTGTTTGTTGTTCAGCCGCTCAGTTCAGTTCAGTTGCTCAGTCATGTCCGACTCTTTGCGACCCCATGAATTGCAGCACGCCAGGCCTCCCTGTCCATCACCAACTCCCAGAGTTCACCCAAACTCATGTCCATCGAGTCGGTGATGCCATCCAGCCATCTCATCCTCTGTCGTCCCCTTCTCCTCCTGCCTCCAATCCCTCCCAGCAGCAGAGTCTTTTCCAATCAGTCAACTTTTCGCATGAGGTGGCCAAAGTACTGGAGTTTCAGCTTCAGCATCATTCCTTCCAAAGAAATCCCAGGGCTGATCTCCTTCAGAATGGACTGGTTGGATCTCCTTGCAGTCCAAGGGACTCTCAAGAGTCTTCTCCAACACCACAGTTCAAAAGCATCAATTCTTCGGCGCTCAGCTTTCTTCACAGTCCAACTCTCACATCCATAGATGACCACTGGAAAAACCATAGCCTTGATTAGACGGACCTTTGTTGGCAAAGTAATGTCTCTGCTTTTGAATATGGATGTGTCCAACTCTTTGTGACCCCAGGGACTGCAGCATGCCAGGCTTCCCTGTCCTTCAACATTCCCAGAGTTTGCCCAAATTTATGTCCACTGAATTGCCATATAATCCAGCAATCCCACTCCTGGGCATATATCCAGAGAAAAGATACAGAATTCGAAGAGATACATGCACCCCAAGGTTCACTGCAATAGCCAAGACATGGAAGTAACCTAAGTGTCTATCAACAGAGGACTGGATAAAGAAGGGGTACATGTAGACATGGAACACTGGTGCTGCTATTGCTGCCAAGTCGCTTCAGTCGTGTCTGACTCTGTGCGACCCCATAGACGGCAGCCCACCAGGCTCCCCCGTCCCTGGGATTCTCCAGGCAAGAACACTGGAGTGGGTTGCCATTTCCTTCTCCAATGCATGAAAGGGAAAAGTGAAAGTGAAGTCGCTCAGTCGTGTCCGACTCTTAGCGACCCCATGGACTGCAGCCTACCAAGCTCCTCCATCCATGGGATTTCCCAGGCAAGAACACTGGAGTGGGTTGCCATTTCCTTCTCCAATACATGGAATACTACTCAGCCATAAAAATGGATGAGATAATGCCATTTGCAGCAATATGGATGCAACTAGAGATTATCATACTAAGTGAAATCAGTCAGAAAAAGACAAATACTATATGATATCACTTATATGTGGAATCTAAAATAGCACACAAATAAACTTATCTATGAAAGCAGACTCACAGACATAGAGAACAGACTTGCGGTTAGGGGGGACGGAGGAGACAGAAGGATGGACTGGGAGTCTGGGGTCGTAAAAAACAAAACAGACAATAAAGACTGAAATAAGGCTGAGACCAGTTCTGAGCAATGGTTTTCTCCTTGGAGGTGAAGGTAGCTATTGCCCTATCACACCCATTCTCTGAAGTAAGATGAGTAGATCCTCGACAGAGTATACAACTCCAAGCTAAAATACTAAAATCCAGACTATAACACAAGGACTTCCCTGATGTCCAGTAGCTAAGACTCCATGCTACCAATGCAGAGGGGCTTGGGTTTGATCCCTGGTCAGGGAACTGGCTCACGCATGCCACAACTAAAGATCCCACTTGCCGCAACAACAACTCGGCACAGCCAAATAAATAAATGTTTTTTAAAAAAGAGCAACACGCTTGACAGATTATCCAGGAATGGTTCCAAATCATTCCATTTTCATTGTCAAATTGTTCCCCTATCTGGCTTTTCCAGGAAAAAAAAAAAAAAAACTGGCAATTAAAAAGGTGCAAAGGCTTCCCTGGTGGCTCAGTGGCAAAGAATCCACCTGCCAATGCAGGAGACACGGGTTGAAGCAATTTAGCCCCTGGAAGTGTTAGCTGCTCAGTCGTGTCCAACGCTTTGGCTCCCCATGGACTGTAGCCCACCAGGTTCCTCTGCCCACGGGATTCTTCAGGCAAGCGTCTACTACTGAGCCTAGGTTCTAGAACCGGTGCTCCGCAACAAGAGAGGCAGCGGCGATGAGAAGCCCGCACCCCACAACTAGACAGCGGCCCCCACTCGCCGCAACAAGAGAAAAGCCTGAGCAGCGACAAAGACCCAGCACAGCCAAAAATAAATAAATCAATAGCTCGAATAAATAATAATAACAAAATAGAAAGGCCACGTCTGGGAGAGAAAAGAGGTCAAGCAGGAGTAAGACCAAAAAGTGGCCCTCCCTGCCGCACGTGGTGCTGCTCTGTAAACCTGAAGCCTAGGAAGGGGAAGCAGAGCACCGGGGTCGCGCTTGTCATCCAGGCCTCCGGGCGCCCCGCCCCGCCTCCCCCAGCACATCTGCAGCTGCGGCGGCCCTGGGGGAACAGGGCACAGGGCGCCAGCACCACGCCCACCCCGAGCAGATGGTCTTCCTCCGGCTGTCAGCACAGGAAAAAGGATGGAGTGTGAAACGCTCGGGATCTGTGAGAAACTATGTGGTCTGGGCAGAAAATCCCTGAAAATCGTTTTGATGGAAAAGACTTTGGGCAACGGGGTCCAGTGAGGAGAATTCTCCTTTCCCACCGTGTCAAGCGCTTTCTGCAAAGTCAGGAGGGAATGTTGGCGTCTGATCCAGTGTGTCCCTTTGTAAAAGTCCAGGGAGGGTAGATGACTCGAAAGAGAAACTGGACTAAACTCCGGGTCTTTTGACCCTTCGCCTCCGGTTGGCCCTCCGAGGGCGGTGGAGTTTTAGCCTTTAGTGTTAAGGTTAACTCCTCTCTCCACCAGCATACAGAAATGTTATCACAGCACTATCCAAGCCCCTGGAGGTCCTGATGGTTTCCAACTCAACCGATATGAAGAAAGGTCAATAGCCCATATGGTGGCTTCAGGCAGGGACAGGGACAAGGAAGGAAATGTCTTAGCAGCGTGAGAAAAAAGGTAAAGATTGCCCAGGAAAGACAAAACGTGAAACAGGGAATTCCCTGGTGGTTCAGAGGTTAGAACTCCGAGCTTCTCACTGCCAAGTGCCCAGGTTCAATCCCTGGTCAGGAAACTAAGATCCCACAAGCTGCACAATGTGGCCAAAAAAAAAAAGAAAGTGAAACAGTAAGACATATTGCAGGTGGAGAGAGAAAAGAGTGGAAGAAGACAGTTTAAACTGAGCATTGGACCCACAGGAAAGTTTTATCATCAGAGTTGTTGATCCTAACTTGCTGTTAAATCCTGATGAGTTAACCCGTCCCTTTTTGCTTTGGCTGCCAGGAAACTCAGAACCAAAATCTGGGTTTAATCAGGGCACCTTTCTTCAACCGAAGCATCCTGCTTCCTGCATCATTGCTAATCCTTTCTGAGAGGAGGAGGCTGTGGCACAGATGATTTTCTGGTTATGATCCATCTATTCCCCTCTTCTGTTAAACAGGCACCAAATTACCTCTCAGAAACCACCTGTCCTCCAACCCATGTGCTTGGTTCCCACCTCCATCTCAGGGAACACGAACTGATCAGCTGCTCTATCCTTCTCACCCCAGCTTTGGTTTTGAGGGGAGCGTGTGAGCCAAGAAGATGCAAAGAACATTTTGCCAGGAATCATGGACCAGAAATTGTTCCCACTAGAGCTGATGTCGGAAAGATGCAAATCTAAAGCCGTCGCAGCTGTGTTGTGACCACAAGGGAGCATCTGCCTGAAAGTGGAGCCAACTCAAGAGGGAGACCTGCAGGATGAGAGAGAGAAAGACTCCCAGGCCTTCGGTACCCAGCACCCACCCCCACTTGGGAAGCCACAAACTCCCCATGCACTGCAGTGTGATCTGGACTTATTAGTCACTACAGAACAGGTTGGGAAGATCCCCTGGAGGAGAGCATGGCAACCCACTCCAGTATTCTTGCCTAGAGAATTCCATGGACAGACGAGTCTGGCGGGCTACCATTCATGGTGGTCACAAAGAATATAAATTAAAAAAAATCACCCCAAACCCTATAACTTAGAGATGATGAGATAATGGACAATCCCCCAAATTTACTTTGAAGACAGGGAAAAGCCACCACCCCTGAGCATCTTCAAGCTTCCCTGGTGGCTCAGCAGTAAAGAATCTGCCTGCAGTGAAGGAGACCCGGGTTCAATCCCTGGGTTGGGAAGATTCCCTGGAGGAGGGCATGGCAACCCACTCCAGTATTCTTGCCTGGAAAATTCCATGGACAGGAGTCTGGCAAGCTACCATCCGTGGGGTCACAAAGAGTCAAGCTTCGGGTCACATGGTTGAACCTGCTTAGCTTGTGCAAGACTGAAACTGCTTAGCATGCATGCATGGAGTTATCTCATTTAAACCGCACACAGGGATGGGACTTCCCTGGCGGTGCAGTGGTTAGGATTCTGCATTTCGACAACAGGGGGCACGAATTGTATCCCTGGTGTGGGAGCTAAGACCCCATGCGCCACCTGGCCAAAAAGGAAGAGTCATACAGAAGGAGAGATTTTTGTCCAGCTCTGTTTAGCTTTAGAGGGTTGTTCGAGCAGGCTTTTGACTTGGATTTAAGAAATATTTCCACCTTCCAAATCCAAAAGCCATAAATCTGTGCTCCTAGAAACCAGACACATGGTGTCGGAGATGCTCCCGACTCTGGCTTGGCCTGGCTCCAAAGGCATTTTGCTACAACAGCTGAGCCGATTGAGGGCTGCCTGCCTCCCGGCAGCAGCTGGCCTCCTTTGGAATCGGCGTGGAGGCAGTGCTGAGCTTGCCAGGCTGCTGTGATGCATCTGTGCACGGCCCTGGGAGGTAAGCTGCGGGGCCCTTGCCAGGAGTCCAGGCCCAGGTGACTTTGAATCAGTAACCCCGTCAAAGTCCTGCTGCAACTAGTTATTGCGATAACTAGTGCTCGGCTTTCTCTAGTTGCAGGGCGCAGGCTTAGTTACCCCAGGGATGTGGGAGCTTAGTTTCCCAAGCAGGGATCAAACTCACATCCCCTGCATTGCAAAGCGAATTCTTAACCATGGGACCACCAGGGAAGTCTGTTATTATTAAGATTTTCAAATGTACAGAGAGAATAGAGAGAATAGTGTAACAGACACTCATGTGTGCCCAGCTTCAATTTCACAATTAACATTGTGCCAACTTTGCTTCATGTGTTTCTCTTCTTGCTGAAGTAAATTATAAACATACTATTTCACCTCTAAAAATTAAATTTTATGTATATGGATGTATTTATATAAAATGAAATGGTTATCATAATAATCCCAATTATGTATTAAAACAGCTAATAAAAATAATTTTCAACATGATCAAATACTCAGTTCATATTCAAATTTCTCCAAATAGTACAACATTTTCTTTTAAAGCTGTTTTGTTCAAATAATCAAGAACCATACGATGTATTTGGTATTTTATCTCTTTTCTTTTCCTTTTTTTGACCGTGCCACGCTCCTCATGGGATCTGAGATTGAACTCCTCCCCGCTGCAGTGGAAGCACAGAGTCCTAATCACTAGACTACCAGGGAATTCCATCTCTTAAATATATTTCCTTTTTTTAAACATTTTAATTGGAGGCTAATTACTTTACAATATTGTGGTGGTTTTTGCCATACATTGACATGAATCAGCCATGGGTGTACATGTGTTCCCCATCCTGAACCCCCCTCCCACCTCCCTCCCCACCCCATCCCTCAGGGTCATCCAAGTGCACCAGCCCTGAGCACCCTGCCTCATGCATCAAACCTGGACTGGTGATCTATTTCACATATGATAATTCTTAAATATATTTTCATCCAGGACATTCCCCTCTCCATCCAGTCTCTTTCTTAAAGATGTTGACTATTTGAAGAAACTGGTCAAGTAAAATATCCCATCTCTGGATGTGTCCGATGGCTCCTTCAGAGTACATCATTTTATTCTTTTAATTCCTGTTCACATTAGACACCTAAGAAGGCTAATGTAAAATAATAGCTACCATTTATCCATTTAGAGCCCTGGTGGTTCAGTTGGCAAAAAATCCAGCTACAATGCAGGAAACCTGGGTTCCATCCTTGGGTCAGGATGATCCACTGGAGAAAGAAATGGCAACCCATTCCAGAATTCTTGCTGGGAAATCCTCATGTTGTAGCCATGCGTTCCGGGAAACAAACTCACTCAGAAGGACAATGCAGATAGTGGAGCGCAGTTTATTACACTGGCGGGCCCAAGGCAGAGTCTCCTCTTAGCCAAGGACCCCGACCAGCATTTGTGAAAACCTTTTATACCCCATGTGCACGTGTCTGAACCCACCACTCCAAATTCCTTGAGACTTACATAAACCAAGGAAAATACAATCCCAATAACCCCATCATTCATGAGCTATGTCCTCATGTGCTCAGTCAAACAATTAGCCAATAATCAATAAACCCAAGGTTACACTCTGATTGATACAGAAAAATTTATGGCCTGTCTGGAGGAAGGGGTGATTAGTGTATGTTTTCTCTTAGGCAATGAGTAACCTAGATATGATCCTCAAGGTTCCCCGGTCTGGAGGGGGTCTTATCCTTCTGTTGTTGTCTTCATAGGCACTAAACACAGAGTTCAGAGTCCACTGGAAAGGTGGCCGAGCACGATCAGCATAAACAGGCCTAAGATGGAGTCCGGGCCCTATGAATTCCTTCTTCACCATGGACAGAGAAGCCTGGTGGGCTACAGTCCATGGGGTCCCAAGAGTCAGACACGACTCAGTGACTAAATAACTATAACCACCACCATTTATTCATTTATTAAATACTTGTTACTTGCCAATGGCTTCATTCATTCACTTATTTGCAAATATTTATTGAGAACCAATTAGGCTTGAGGGCTTCCCAGATAGTAGTGTAAAGAAGCCACCTGCCAATGCAGAAGACACAGGAGACTCATATTCTATCCCTGGGTCGGGAAGATCCCCTGGAGAGGGCAATGGCAACTCACTCCAGTATTCTTGCCTGGGGAATCCCATGGACAGACGAGCCTGGTGGGCTACAGTCTATGGTTCACACAGAGTTGGACACGACTGACTGAGCACACACACAATTAGGTTTGAAACCTTGGGGATATAGCAATGAATCAAACTAAGGTGCAAGGGGAAGCCAGCCCTCACGGAGTTTACATTTTTGTGGAGGAGATGGGCATTAAATAGATAAATAAGAAACAAAATATATAGTATACATATGGGCTTTGGAGAAAGGACCACAGTGATCGTGGATGGGGTGAGTCGATGGGTTCTGCATACACTAGAGAGAGCCAATAGGATTTCCTGACAGATGGGATGTGAGGTGTTAGACAAAAAGAGGGCTCAGGCATGGTTCCAAAATGTTTGGCCTAAGCAACCAGATGGCTAAAGAAACTACTAACCAGAGTAGAGATGATCCCAAAGAGAACAGAACTGGAAGGGAGGGTCAAAAGTTCAATGCGGGGACTTCCTCACAGTCCAGTGGTTAAGACTCCACCTTCCAACTCAAGGAGCATGGGTTCTACGAATGGTTGGGAAACTAAGCTCAGGGTGTGGCCAAAAATTAAAAAAAAAAAAAGGTCAGGGGTGTGGCTAAAAATTAAAAAGATAAAGGTCAGGGGTGAAGTCCAGGTTGGTGATGCTACTCAAAAACATTCAGAATATATAGATAGCATTTTCAGCCTTGAGACTGGATGACATCAGTGAAGTTCGTATAGCTAGAAAAGACATCCAAGAACTGAGCCCTAGAGACTGGGAAACTGCTGGCGCAGGAGAACACTTAAGACAGTGCAGTGTCTCATGGCCAGAAGGACAAAGGGAGAATGGAATGAGGGTGTCAAATACTGTCGATGGGCAGCAGAGATAAAGACTGAGAACCAACATCAATATTCAGCATGAAGAGTCCACTGCTTTCCTTGGCAACAGCAGTCTTGGTGAATGGGCCAGGAGAAGAAATCTGATAGTCACCAGAACAGGAGAAGCAGAGGCAGTGGGTAAGGACAGCACTTTAGAGATGTTGTTCTATGATATAAATGTGAGAAGAAAAATGGGGAGCTGGCTGCTGGGCATGAGGAGTCAGATTTTTTGTAAGATGAGAGAAATTATACCATGTCTGTGTGCCAATCAAGTTAAGGAGTGGAGAGGGGAAACTGAGGATGCAGAAGTCCTGCTAGGTAAGGTCCACGAGTGATCCAGAGAAATGGACATCAGAGCAGTGTGGACAGCTTACCTCTAGGAAGAGGGGGAAGGCAATAATATGAGCACAGACACCGTAGTTTTCTCTTTTTAAATTCTCCTTTTGAGAAGACACTATCATCCTCTTTGGATAGGAGGCAACTGAGAGACCTCCCTGGTGGTCCAGTGGCTAAGACTCCACAGTCCCAGTGCAGGGGACCCAGGTTTGATCCCTGATAAGGGAGCTAGGACTTCGCAGCAACTAAAGATTCTGAGTGCCACAACTAAGACTGGAGCAGCCACATAATCTTTTAAAAAGAAATGAAGCAATTGAGCCTCAAAGAAGGTAAGGTCCCTGGTAAGTGGCAGATCTGCGACTCAAGCCCAGGTCTCTGACTCTAAAATCTGTTTTTGCACATTGATTATACAGAATTGGGAGAAGTTTAAGAAAATCTCTGTCTCATTTTATTCATTTGGCATGTTCCCATATAAAATTTTAACTTATAGGGATCTAAACCAAGACTTGACAAAATGTCATCCTGGTACATTTTCCAGGATGAACTCTTCCCCGTCTAAATGTCCTAGCATTTTCCTTTCGCTCTTGGTGATAGCTATACATTATGGAGGGCTTTCTTGGTAGCTCAGATGGTAAAAATCCGCCTGCAATGCAAGAGACCCTGATTCCATTCCTGGGTTGGGAAAATCCCCTGGAGGAGGGCATGGCAACCCACTCCAGTATTCTTGCCTGGAGAATTCCATGGACAGAGGAGCCTGGCGGGCTACAGTCCATGGGGTCGCAAAGAGTCGGACACGACTGAGCGACTAAGCATGGCACATACATTATGGAATCACATTTCCGTGCAAGGGGACGCCGAGGGCCTGAGCCCAGAGGCTCCGCGGTGATTTACTCCAGGTCGCCGGCTAGCGGATGGCACAACTGTTCCGGAGGACCACCAGGCCCGGGACAGGGCATGGCCGAGTGCTTTGGCCGCCGGCAGAGACGCGGCCACCAGGTGGCGCCAGAGCTCTCCTTCGCCTCCGCTTCCACCTCCACAGGACTCTCCCGGGGC
>NW_011495024.1:1542391-1542807 GCF_000754665.1 Bison bison bison
CTGCCTCTGCGACCCAGATCACTCAGCCAAGAGCAGCGCAGGGCTCGGTGGATGTAGGAAGGCAGGAAGAGGTATTTGTGAAAATACTGCTGGACACATCCTTTGCTGACGATTGCTTCTCACAGAGCCTGCTCCAGTGTCCTCCACAAAGCCAATTCAGCTGCCTTCACCTCTGTGGGGTGGAGATGGAATTTCCCCTGTGGAGCAAGCAGCTGATGGCTTTAAATCGTCTTCAGATGAGCTCACCTGTTACTTCTTTTGTTCCATGGTGACACGGCACCATGGCACGAAACAAAACCAGCTTACAGATACTTGATACAGCAGTCTGTGGTTGACAAGTCCATACTTGAAAAACTTGTCCCTGAGACAAGTTAGATGAAAGAGCTCCCTATCTGATGAATATTATCTACAAATAA
>NW_011495024.1:1543050-1547904 GCF_000754665.1 Bison bison bison
ACCTGCAATGCAGGAGACCCCGGTTAGATTCCTGGGATGGAAAGATCCCCTGAGACAGGGATAGACTACCCACCCTAGTATTCTTGGGCTTCCCTTATGGCTCAGCTGGTAAAGAATCCACCTGCCATGCGGGAGGCCTGGGTTCGACCCCTGGGTTGGGAAGATCCTGTGAAAAAGGGAAAGGCTACCCACTCTAGTATCCTGGCCTGGAGAATTCCAAGGAATGTAGTTTGTGGGGTCGCAGAGTCCAACAGGAGTGAGCACAACCTTCACTTTTTCAGACCCCTTTGACAATTGGTTAAGGGAGATGCTTTTTCTTGACTTGAGAGCATATCTGCCAAGTGCTTTTCAGCATGGAATAAACTAAAAATTTTTCATCATAAACTGTTTTCAAATCAGAGTATATTATTTATGATAGGAGTCTTCCAGGCATACTGTGGATCTAGAGCTGATGTTTGCAGGGCTGGCTTAGATGTTTCCTGGAATAATTTTTTTATCACTTAAGTCACTCTGAGGAAGGAGTTGATCTGAGTATCTGCTTTGGAAAATGATAGCAGAGGTAAAAGGGTAGAGTGTAATTGAGATGTCACCTTTACTATGAAAAGTATTTCATATTGATTAGTACCCCTGGGAACCTATTAATAAGTTCCCTGTTATTATTTACTAATAACAGCCTTTTCTCTCCAACCCCATACATTTTTGTGTGTGGAACCTATGTCTTTTTAATGAACTCATTTAGCTTTTACTGAGGTGTCCATCTTGTGCCAGAAACTATTCTAGGCACTGGGGATACAGCAATGAACAAAAATAGTTAAAAAAAAAAAAAAAGTAGTGCTGTGTTCCTCTCCTAGGATAGGAGACCACCAAGTTTTTAACCATTCATCCTGTCAAGATACTTATTAATTTACTGTCCTCAAAGCATCATGACATAGCATGGTTCGTGGTTCACATGGCTCAGGTACAAGCCAGGAAGATAAGCTTGAATTCATTTTAACCACTAATCAGGTGATTCGGAACAACGCCCTTCACAGTTCTATGCCTCAATTAATATCCTCTGGTAATATCCTGCCTTCCTCATAGCGTTGAGACTTCAATGATAAAACATCTAGAGCTGTAAGAACATTACACAAATACAGGTTTCTGTTATGTTATGACACAGTATTTAAAGAGAGCATAAGCTAAAATAAGGGAACACTTGATTACTGGTGATTTTTTAAACTGGTGATTCTTAAAATCAGTCAAAAGACTTGTAAGATTAGGCCAGAACTCCCTCCAAAAGAAGGTATCATTTACTTTCAGCTCTAATCAATCTCTCTTAAAGGGATCAGAGTTGAGGCACGTTGTCAGCCCTGAAAAGAAACCGATGAGCATTTTTTTTTTTTTTTTTAAACCCATGAGTTTTAGGTGTCCTCCTAGCAAGTAGGTAGACTCCCTTGGAGAGTGGCTTTAGGCAGATCTGCAGAAAAGGACTGGCTTGCCCAAACACGGAGAATGAAAACCTGCCAGCCCCAACAGCGCTGATCTGACGAAGCTCAAGTCCACTGTGGATGGCCTCTTGCCTTTGGGGGACTCTCCAACACTGGACAATCCAGAGCCTCTCTCAGGAGCTTCGGTGAATGTGAAATGCACAGAGAAGACAAGACGAGATGGCTGCTGAAGATGTGGTGTCTAAGGCTGTGGAGGCTGCAGTGCGTCCCACAGAAAGAAGAAAGAACCAGAAGAAAGAACTGGTGGAGCTGAGTGACAGCCCCGCCCCCGCGCCCACCCCCGACAGGATTCGTGCTCTCAGCTTCCTCCCCTCCCCATGCGTCCTGACAGTTAACCCCACCACCGGCAGACTTCACAGGGACTGAGTTTTCTTTTTTCATAGGAAACAGGTAGAATATTAATTCTATTTTTCTTGAGCACAGAAAAATCTGTCTGCCCTTTTGAAGAAGAGAACTCACACGTGGCAAAAGAAAGAGCCTGTAAATCCTGCATATTTCCAGTTCAAAGTCCTTCTTTATTTAGAAAGCAGGCTGGCTGGCCATTCTATGTTTCTACCGATAAACAGGAGAAATACACGCCACCCACCCACTCCTCACAGGCCCAGATGAAAGGACTGTGGGCCAACAATTTCTCTGCAAGGAAATTAAACACTAGGACACCTCCTCTCCCACGTCCTCTACTCGATGCAAGTTTGGTGTGAGCCTAAGATAAATGCCTGTGTCTACTCTCAGAATAAAGGAAACTTTGGGTCCAAGGGCATAAGGAAGAAATCTCAAGTTTAACAGAGACCTAAGAGGATTAACAGAAATATCTAAATTTTGCTTGGCATTCTCTTTGGTAAAATAAAGGGGGCAGTGAAAACATTTTGGCTGACTTCTTCATCCCATCCGGAAACTTCTGTCTCTAACTAAAGGAATCGCCGTTAAGGCCTAGCCCAGAAAGGAAGGCCGTCTTTGTCAGGTGTTAGAATATCTTAGTTCAAGCCAAGTTAACAGGTCCATTTGCCCTGATTTCTGTTCAATAAATATTTACCATCTGCCATTGACAAGCCAGAGTAGACACTGAGGATCCAAAGGAAAATAAGATCTGGCTCTGTATCAAGAAAACTCCTGGTCTATCAGGAGAGAAAGCAAATAAGCAAACGATTGTATCATCTTACTTTTTCCTCCATTTTACTCATGAGAACCCAAGGCTAAGAAAATATTTCTAAGGAATGAAGTACCCAAGATCAGACAGCCAGTACATGACAAACAATGTCTATGATGGAGCCTACAGTCACTAAAAATATTCATAATTAGTATTTAAATTGAGCTTGCTGAATATCTAATGTAGTACCTAGGAAGTTAAAATTTGTAACGTTGTTTGTCATCAAATATTTAGTGAAGACATGGTCATTTTAGCCAGTAACTTTTCCTGAATATAAAGTGAATTTCAAAATGAGTCATCTATTAATGTAGGTTAGATTTCAAGTCTTCCAAGTTCTGTACGAAGTGCAACTCTGGACTCCTGTGTAAAGTTCTTCTTGCTCTAAGGATAGGTTAAAAAAAAAAAAAATCCTGTCCTTTCTAAGGCACTGGGCAGAGTTTGGACTGTCCACAGAATAGCAGATTCAAGTGATGACTCCACATAATTCACTCCACATTTGACAAGATTTCAACAAAAGGACAAATAGTTTGGAATGACTCTTAGTTGCCTTTTTTAATCTAAAAAATGCTACTTCAATGTCTGCCAGATTTGCTTTTCAAAATTTTTTGGCTTTTTCTTAAGCCAGGAGGCTGTCAAGAAATATGAAAAAACTAGTATGTTCCCACCTATTCTCAAACTGTGTTATTTCTAGTCCAGTGACTTAGTAAGCAGCTTTTAAAACAGACCTCTTCACTCCTCACAATCATACTTTTTTCCTTCCACTTATCCTGCATGTGTCATGTCAAAGAATCTTTAATTTCATTGTGAAAAATTCCCAGCTGACTTCTGCCCATTTAAATCTCCATTCATCCATTATTTTCTCAGCATTTAAGTATGCTTTATGCTGGGAAATCCAATGGTCAGTAAGACCTATGTTCTGGACGTCACTGGCAATCCAGTTATGTGAAATCTGCCTGCCAGTGCAGGAGACATGGGTTCGATCCCTGGTCCGGGGAGATTCCAGTGTGTGGGGGCTCCCTTGCACCACAGCTGAGCCTGTGCTCAGCAACAAGAGGAGCCACCACACTGGGAAGCCCGAACGTCACTACTAGAGTGGCCCTGCTCAGCACAACTAGAGACAGCACAGCGGTGAAGACCCAGTACAGCCAGAAATCGAAATAATAATAGTAATAATAAAAATAAAGAATTTTTTCAGATTAAGTGCTTTAAAAAAATAAGACGTGTCCCTAGAAGTGGTCTAGTAGGAAAGAGGGACAAGTTACCAAGAAATTACAGCAACTTTGGTTGGTGCCATGGTTAGAACATTCCTGGATCCTAAAGAATCTCCAACAAAGGGCACCTACTCTGGCACCCAGGAAGGCTTTTTTCAACCCCATGGTAAAATCGGAGGCCAAGGAATGTTTTGCCTGTCCAAAGACCTTTGGTGGTGTCTAGCATAGTCTCTGGCCCATAGAATAGGACATCTGTCACATGCAGAAGCCCCGAGGCAACAGACAGGATCCTAGCTGGAGAGGAAGGCACTTCTGGGGGGATTAGTTTGGTCTAAAACTCAGCAGTGGCCACAGGACTGGAAAAGGTCAGTTTTCATTCTAATCCCAAAGAAAGGCAATGCCAAAGAATTCTCAAACTACTGCACAATTGCACTCATCTTACACACTAGTAAAGTAATGCTCAAAATTCTCCAAGCCAGGCTTCAGCAATACATGAACCGTGAACTTCGTGATGTTCAAGCTGGTTTTAGAAAAGGCAGAGGAACCACAGATCAAATTGCCAACATCCGCTGGATCATGGAAAAAGCAAGAGAGTTCCAGAAAAACATCTATTTCTGCTTTATTGACTATGCCAAAGCCTTTGACTGTGTGGATCACAATAAACTGTGGACAATTCTGAAAGAGATGGGAATACCAGAGCACCTGACCTGCCTCTTGAGAAACCTATATGCAGGTCAGGAAGCAACAGTTAGAACTGGACATGGAACAACAGACTGGTTCCAAGTAGGAAAAGGAGTATGTCAAGGATGTATATTGTCACCATGCTTATTTAACTTCTATGCAGAGTACATCATGAGAAACGCTGGGCTGGAAGAAGCACAAGCTGGAATCAAGATTGCTGGGAGAAATATCAATAACCTCAGATATGCAGATGACACCACCCTTATGGCAGAAAGTGAAGAGGAACTAAAAAGCCTCTTGATGAAAGTGAAAGAGGAGAGTGAAAAAG
>NW_011495024.1:1548135-1581218 GCF_000754665.1 Bison bison bison
TGAGCGCCGAATTGATGCTTTTGAACTGTGGTGTTGGAGAAGACTCTTTAGAGTTCCTTGGACTGCAAGGAGATCCAACCAGTCCATTCTAAAGGAGGATCAGTCCTGGGTGTTCATTGGAAGGACTGATGCTAAAGCTGAAACTCCAGTACTTTGGCCACCTCATGCGAAGAGTTGACTCATTGGAAAAGACTGATGCTGGGAGGGATTGGGGGCAGGAGGAGAAGGGGACGGCAGAGGATGAGATGGCTGGATGGCATCACCGACTCAATGGACATTAGTTTGAGTGAACTCCAGGAGTTGGTGATGGACAGGGAGGCCTGGCGTGCTGCAACTCGTGGGGTCGCAAAGAGTTGGACACGACTGAGCAACTGAACTGAACTGAACTGACCAGAGCTTAGGTTTCTGTTTAGGCGGGGAGGAGGACGTCTGAAGAACGATGTCATGGTGGTGGTTTAGTCACTAAATGGTGTTCGACTCTTGTGACCCCACTGACTGTAGCCGGCCAGGCCCCTCTGTCCATGGGATTTCCTAGAGGAAAAATGTTAGTGAGTTAATCAGGTCAGAGTATAAAGGGCTTGGACATTACACTAGGGACAAAATGTTTCCAAACAATTCTTTAGGCAGCAGAATGGATCCAAGGGGATGAGGCTGTGCATTTATACAGATAAATGGCCCACAGGAGTGATAGTGAGGCCTGGGAGGAGTGAATGGATTAGGGACATGGTAAGAAGAGGAGAGGCAAGTATGGACACTGATGGAATGTGGTGAGCAGTAACAGCCAGGGAGAGGGCAGTTAAGCAGCAGCAGGTTCAAGGGAATGGATTTAATCATCCACATGTCACCGGAGATGCCTGTGGACATCTGCCTGATGCTGTGCACAGAGCCAGATCCCCCTGAGCTCAGGAGGGGTCATCAGGTGCCAGTGCCACTGAAGCCAGAAAGGATAAAATCACCCGGGAGGGACGGAAAAACTGGGGAGAATTTCCAGAAGGAGACTCGAAGAGAGGAGCAAGTTCCGGCAGAGGTTCACCACCTGCCCTGAGCGCCAGCTCCCATGGCCTCTGGCTCTCACCCAACTTCAGCGTAGTCCTCAGCCTCCTAAATGAGCTGCTCTCCAACCTCTGGTCCCATTTATCTGGTCCAGTCTGTGACAGAAGCTTAGAAGTCACAGCAACGTTCATTCCTGAAGCATTACATTTCAGTAACTTGGGAGATTTTTCTTAGACATTGCCAAGTTATACAGCAGAAAGCACACCAAAAAAGTCTCATTTTACAAAAGGTGTAAGGCACTTCCCTGGTGGTCCCGTGGTTGGGAATCTGCCTGCCAATGCAGGGGACACAGGTTTGATCCCTGATCTGGGAAGATCCCACATGCTGTGACGATTCTAGAGCCCTTGCTCCAAAACAAGGTGCGGCAATGAAGAGAGGAGTCATCAAGATGAGAAGTCACCGCACCGCAATGAAGAGTAGCCCCCACTCACCATAACTAGAGAAAGCCTGTGTGTAGCAGCATAGCCAAAGATAAAAATAAATAAAAAATTTTCAAAAGATGTAAGATTTCAATGATGTGTCATATTTTATTTTCTCAGACTCCGTTCTCATTAACAAATGGGCATGCATTCTATGTGCAACTTGAGTTATATAGTGACCATCTTTAAAAACATCAACAAAAATATCCCTAATGCTTTCATCCTATCAAATAGGTAAGGTAGCCAAGTACAGTGCAAATTACCCTTCTTAATTCAAGTCCGAAATCTTACAGTCAACTAACCTTCAACCAAAGTGCAAGAATACACAACGAGAAGGGTCTCTTTAATAAACGGTGTTAGGAAAACCGGATATTCACATGTAAAAGAACGAAATCACACCCTTACCTTACACCAGATGTAAAGACTAACACAAAAGGGATTAAGGACTTACATATACACCTGAAACTATAAAACTCTTAGAAGTAAATTAGGGGAGAAGCTCCCTGACATCAGTCTTGGTGATTTTTTGTTTTGAATCCAAATGTACCGCCAACACAATAAAAAATAAGCAAGTGGGACTACATCAAACCAAAAAGCTTGCTTTTTTTCCCTTTGCATAGCAAAGGAAACTTAACAAAATAAAAAGGCAACTAACGGTTAACCCCCTCCAAAATATAAGGAATTCATACAATTTAAGCAAAATAATAATCCAATTTAAAAATGGGCAAACAGCTTAGACAGACACTTTTTCCAAAGACAGTCAAATGACCAACAAGTATGTGAAACACTGCTCAACATCACTAGTCATCTGGGAAAGTCATCAAAGCCCCAGTGAGTATCACACCTCTCATCAAGCTATGCTGGTGAGGGTGTGGAGAAAGGGGACCCATGCACTGCTCATGGTAATGTAAGCTCGTGCAGCCATATAGAAAAGTGTGGAGGTTCCTCAAAAACTAAAAATAGCACTAGACGATCAAGAGTACCACTGGGTACACATCCAAAGGAAATGAAACTGCTATCTCAAAAAGGTATCTGCATCCTCATGGTCACTGCCACATTATTCATAAGACTCAAGACACAGAAATAACCTGTCAGCGGATGAATGGATGAATGTGATACACATCCGCGTACAAAGACAGTCACCTTTATAAGGAAATTCTGCCATTTCCAACAGCACAGATGAACTGGGAACATTATGCTAACAGAGGAAAGCCAGACACAGAGACAAACACTGCATGATCTCACTTCATTTCACAATGGCCACATACATCAGACGTCACACTGTACATATATTTAATTCAAAATACATATACAATTTTCATTTGTAAATCACATCTCAATTGACCAGGGGGGGAAAATCCCTGTCTTCCACTTACCGTGCAACACTGGGCATACCTTGTAAAATGGTGAGGATTCATTCGTTAATTCATTCTAGAGCTCAGAAAGGGCTTCCCAGGTGGCGCTAGTGGTAAAGAATCCACTTGCCAATGCAGGAGACCCAGGTTTGATCCCTGGGTTGGGAAGAACCACTGGAGAAGGAAATGGCAACCCACTCCATTTTTCTTGCCTGGGAAACCCCATGGACAGAGGAGCCTATGGTTGCAAAAGAGTCAGATACGACTGAGTGACTACACCACCACCACCAGAAATCAGGAAGTGTGACTGTCTTTACACACATGTCTGCAGCTGCCAGAGCCCAGAGCTCCAGCCTCCTCTTTGTCAAAATGAAACAAGCACAGTGAGAAGCAGAGATGCAAGGAGCTGTCCGGGTGTGGTGATCCAGGTTCTAATCAGAAGTCTCCCTGAAGAGCTAACAAATGCTATTATTTCTTAAGCTAATTCAAGTTGGTTTTCCATACTCGCTATAGGGTCCTAATTCATACAGGGAACTGCAAAAGAAGCCTTTGCAAACCACTGCAGCCCTCCACAGGAATGGAATATGGATCAAACTGGTCTATAAGAAATTTCCCGATGGTCCAGTGAGGACTCCATGCTTTCACTGCCGAGGGCCCAGGTGTGACCCCTGGTGGGGGAACTAAGATCCCACAAGCCTCATTACATGTGTCCCCCACACCCCCGAAAAAGAAAGAAAAATGGTCTATAAAAGAATCAGTCTCTGCTGACAACTACAAAGTTATCCTCTTCAAACGCTAAGTAGGGAGAGCAACTGTGTGATGTGAACACCGCGCAGAGGTCAGAGTAGTGCGTTCAGCCTCTATGGGGACCAGGGCTGTGTTAACTCGGGGTAAACTGAGACATATTCTGATTTTAAAACTTCAAAGGTGCCCGCTCGACCAAGGAAAAAACGGAAAGGCCAACACAGTATGTCTACTTTCTGATGCGATTAAAGGCAGGGTCCATGGGGTTTGAGGACTTTTGGGGAATTCCAGCGGGACCTCGCTGTTGTCCCTGAGTGTGCAGACCACCAGGCACCGTGCCGTTTCTCACATCAAGCCCCAGGTTAGCCACAGCCTCTCTGCCCTTTCCGCCACCTCTAGCTTGTCAGTATTACGTCAAAGTACTTGACTCCCTTATCAGTTATTAGTGGAAATTAAACCAGGATTTACTACCTCAAAAATTATATAACTATTTAAACATTATAATGTTCCAGACAACCTGAATCTAAAAAGGGGGGGAAATCCATCTGATTCACTCAAAGATATAAATGTGGAGTAAAAACTTAAAAATGCACAACTAAAATGCTTAGAGGATGTAATTTCTGCTTAGTTGAATTTATTTCCCTCCAGAAATTCCTAAAATACATCTACTGACCTGGCCTATCTTGAACACAGTCTGATAAGTGAGGGCCTGTACGGGGGGGGCGCCCATCAAGTTCCACTACAGGGGACCGGTTTAAGCACGTATCTGCTTTTTAGAGTGCTATAGGACATCATCTGTGACCTTAACACAGCATAAGTTCTTTCTATGACCATTTCCTATTCACATTTTCCACTTCACCACTGAGCATCACTGTCTGTGTCATACGCATGACTCCGACACCAGCAATATCACCAAAACCAGGGAACTTGCTAGAAATGCTGATGGATACGTGTTTCTGCCCAGACTTGCTGCCCAGCAATTTGTTGTTAACAAGGCTTCCATGTGACTCTGATACATCTCAAGTTGGGAAAACATTACTACTACCTAATCCTCACCTGCTGACATGAAAGCAGGGAAGGGCTCTTAACCTGGACCTGTGAATGCTCTGAAGTTGAACGCAAGTATCAACTGGGGAGAAGCTGCACAGCTATCAACTTTCACAAAGGAATGGTGACCAAGAAACTTAATTCTGCTTTGAATGACCAAACTCAGCAGAATTCACTTCTGCAAATATATGCCAAGCCAAGATATTCTCCAAGCCTTAACAGCACTTAAGAGCACTTAAACAGGTGAGGCACAAGCAATAATAAAAACTCTATTTTTTGTTACAAAAAAAATTTTTTTTTCTATGGTAGACCAGTATTCTCAAAAATCTCTTGCAGTAACATTAACAAACACTCTGGTCTACAGGCTGATTCAACAAGGTCAGAAAGGCAGATAAACCCCTGAACTTAACTGAGGAGTAGAAGGATTCAAATGTTTACTGAATGCCTACCACACACATGGAACCAGGTTTCACACACTTTGTGTGAGATGTGAACCTAAGTTCTATTTATCTGATAACAGAACAGCACTGATACTACCAGGTAAAGTGAAGTCACTCAATCGTGTCCGACTCTTTGCGACCCCATGGACTGTAGCCTACCAGGCTCCTCCATCCATGGGATTCTCCAGGCAAGAGTACTGGAGTGGGTTGCCACTGCCTTCTCCAGGGGATCTTCCTGATCCAGGGATCGAACCTGGGTCTCTCGCATTCCAGGCAAACGCTTTAACCTCTGAGCCACCAGGGAAGCCCCTGTTTTAAATGCTCTTCAAGTACAAACCGTGGAGACAATGGTGGAGAATCCAAGGGTACCTTTTCTCACGAGTACACCAAAATCACAACTGCTGATCTGTCAATTTAAAAGGCTGGAATCTACAAAAAGATACTCTACAAAGACATAATGAGCCCCATACCAGGCTCCCCAGACCCGAGGTCCAGCATTAGGAGGAACCCCCACAGCTTTTGGCTTTGAAGGCCAGTAGGGCTTGTTCACAGGAACCCCCAGAACTGAGGGCAAAGGAGATTTCACTCCAGGAGGGTGCACACAGGGTCCAGCACGTGACAAAAGCAGCAACCCCATACAAGATGGGTCAGATCTACCTGCTGGTCTTCAAGGGTCCCCTGGGCAGGGGGGAGCAGCTGTGGCTCTCTGGGGTCATTTAAGCTGGTGGCAGATGCAGCTGGGACCTATGTTAACTCCAGTTAGCAGCAGACATTTTTTCCATCTTTGGCTGCGAGACCTGGCCCCACCTGACAGCCTGCAGGCTCCTATGCTGGGACTCACAGGCCAAACAACCCACAGGGCGGGAACAGAGCCCCACACCACCTTTAGACACGTCCCTGCCCACTAGAGGGCCAAGACCCAGCTCCACCCATGAGTGGGCGTGGACCAGCGCCTCCCACCAAGAAGCCTGAAACAAACCTCTAGAGGAGCCTTGCCCACCAAGGGGCAAACACCAGAAGCAAGGCAAACAGCAATCACAGATCAGAACCTACCCAGGTCCTCAGCTCCTGGGAGACAAGAGGAAACATGCTGCTGGGACACAGAACATATACAGAAGGCTGCTTCTTCAAGACACATTAATGATGCTATTACACAGATAAAAATGCAAACAGAAATTAAAAAAGGAGATGGCCACACAGTAGGTTCCAGATGAAGGAACAAGATAAAATCCCCAAAGAACTTAGTGAAGTGGAGGCGGTCAGTGGCCAGCCTATTAGAAAGCGTTCAGAGTAATGGTTGTAATCCACGAACTCGGGAAATGGATGCACAGTGGGATTTCAAGAAGTTTTCAGCAGAGAAAATATACAGAGCAACCAAATAAAGAGCTGAAGACTCTAAGCACAAACTGTGGAACCAAACAGCAATCTTTGTCCAAGGAAGCATGCCAATGTGCACTAACATTTTCATTTCCAAAGATAAAAGTGCAACTTTAACAACATCCAAGCCATTCCACTTGACTTAAATCTTGGGTTGAGCCCCATTTAGCCAGCATCCCCACCAATGCCTGTTTCCATCACTATGTGTGTTCAGCAACTGTGTGTCTAGAAGGAAAAAAAACTTTTGGTACCAGTAGTTTTTAACACAATATACCTATAGCTTTCAAACGTGGTATCTAATTTTTCATGGCAAACAGAAGGGGTAAAAGTGGGAAGTGACTCATTTTCTTGGGCTTCAAAATCACCATGGACAGTGACTGCAGCCATGAAATTGACACTTGGTCCATGGAAGAAAAACTATGGCAAACCCAGATGGCGTATTAAAAAGCAGAGATATCACTTTGCCAGCAAAGGCCTGTTTTTTCCAGTAGTCATGTACAGATGTGAGAACTGGACCATAAAGAAGGCTGAGCACCAAAGAACTGATACTTTTGAATTGTGGTGCTGGAGAAGACTCTTCAGAGTCCACTGGACTGCAGGGAGTTCAAACCAATCAATCCTAGAGGAAATAAGCCCTGAACATTCATTGGTAGGACCAATGCTGAGTGAAGCTGAAGTTCCACTACTTTGGCCATCTGATGTGAAGAGCCGACTCACTGGAAAAGACCCTGATGCTGGGAAAGACTGAAGGCAAAAGGAGAAGGGGGAAGCAGAGGATGAGATGGTTAGATAGCATCACTGACTCAATGGACATGAGTTGCAGAAACTCCGGGAGATAGTGAAAGACAGGGCAAGTCTGACATGCTGTAGTCCATGGAGTCACAAAGAGTCGGACACAACTTAAGGGACTGAACAATTTTTAAAGCACCGAAACTGTCATTCAAGTAAGATGTACTGGGCAAAATCAGCTCTACTATAAGCACTTCACTGCCTCTTCAGTAAGCATTAAAGCAAAGCTGATTATTTTCCATAAAGCCAGGTGACACCCAGCTTGGACGGCACTGGCGTTCACAAAGGCGTATATTAAGCATCCCCTCCTAAAATAAAACCTAGGCCAACCCCTCCTCCTCTTGGCCAGCTGTCTGCCCCTTGCTCTTTCCTCGTCTGTAATCCCTGACTGTCCCAGTCCATCCCCTTTTGGCAAACGCAGGACAGAAGACTGCTTCCTAGTTGCGTGGCCAATCACGAACTGGGCACCACTGCACTATTTTGGATTTGGGATCCTACTAGGAAAATGAACCGATCAACATGATTGTAGTGTTCACCTCATCCCACCTCACCCCCTAAAGAGCCTGCAGGGTTGTCACTGAAAAAAAGCACACTGTTTAAGGGCTCAGGATCACAAACCTGAAAGGTTCCTGAGGAAGAGTCACCAGGAAGTGTGAGTGGCCTAGTCTGATGTTCTTATTGTATAGATGAGAATATTGGAGTCCAGAGATGTAAGATGGGCGTGCCCAAGGCTAGGTGATTATCCAGAGGCGGAAACTAAAACCATCCTCCAAACTCTTCCCACTACGTCACAACCACCACAAAACCCTATTAAGAAAAAATGTCGAGTATATAGACAAGGTCTCTCCACAGACTTTCAGACAGAATAAAGGCAATCTGTACAACGAGAAATGCCACTCAACAGACACCACTAAGTACCAAGGATCTTTATTCTTAGGTCTGATATTTAATCTGTGGCTGCAGATAATACGTCACTATTTAGAGGATAAAAGGTCCCATTATCTTCATTCAAGTCTTCAGCCACAAAGTTACACCTTATTCTCATACAAGATAAGGGTTGGTAGGGGATTAAGGAGGTACACTGAGGATAAAAGCAAAAGGGAACAAACACTTTTACAAGCATATCGTCCCAGTCACCGTGAAGGTTACGTTTCAGGTTAATTTACAAAAGTAGTGACAGAACCATGATTTCAGTGAAAATCAACACATTATGCCTTTTAAAAAACCAGAAACACTACGTCAGGCAAGCATGCGAAACTCAGAGTATAAAAAAACAAGGGCTGGCTGCCCAAACAGGTATTTCCCTCAGAAAGAGGGATTTGAAAATGCTGCACAGAACCAAAGGAATTAGAAGCTGAATTAGCACACCCATTTCCTCAGTTTATATATGAGGCAAGTGGGCAGACATTAACTGGTAAAGCTTACTCAGCCAGATTAAGAATGTACAGACATCCAATTCCTGGTGCCATCTGCAACTACATGTATCTAAAATACAAGGAGGTAAATATCCAGAATACATCAAACCCACTGATTTAAAGAAAACATTTCAAGGGAGGGGTGAAGTTGTTGTTATAGCATAGCAGCACATTACACATATTTAAGAGATTAAATGGAAAGAAATAATCTCTTAATGCTCAGTTTTGATCAACACAAGTTTCCAGCCAACTTTCTGATGTAGAGCAAAACAAGTATATTCTTCAGTTTTCTTCTACATTTTTTGGGGGCCTATCTTTCAAAACTGAGCACCGGGTATTTTTAATGTAAGTAATGGGATGTTATATGTACATTCTAATCACACATTTTAAGAATAAACAAAATGCATATTTCAGTAATTCATAGTGTATTTATAAAATGAAAAGCTCTCTATCAAAATACACTTTTCACTGGGAAAAATAAATAAAACAGACAAATGGATCTACACAAAGTAAAAATTAACTTTGGTAGACTTCACTGTGGAGGACAGTCCATAACAAGCTTATCTGCCCTTACTCCCAAGAGCCGATCATCTTCTGAGTTAAGATTTTAAAAATATGTTTTAATTGAGATCATTATGTTGACATTTGTTTCTCATTCCACATCATCTTCAGCCAAGCTCTGAGCACTTACAATTCTCTGAAAGAGAAAACATTTATAAATTTATAAATACTTATAAATTCTTAAAAGTATAAGCATTTAATCAGGATTCTAAGTTCAACATAAAATGCTTTTTTGATCTCTGAATCAAATCTTGCTGAAGTTTATTCATATTGAAATGTCAATATTTAACACTTCATACACCGTTTTTATTTAAGAAAATAATCTTTGTCAGCCCCACCTCAAAATTCAAGTCAATAAAATAAAGGAAGCGTAACATTATATTGTGTTATGTCAATTTTTTAACTAAAATAAAAAAGAACTTAAGATCTCTATTCACTCCCATATGAACTAAAAATAATGATTAGTGTTTTAGTGATCATTCTATCCTCCAAACATTTCCCTATTGGCCTGTAAATGGTCCGTCATTATACAAAGAAGGAATACAGTATTCCAAAATATTAGTATTTTGAAAATATTTCCACGTAACATGGGACAAGGGAACTAAGTAAAAGAGGCCATTCTTACTGAGGAATTCAAGCTTCATCCTGAAATCATCCATATTTCAAAAGACATCATACTCAGGTCGATTTTCCAAAAGCACTATGCTATGCTGTCTTTCAAAAGGTGAGTAATGTTAGAGGATTTGGACAACAGACTGGGAACCACATTCATTAGGATCAAAAAATAAAATAAAAAGGATCAAAATCCAGTTTCTTGCTCTTTCAATTCTTTCCTTTAGATCTTTGGGACCTTTTTCTTCTCAGTCTTTTCCCAATCCAGATGAGTAAAAGCTCAGTTTAAAGAATTAACCAGTCATTTTTATTAATTTTCAATTATATCAACCATGAAGACTCATTTAATAGACATAATATTCCCAAAAGTAGATTCATTGGGGCTCCTTGACTATTTAAAATGAATGGGATGCATTTTAATCAACTTCTAAGTTATGCTTAACCTACTGTATCAATGAGGATGTATCGAACAGCTCCAAATTCAAAGCCCAACTCAGCATTAGCAGACACTGAGGCCTTCAGGTAAGTGGGGTCTGAGAGAGCCACAGGCCTTCAAGGGTCTGATTTCTAGGCTGTGCCACCTTGGCTCCTTTGTCCTCTGCCACTTAAGTAAGGGGTCTCACAAAAGAGGCGGCAGAAAGCTAGGTTTAGAAAGCAGCTGGAAGTGATCTCAATTTGGGGATCTGAACACCAAGGCCTGAGATTTAGCACTAGAGAGACTTACTTCCAGTCATGCTCCTGGGCACGATCACTGGATTTTCTGCCCCTTTGTCTGGATGTTTTTCTATTAGTTGAGCACTGACATCTCTAGTACTGTTTTCATTATACGGAGGAGAGGCTCATGTCGTCATGTTCACTAGACTCATTTTTAAATGCCAAACTCTCAGATCCTACTCACTTATGTAACAGTTCAAATCTTTACCTGACTAATTGTTGGGAGCTTAGTCAGAAGCATCTGGAACACTGGTGGCGGAAGAGTTTGTTGCAATACTTGCAGTAACTGCTGTGGCTGTCCACACACAGCAATCGCATTTGTCAGATGGTCCACACCCTTCTCATATTCACCTGCAAGATTTACATAAAAATGCTGTGTAACTGGAAAAGCCTCTGCCTTTAAAGTCTTCACTATATCTCCAAATGATAATGACCAAAAACATCACGCAGGTAAACATCTAGAAAATATAGTACACTCGTATAACTAAGAAGCCACCAACAAGAATAAGTCAGATTAGATGAAGGGACTCCAGTAACACTTTCAAAGGGGGAGAAATTAAGGTACAGAAATGTCTAAGTTTATTACTAGTTACATACTGAGTATTTCTCCAAGATTACTTAAGAGGTTGCTAACAATGAAACAACACTTTTTTATGAAAAGAGAGGACTGGAAGACTGGAGGACTGAGGTGGACAGGCCCAATTTCACTTTAAACCCCTTATACTATGGGAATATTACCACAGGCAAGTAGACACCTACAGGCCTTTAATCTCTTCTGAACCTAGTCATCACTGGCAGTTATCCTCGCTGCAGATCCAACCGCGAGCAACGCCTTAAGAATCCTGTATATCCAGAAGACACTTATACAATCACACAACCTCAGTAGTGGTCAACCTGTCATCTTGAGCTTCCTTCACATGGAATGTTGCTACAACTTTCATAAAACTTTTGCTGACTGGATGGCCAGATCTCAAGTGGTACCTTGAGAAACAGCATGGAAAGCAGCATATAATCCACTTAGGACATAGCAGAGCAGGATCAAACCACGTGTTACAAGATGAAAGTCACCATCCGCTCCTCTGCTGGGCAAATGCTCTCCCTTTCCTCAATGCCTAGGCCTTCTCTCTCAGGAAATTCAAGGTGCAGCCTGAAGGAGACCTGAAAATGTTTCCCTGGTTTATCTCATGTTCTCCTACACTTGTTATACACAGTTTCACTGATTCTCTTATTCACTGAGTGTTGATCTTTCTAGCCTTGCTAAGCAATTTAATGTAGGGACTGGACCATTTGTAACTCTTTAAGTGAAAATGAACAAATTCTAATTATGTAAAAAAATTATTTCTTAGGATTCTGGATTGGTAAATATATCAAAGACTAGAAGGGTGGCACCTCCAGAGAAGGCATGAAAGTTCTCCACCCCCTAACCCTTTGCATCTCCTACAGCTGGTTACTCCTGAATAGTATTATTTATAATAAACCAGTAAACACAGAAGTTTTCCAACCCTGAGTACGAATGGGACCAAATAAGGGACTGGTAAATGAGGAGGAACTGCCTGCTACATAATATTTTTATTTAAACTACTCAAATTGAAGAAAGTTTTAATTCTACAAAGAAGCATTAAAAATGGAAAATGTAAGGCACAGGTCTTCCACATAGGACTGGACCTCCATCAGGGCCACAAGGGCTCCACTGACTTGGAAATTAAGATGCCACAATGGCCACTGAATCCTCGGGCCACTGAATTTACAGGCAACAGAGGAGCTCACAGTATTGTCTGAGAATATTAATTCTGATTATTAAATGGAAATAAATAGAGCTGCTACCAGAGTGGTATGTGTCGAGCACAGGGGGTCTTTGGCTGAGACACCTCCTAAAACTTCTGAACACATTGGAAACCGTTTATAAACAATCACAGCAATTTAGTGTAGAAATGAAACCATTTCCTCTCCACACTGCAGCCTTGATCCTACTCACTTATCCTGAGATATTGCCCAGTTATTACGGATGAAGACACCTGCATGAGGGAGGCCGTGTCAAGCAGTGAGGCTCACTGCCTGAACTGCTTATGCTTTCTCATGGCCTGCTGCTAAGTCGCTTCAGTTGTGTCCGACTCTGCGACCCCACAGACGGCAGCCCATCAGGCCCCGCCGTCCCTGGGATTCTCCAGGCAAGATACTGGAGTGGGTTGCCATTTCCTCCTCCAACGCATGAAAGTGAAAAGTGAAAGAGAAGTTGCTCAGTCATTTCCGACTCTTAGCAACCCCATGGACTGCAGCCTACCAGGCTCCTCCATCCATGGGATTTTCCAGTCAAGAGTACTGGAGTGGGGTGCCATTGCCTTCTCCAGCTTACCTTTCCCTAATTCTAACCTCAGGCTGGTTCAGTGGATTCCACCAGAATAAAGGCGGCTTGGCAGCTGAGTTACATAACTCTCGGGGTGTGCTAGGCTGAAATGTGGAATATAAGCTTCAAACAAAGAACACAAAACACTTCCCTATCCTTTCCTGACCCCCTCACTCCCCTCATGAGTTAACTGTTCTTGTCAATATAGATCTAACAGCTCAAGTCAAAGAGAAATGGCCACAGTAAGTGATCTCCAAGATAAGCATGTAATTGGGAGAGCACTATAGTATCTTAGATAAATTTTTTTACATTATGTTTATTTTGGAGGCTAGAAGGAAAATTTGATAGTCATAAACTGACATCTTTATGAGTATAAACAAATACTGACAGTATCTTTGCATAAATTGAAACATTATAATCTCTATCCTTAGAAACAGATACACATGCTTCACTTTTCTTTCGATATTAAACCAATGAAATTATAGTCTCTCAAATGATCTTTATGAGGACTTAAGTGCTTTACTTTGCCCAATGATTAAAAATCCACAAATGACCTGCATCATATAGTTCAATAATGTCAAAATCTATTATAATACAACAGTGAGAATAAGAAAAACAAGTTAACACGTGATACCATTTCAACAGCAACTATTTCAAAGCTACTTTTGTGATAAAAGCTATTTTGACAATAAAAATATAAATGCATTTAAGACACTCAATTATTGAATGAATTATGGTTCTCAAATTTGAAAAATGATCATTTTAATTTCATAATAGTAATTTTTAAGACAGAATTCTTAATTCTATTGATGGAACACACAAAGCACAAAGCCCAAAGCCTAAATTCTGGGTCAGATTTAGATCACTGTTTCTGAAAATCATACGCCATTAACTGTGTAACCTGAACAGGTAAACTAGCCTTCTCTGGGATGTATTCTATTAGTCATTCCTTCCTACAGGTACTGGGAAAGAGCTGAAGATCAGGTGAAGGAGCTGAGGAAATTACATTCCCAGATATTTCTCTCAGTTACTGTTTACATATTACAATTGACTATATTCTTCTAAACTACTTTAAAAGCAACCTCATTTGTAAAGATTACTTATTTTCCTTGCATTATTAAATGCCTCATACTATTAAAACCCTAATTCTTGAAATATTTAGAATATCCCTTTAAAATATTTTTTGCATTAGAGTATAGCTGACTAACAATGTTGTGATTGTTCCAAGTGAACAGCAAAGGGACTCAGTCACACAAACATACGTATTCATCCCCCCAAAACTCTCCTCCCATCCAGGCTGCCACATAACATGAGCGGAGTTCCATGTGCTATACAGTAGGTTCTTGTCAGTTATCCATTTTTAACATAGCAGTGTGTACATGTCCAACCCAAACTCCCTAATTATCCTCCATCCCAGAAATTTTAAGAATATCTTTTTAAAAAATAGCCACACTGTACCAAAAAAGCCCCTTATCACCTATCTAGTTTCCTAGTCTTTCAATGACTATTAATTACCTTGAGCTAGTAATTCTTCACCAAGCTGTATTTCTTCTAGAAAGAATTTCTGAACAGCTTCAGCATCTTTAAGGTCAGGTAACTGTTTGAAAATAGAATATTTAGTAATTTTATATATATTTTATTTATATATATATTTTATATATCCCTGGTTTACTCCAGGGATATACACAATACAAAAAACTATGCCATTAAAAAAACAGCTCATTATGAAAGCTGACAAAAAGAAATTTACTCTTCAACAACACTCAAGGATAGGAGTTTAATATCTACTTTAAAATAAATGCAAGAAAAAAATCCTTTTTGATAAAACGGTGTTTGAACAGTTCTTAGAAAGCTGTGAATCAAACCTCAAGTAAAAAGACGGTACAGATATATCTTTACCACAAAATACGAACTTTAAAACTTACACTATTTTTTGATGGCCATTATCATAGATTTTTATATAACTATATTGAGGAATATATAACTGTATAATCATGATCTATTTGTTGGGCATTTGAGCTGCTTCTGATTTTTTTTTTTTTTTTGCTATTTCAAACAAGAAGCTTTATTTAATTAACTTTGCCTTTCTGTGTTTTTGTTTTATGGTTTGTTATATATTACCAAATCAAATGATTATAATAAAGTCACCAGCTATATGCATTATCTTTGTAAAAAATGTAAACCAAGTATTTAAAAAGTCCCTTTTTATTTAAAAACCTAGACTACTAATAGAAGTTTCTGGTTCTTGAGTATTATTATATACACTCTTATTACAGGTGTGTACAGTTATCAGACACCATGCAATGCTACGTACACAGTATAGTGTAAACACAACTATTACATGGACCAGGAAACCAAAAAATTCACAGTCTCTTTACAACAGTGGTCTGGAACCAAACCAGAAATATCCTTAGAAAGAAAAGACTACTGCAACATAATGAATATATTAGATATTTCAGAAAGGTAGTTTGGATACAACAGGGAAACAGAGTGACTGCCTCCCAGTTTCATCTTGCTATAATCATATCCGGTCAGTTAGGTGTGTTAATTACTCAAATGTAACATTAATTGATCTAATTTTTTCACTGCTTCAACTTGCTTTAAAAAGAACTACTACTGATCCAGTAGGTCCAAGTACTGTATATCCAGACGATGGAACTAATTTCAATTAAAAAAAAAAAAAGGCTATATGCCCAGTGATTAACATTTACCTATACATAAAGCAGAGACATTACTTTGCCAACAAAGGTTCGTCTAGTCAAGGCTATGGTTCTTCCCGTGGTCATGTATGGATGTGAGAGTTGGACTGTGAAGAAGGCTGAGCGCCGAAGAATTGATGCTTTTGAACTGTGGTGTTGGAGAAGACTCTTGAGAGTCCCTTGGACTGCAAGGAGATCCAACCAGTCCATTCTGAAGGAGATGAGCACTGGGATTTGTTTGGAAGGAATGATGCTAAAGCTGAAACTCCAGTACTTTGGCCACCTCATGTGAAGAGCTAACTCATTGGAAAAGACTCTGATGCTGGGAGGGATTGGGGGCAAGAGGAGAAGGGGACGACAGAGGATGAGATGGCTGGATGGCATCACCGACTCGATGGACGTTGAGTCTCAGTGAACTCTGGGAGCTGATGATGGACAGGGAGGCCTGGTGTGCTGCGATTCATGGGGTTGCAAAGAGTCAGACACGACTGAGTGACTGATCTGATCTGAATGTTCTTTATAAAATAAATCTATGTAGTCATTAAAAATAATCACGAACATAGGATCTATGAAAAGGAAAAAAATGAATAAGACTCATGTCTACATTTACATATTACAAGGTAAAAATTCGACAGGCAGTGGGATTGTGGATCAGTGGGTGTGAATAATCTTATGTAACTTTCAAAATGAGTAACGTGGTTCTTCTAAAGGAATCAGTAATAAAGGTTTTGTTATTTTGGAGCAGCTAAGTGAAAAAGTTTAAACTTTTTGTTAAGTGTCTTCAGTGCCTATCATCTTACCACCCTCAAACACTGTTCGCACAGAAGTTGTCTGCTATGAGGCTAACAAAGGGGAAATAAGGAAGGACTGAAAAATCTGCAGGGCAACAGAGCTAATAACTGTTCTTACCAAGAAATCCTATTTTAAAACATAAAATCAGTGTCTGATACCAATTAGCTTTCTCAAAATATACATTTGAAGTAGACTATAGAAAAAGATTATTACCTTGGAAAGCCCAGCTCTCTCCTTGGCAAGCTTCTGTTTCTTTCTTCCTGCAAGAAAGGGAATATTTTCAT
Organism: Bison bison bison; assembly: GCF_000754665.1. Lineage (NCBI taxonomy): Eukaryota > Metazoa > Chordata > Mammalia > Artiodactyla > Bovidae > Bison > Bison bison. The sequence goes on from NW_011495024.1 coordinate 1,564,781, forward strand.
TTTATTATTAAAATGGGAATCAAAAGAAGTCTAATTGCTGTGGTACTCATTCTATTTGCAAAACATGACCAACTCAGGCTTTTTTTCTTTTGATTTGTCAGTGTCATAAAAATAGTTCAGGTCAGCTACCAGCAATGGGACATTCCTGGACAGAAGCTTTGTCCTTCCCTCTGGGGTACCAGGATCGGCAGTTTGCAAAATGGAGATAATTAAGAGACTCAGCTGTTGGAACCATCCTAAGTAGAGGAAGTCTCTCTCCCCAACCTCCAACCTACATAGGACAGGACACATGACCAAGAATCAAGCCTCTGTTGTTATGATAGATCTTTTTACTGAAATATAACTGACTCTGTCTTTACTAAATTTTGACAACTATCTGGCATTATTAAATAAGAAAAGAATTTAAAAAATCAGCATTTGAACAAGCTTTCTTGAGAAAAAAAGCATTTGGCATTTGGCAAAAATAAGGGCAAAGAAAGGCAGCACTCAAATAATTACCGCCAGTTAAAGGGAAAAAAGCCTCGCCCTACAGTCTGTAGGCTGTTTTTGTTTTTGACATGAAATAGTAATACTAAAAACTCAGGAGTAAGGGACATTGTTTAAATCATAATTAGTCAACCTTTTAAAATCAAATCAGTAGGAGGACACTAACAATATTTTAAGCTGTTGTTTAATTGCATGGGCTTCCCTGGTAGCTCAGCAGGTAAAGAATCTACCTGCAACACAGGAGACCCTGGTTCCATTCCTGGGTCAGGAAGATCCCCTGGAGAAGGGATAGGCTACCCACTCCAGTATTCTTGGGCTTCCCTGGTGGCTCAGCTGGTAAAGAATCCGCCTGCAATGCAGGAGACCTGGGTTCAATCCGTGGGTTGGGAAGAACCCCTGGAGAAGGGAAAGGCTATTGACTCCAGTATTCTGGCCTGGAGAATTCCATGGGCTGGAGAAGTCCATGGGGTAGCAAAGAGTCGGACACAACTGAGTGACTTTCACTTTAATTGTACACTCCATGAGAAAGGGTGCTGGCACAAGGAAGCTTGGGTTTCCTTTATACCCCAGATCTTCCACTGACTAGCAGTGTGACCTTGGGCAAGTTACAGTTAACTTGCTATGCCTCTCTTTCTCCTTATGTAAACCTGGCTTAAGAACAATACCTGCTTCAAAGAGTTGATATGAGGATTAAATGAGTTACTGTATTTTCAGTGCCTGGTTGGCACTATTGAGATATAAGCACTCAGGACTGAGCTCAACAGCAACCAACTCCTCAGCTAAGGAGTTGCACTATGCTAAGCAGTTAAGTTAGTTTCACTGACCAGTAAAAAGCACCAAAGACACCATATGGCCAAGAAAGGTAAAGCTCTAATACTTATTACTGGGTCAGCAAATAAATATCAACTTGCAAAAGACCAGACATGCTTTATTACTGTGAGAAACAAAAGTCATAAAACAAGCAAATGTCCTCTTAAAACCTTAAAGCAGTCTATAAATCCAATTTTCAATGCATGAGTAGAGAGGCGGTGACCTAAGTGCACACAAATGGTTAATTTACTCTGGTCAGGGAACCTTTTCTAACTTGCATTTACAAACTAGGCTTACCACCAGTATCTCTAGCCAATTCTAGCCCCCAGATTACGTGAAGTGCTACAACTCTAAGGCCTTAGCACTTTCAAAAATATATACACAGGTTAAAGCTGATCTTACTATTAATTTGAAGACTGCCTATTTTTCCCAACTACCTTTCTTAGGTGTTCATCATTAGGCAACTGCGGAGAAACAGAATATATAGCCTCAATTAAGGTTCAGCTCTCTTCTGGCAGAATGAAACCAGACTGTATTACCTAGTTATTAAAAGACCATGATACAGACGTGCTGGGAAGAGGACTAGGATTGGACATGGACACTTGATGTTAAGGATAAGCACTTGTTTTAGATTCAAGAGAGACATTATTCTACATGTTACTAATTAGCTTATTTATCCTCACAGCAACAGGAGGACAGGTACTGGTATCATCCCCATGTTATCACAGAGATAATTTACCAGATCACAACTAATGGGTGGTGGAGTGGCAACCCAAACACTCAGGCAGCAGAATTTCACTCAAACATCACTCTACAGTATAAAAGGCATCTCAGAAATAAACCCGGCAAGTTAGTGGAATAAACTGAGATATACAATTTGCTTCATCAAAATTTGCAGAAAATGATAAAAGTGAAAATAGTACAAAGAAGCCTGATTTCCAAACATATATATACATGGTTTTTTAATGGAGTGGAGAAGAACGTATGATTGTTGCTGAATGTTTGGTAGTTACCAAATTTTAAGCTTGCTTAGCTGCTTTAAGTTTACAGCAATAACATTAAAATTCTCACTTTACTTTTGTAAGACAACTAACTTGTTACATCAACTTATTTATCAAATAGTATCTCTGACAAACAGGCAGATAACAGACTGAAAAATCAAGGAGCTACTACATATTCAATTAGCAGACTGACACAATATTTACTAGAAATCAGTCCAAAGTGTCTCTGCGTAAACCTAACAAGTTAAAACCGACTAAAACAAATACACATAAAATGCAAAACGTCCCGAATCTAAAGCAATCTTTTAAATTAGATTACTTAATATATTTTAAAATGAATCATTTCATTCAGTGCTGTAAAATGAAAAACATCTGTAGTTGGTACTTTGTAGGTTAATTTTCACTTATTAGTTATTATTTAGATAAAAATTATGCTGTAGGAGTTTCTGGTAATCTCACATTAATGAAGGTAAGAAAAAAATTGGATAAATTAGTCTTGATTTAACTTCAAACCTATTTTAAACAGCCTAATTCTCTTTTCCTAAAAACAAAACCAAAAAACCTTTAGAAACACTAATTTGAAAAACTCTGCCCTTTTATTACAGATGTCAGTCAATTCAGTGGCTCAATCCAACTCTTTGAGACCCCGTGAACTGCAGCACAGGAGGCTTCCCTGTTCATTACCAACTCCCAGACTTGCTCAAACTCATGTCTATCCAGTTGGTGATGCCATCTATCCATCTCATCCTCTGTCCTCCCCTTCTCCTTTCTTCAATATTTCCCAGCATCAGGGTCTTTTCCCACAAGTCAGTTCTTCCCATCAGTTCAATTGCTCAGTCCTGTCCGACTCTTTGCGACCCCATGAATCACAGCACGCCATGCCTCCCTGTCCATCACCAACTCCCGGAGTTCACTCAGACTCGTGTCCATCGAGTCAGTGACGCCATCCAGCCATCTCATCCTCTGTCGTCCCCTTCTTCTCCTGCCCCCAATCCCTCCCAGCATCAGAGTCTTTTCCAATGAGTCAACTCTTCGCATGAGGTGGCCAAAGTATTGGAGTTTCAGCTTTAGCATCAGTCCTTCCAATGAACACCCAGGACTTTAGCATTCATCAATTACCATGTGTCAGGTATTGTACTAAATTCTACATTATAATGTTTTACAAAAAAAAAAGGAAAACTAAAGCTTGAAATTTGTTGCCCAAGGTTATTCAGCTACTAATTCAAGTCTGACACTTAAGTCATTAGGCTACTACTGAAACTAGAAAGAAACTTATGGAAGACAAAAAAAAAAAAACTGAAAATAACAGATTTCTCAATTTGTTCAAAATGACAGCTTTTATTATTTCTTCAACCAAAAATTAGTTTTCTCAAGGTTTTCAACAATAGGATTGCAGCGATTCCAAAGGAAGGCTTAATCCATTCTTTACAGAGATCTACTTCCACACCACCACTGCCCAACTATTTCTTGGAAGCTACAGGAAAATGATAAAAATTCCAATAATTACATTTGCAGCAGGAATTTATAGGATCTTCTCCATGTCAAGAATGGTGGTGAGCACATCAAACACTTTTATCTTCACAAAACCAACAAGAGGCAATACCTGACTTTGCAAGCTAAGAAAATTAAGACTCAGAAAACCCAAGATCATACTGCTAATCTGTGACTAACCTGAGTCAGGAAACTCAGTGTCTGAATTCAAAGCAGCATTATTTCCATTAGTCTACCTAACCATAAATAAAAAAATTACCTCTATATCCCTTTATTCCTGAGACACAAGAGAGCCAGAATCAGATATCATATTGCAGATGGTATAAGAGCGGCAGTTTCCAGTAAGGTAGTCCCAGCCACGTGTGACCCAAGTACACGCGAAACGCTAATCACTTCGTATTTTTCTGGGCTTTAGTAACTTACCTATATATTCTAGTTTCAGGAACTACTCTGACTGAGCAACCTAGGTAGATTACAAAATTATTTCTTAATGCAACAAATTTGCTCTTCCGTTGCTGCGAACGAGCATACCTCCGAAATTCAAAGATTACGAAAGGTTTTGGCGACACGATTTCCTTCTTGCAAATCTCTTTTAAAAGATGTCGCAGGTATGAAATAAGGCTGAGCCACAGGAAACGTGCAGCCTTTTGGACGCCCCTGCGATTTCTATAGCATTCACTCATATCTTGGAAGCCTTTACAGTGGAGCTACCAAGAGGGTTTAAGAATGCACGCAACCTTATCGTTTGAGAATGACACTGAGCTGGATTTGCAGGTTCAGTCTAAGCACAAACTCGTAAAATACAAAAAACACAAAAAACCCGACTTTCGAGTTCGGAAGAGGTGAAAAAAGATAAAAGGCAAAAAAGAGCCACAAACCCCTAAATTATAATACAAACGAATCTGCACTTCCACGGTACGTTTAGGGAAAACAAAATGGGAAAAATCGTTCCTCCAAAATGGAGGGACGCGTTCGTTGGCACATGGGCCGGGAGCAACCCTGGGAGCGGCGCCATCACCTTTCTCTGGCGTGTGCGCTCAGGGCCCCAGACCCTGCAGCACCACGCGGCCGCCCAGCACGCGGCGGGTCGGCCGGCGCGAAGTAGGGGACGAGGGCGCCGCGGGGGGAGGAGGAGGGAGGCCCAGGGAACCGGAGACCCACTCACGTTCTCGCAGCCTGTTCTTGAAGTTGGGGTCACTCCGTCTCTTGCGGTCGAAGTAAATGCAGTAACCGATGAAAAGGGCCCCGCACACGCCGGCGGCGATGGCGCTGTTCCGGCCCACCATCTTCTCTCCACCGAGGAGCCGGGTCGGCTGCGGCGGGGCCCGCAAAGAAGCCGTTGACCGCGAAGCCTCGGATCCGAGTGCGCGGCTCAGTCCAGACGCCCGCCGCCCGCCGCGAGGGACGCGGAAAGACGGAACATGCGTCACTTCCGGCCCCCGTCGCCGAGGCCCCCGGGGATGTCCGCTACAGTGCCTGAACGGAGGCACCCGCGCCGCTTCTGCGCCTGCCCAGGTCCTAACCCCCCCTGTTCGCTTCGGAGTCGAGATTTTGCGCGAGGTCGCGCACGTCCTTAGGAGCCTATGAGCTTGACGTAATGAGGGCGGCACGTGGCCGTCGTGCGCACAATCCAAAGTGTGTGTAGCTGACTTTCTTGCTTGTGTCAAAGATGGAAGGTCACTGACCACAAATGCTTCATCTTTTTATGTTACACAGGCACCCTCAAACTCTTGTTTGAATTGTTTCATTTGGTTTTCAAGCTCAGTCACAGTCCGTTTTGCAGCAAGGACCATAATCTAGTGATTCGATTTCAAAAGATTGTTACGGTATAGTCTCAGGAGTGGAAGAAAATTAAATGGAGCGATTCCTGGAAAAGGATAACGGGTAAGAGACACAATGGAAAAAAATAGTAAACGCTGAGTTGTCAAGTTGTACCCACTGAAGACATGTGTGTAGTTTAAATTTGAAAAGACATAGACAGGATCCTCTGAAACCTTTGGAGTGATAGGAATGTTTATTATAGACTGTTGTGTCCTGACAGTTTACGCTAAAGAGATGGTTCATGATGGGGCTGCCCAGCAATACCTGAAAGACCAGGGTTGTGATTAGAGGGTTGGGATTTTGATCTGGGTGGTATCAGCCCTATTTCTGGGGGAAAGAAGGGAAGGAGGCTGGAGAATAATTTCATGGAGTTCAACTTCATGACCTACATAATTGAAGTGAAGTTGCTCAGTCGTGTCCGACTCTTTGCGACCCCATGACCTTAGGCTACCAGGTTCCACCGTCCAGGGGATTCTCCAGGCAAGAATACTGGAGTGGGTTGCCATTTTCTTCTCCAGGAGATCTTCCCGACCCAGGGATTGAACCCGGATCTCCCGCATTGTAGGCAGACACTTTACCGTCTGTGTCGCCATGACCTCCATAGGGAAGCCCAGTGAAGGCTCTGGACACCGAAGCATGTGCACTTCCGAGGTTGGCAGTACTCTGTCTACTTAGGAATCAATGTGCCATGGGCACAGAGGGTGAGGTGTTCTGTCTTCTGTGAGGTGTTCAGGGAGGGAACAACAGAAGCTTTGAATTTGGGACTCTCCCATACCATTCCCTTGTGCGTGCTTCTCTTTCCCTTTGGCTGGGTTTGGTTTGTTTTTTGGCTGCACAGCAAGGCTTGTGAAATCTTAGTTCCCTGACCAAAGGTTGAACCCTGGACTTCAGCAGTGGAAGTGCTGAGTCCTAACCACTGGACTACCAGGGAATTCCCTGGATGCATTTTATTTATATCCTTTTGCTGTAATAAAACTGTAATCATAACATGTTCTTGAGTTCTGTGATTCCTTATGGTGAACCTGAGAGGTAGTAGGAACCTCCAAAATACTAGCTGGCTGGTCAGAAGAGTGGCCTGGAGACACATCTCCCCCCATATTTGTGACTGGTGTATTCTCATACAGCAATCTTGTCATACAGCAATACTGTCCCCATAACACGAAGTCTGGCTTGACTCTAGGGTAGATGGTGTCAAGTTATTGTAGGGTACTTATGGAAACATTTAGCTGACATTCCTAACCTAGTCCAAGAGCTTGGGAAAGCCCTTTTGCTTGAGTGATAATGAATCTGTGCATGTGTGCGTGCTAAGTCACTTCGGTCATGTCTGACTCTGTGACCATATGAACCTTCCAGGCTCCTCTGTCTATGGGATTCTCCAGGCAAAGAGAGAGTACTGGACTGAGCTGCCATGCCCTCCTCCAGGGGATCTTCTGAACCCAGGGATCGAACCTGAGTCTCTTATGCCTCTTGCATTGGCAGGCTGTTTTTTTACCACTTGCGCCACCTGGGAGCCTGAGATCCTATAAGACTGGAAATCTGATCAAAGGTACATGTCTATTGCCCGGACTGGGGTGAGATGTGAAGGTGCATATATATCACAGCAAAGCAAATGACTGATATCAGGGGATTGCACACAACAGAAAAAAAGCTTTTCCTTATATCATGCACACATACAGATTCTTCCTAGCCTTAACAGTGCACCTGTATCAGTTGATAGAGGTATGTCCTGAGCCACAGGTGGAACAGAAGACTTGTAAGGCCACACAGATGACCTGAGGCCTAGAACTTGACCCGGGGCAATCTGAGACTGTGTGTCTGTTAACTTATGGCACTAAGGAAAGAACATGCTGTTCCTTCTGTTGTGCACTGCAGAATGCCACGTAAGTGGGAGGTGATTGCTATAAGATAAACCAAGCAACCTGCTGATACAAAGAACAGTTAGTGCAACTCCTGTGCCTCGGAATCTCTCAACCACGCTACGGTTATTCACTTGTAAACCATCTATAAGCATAGAATCCTCAAACAGAACCAGACTGTAAATCCCTGAGGCATGTTGCTTGTAAGTGGTATTGTTACTGGGCTGTGGACTGACAGTGGTTCATCACCAGTGTTGTAAACAGAATGAAAAGTATCAGAGGGCAACATGGGTAGTAAGGACTGGTATGGTCATGTGAGACTTGTGTGTCAGATAAATATACCTATGTCTGTACTGATCACTGAAAAATTAAAGACTATCACAGATCATAGTCAAAAAAGTGGGAAACCACTGATCTAGTCCAAGCCCCTTATTTTCCCAGTCAAGATATTTAGATAAAGAGGTTGAGGTTTGTCCAAGGTCATGCATATACAGCCAGAGAACTGGGTCAAGGATCAGATGTCCCTACACCCTAGTCCAGGGCTCCTTACATGAAAACCTAAAGACCAACACTCTGTATACACTAAAAAGCATATACAGAAGCATATATATATATATATATGTATATATATACACTTATGAGAAGCAAGCGAACTTCCCTGATGGTCCAGTGGCTAAGACTCTGCACTCCCAATGCAGGGAGCCCAGGTTCAACCCCTGGTCAGGAACTAGATCCCACAAGCCACAACCAAGACCTGGCACCATCAAATATACAAATATTGAAAAACAAGGTTCAAAGTGCCATAGAAGATCCTAAGCATAAAACATCCAGTCTTTGGATACATGAAAATGGAGCTCTTTCTGCTTTCTACAGAGCTATGTTTTAAAGACCTATTTAGGTTTTACTTGTGCAATGCCTGAAAGCCAACATTTTCAAAATGAGTAATAACTCACTGTCCGCCAATTCCCTTACCCACCTGTAAGGAATCAGTTGCATGTATCACAGATGAGCCTGCCTCAGATCAGCCCCCCTGGCTCACGCCCACTCCTCCCTCCAGGTCACAGCTTCAGCTTGCTAAGTCTTGTGAGCAGGGACACCAGCTATTATGTCATAAGGGTAAATCTCAACGGAATGCAATGCTATTCTTTCCCCTGGTTGAACTTTACACTTTGTGACTTCAGTACCATACTTTTTCAGAAAATTGTTTCCATGACTTTTTTAAACTTATTTTTTGGCCTGCATGCCACACTGTGTGGCGTGTAGTCTTGGTTCCCTGACCAGGGGTCAAAACCTGCGCCCCCAGCATTGGAAGGTGGTCTTAACCCCTGGACCTCTGGTTTTTGTTGTTTTTTAGTCACTCTGTAGCACACCAGGCTCCTCTGTCCTCCAGTATCTCCCAGAGTTTGCTCAGATTCATGTCCACTGAGTCAGTGATGCTGTCTAACCATCTCATCCTCTGCCACCCTCTTCTCCTCTTGCCTTCTATCTTTCCCAGCATCTGAGTCTTTTCCAGTGAGTCAGCTCTTCACATCAGATGGCTTCCAGTTCAGAAAGTGAAAAGTTAAAGTGTTACTCGCTCAGTCATGTCTGACTCTGCAATCCCAAGGACTGTAGCCCACCAGGCTCCTCTGCCCTGGGATTCTCCAGGCAAGAATACAGGAATGGGTAGCCATTCCCCTCTCCAGGGGATCTTCCCTACCCAGGGATCAAAACCAGATCTCCTTACTGCAGGCAGATTCTTTACCTTGCTACCGAGGAAGTCCAACAGTCCTTGGGAAGTCCCTAAATATGATTTTTTAAAAATAGTTTCATTCTATTGGATGACATTAAGTATCACAAGTTTTCCTGGGAGAATATTCTTCAAATTAAGAACCCGCCTGCCAATGCAGGGGACACAGGTTTGATCCCTGCTCCAGGAGGATTGCATGTGTTGTGGGGCAACTAATCCCCTGTACCACAACTGCTAAGTCCATGCGCCCTTTAGCCTGTGCACCACAACCCACTTGCTGCAACTAGAGAAAAGACCAGGACTCGGTGCAGCCAAAAATATATAAATAAAATTTTTAAAAAAATTGAAAAGTAAAAATCTGCCTTATAGCAGATTTACCAAGGACTGCAATAACCAATCTAATCACCAATTAAGAATAAGAAAGCAGACCTACATTTGATATAAAATTCCTGTTTAATTAGGTTGATGAAATAAAATTAAAACCTAGAACTCCACTTATCATAAGTACAAAAGAAAGAAAGAAAAATGACTAGCTATCATATACCAGCCCTCAAAACTTTACTTCTTATGGATTATCATTTGACCTCAGATCAATCAGTATTCCCACTTTTATTTAGATATTTTGTCTAGGTACAATAAATATTAAGGTTGTTTCATTTTTCTTTAAATTTACTCACTTTTAAATTTAGTCTCATCCCAAGTAATTCTTTGGACGGAAGAGCCTGGTGGGCTGCAGTCCATGGGGTCGCTACAAGTCAGACAAGACTGAGCGACTTCACTTTCACTTTTTGCTTTCATGCATTGGAGAAGGAAATGGCAACCCACTCCAGTCTTCTTGCCTGGAGAATCCCAGGGACGGGGGAGCCTGGTGGGCTGCCGTCTATGGGGTCGCACAGAGTCAGATACGACTGAAGCTACTTAGTAACAATAGCAACAAGTAATTCTTAAAAATGACAGGTATATTTGCAACATATGGTAAAATAATACATAACCACTAAAATTCTAAATGTTCACCCTACACTTAAAATCATCTCTCATACAATCAGCAGTATTACATGATGACTGAACTGCCGACATCTTAAAACAGTTGCTTCAAAGGTAGTATTACAACATGAATAACTGAAAAAGTGTCCATGTTTCACATATATAAAAAATTCTGAAACTCAGTACATGGATTTATCACAATTACCAGTAGTCAGTGAGGGGGAAAAAAAAAGCTTCAGGTTGTTACTTCTGCTTTTTCTGTGTCTTAGTTCGTCTACTTTTCTTCTGTCCTTTCTTTTTCTTCTTCATGAGAACAGCTTTTTCTCCAATAAACAAACCTTTAGAATTCTGTGCACTTTTCGAAGCAAAGTTAAGTCCCTGCTTAGGTTTACTGACATTCTTCAAACTAAGATTTGAATTTTGTTTTAACTTTTCTTTATGGACAGAACGCATGACTCTGAGTTTTCTTCCCATCAGTTCAGAATTATTTAATTTCAGAGCAAGATGAACAGCATCTGTATTCTGTAATAAAAATCAATATATTAAATTTTACAGAAACTCTTCTGCAAAGAATCTAGCAAAATTACAACTTTTATGGATTACAATAATTTTCAAGCTTGTGATTCAGAAACCGCTGTCAGGAATTCCCTGGCAGTTCAGTGGTTAGAATTCTGTGTTTCCACTGCAGGGGGCACAGGTTCCATCCCTTGTTGGGAAACAAAGATCCCACCAGTCTCGGTGTGGCCAAAGAAAGAAAAAGTAGAAACCCTGCTCACTTCCACAGGTAGGCAAGTCCAAGCCGCAGTGTTTCAACAGCGGTGCTTGCAGTTTTAATCATGTACCCTCATGCACTTCTCCCCAGGAAGCACTTAGGCTGTCTTGTCAAATGACCAGGTAAGCCCACAATCAAAGAGGCTTCATTTTTTCTCAATGTAAAATGAACTTTCAACTAAGGAGATGAATCCTAGGTGGCCTTTTAAACCAATGAAGCTCCTCCTCACGAGCCTCTTCCTACAAAGCCCCAGCTGTACTGGTTGATGTGAGAACAGAGAACTCTATTACAATCCTCGAGATGTCAGACTAGATGCCTTCAGGGTGCCATTTAAACCGAAATACGGTTACTCTTTTATTCTAACTCAGTGTTAACAACTCTAAATATTCATGACGTGTTTGTTATAGGGGTTTACAAACTTATCAGCAGTCAGAAGACAGAGAGCAGAGAGACAGTGAGATTGTTACACCACAGTCATGGATGGAAGCATAAGAATGTGAGTCCCTTCCTTCAAACCCATCTGGCCCTACATACGAAGAGCCTTAAAAACAGTCACATGTCTTGATCTGGTTAGTGATGACCCACTGGGGAACTTTCCTAAAGAAGTAATCCAAAAATGAAGGCAAACATTTGAAGGAAAAAACAATCACTCCAATTTCATTATTATAGGGAAAAAGAGAAAACAGTACACATGTGTGACACTTGGGAAACACTAGGGAAAAGACAGTATAAATTATGTTACATGCCTCAATGGAGCATACTTACACAACAGAGAACATAAAGGCAGGTTACAGAACCTTATGTTCACAACATTAAGTATGACCACAAAAGGGCAGAGATAAAAACCAAGAGGACATATATGAAGGGGTGATTGTAGAGGGAAGAAAAAACTTGAGTGCCTTTGGGTTGTTTGTGTAATTTTAGACACAAGATGCTAGTTAATATTTAGCGAACTAAATATAAATTGTGTAACAAAAACTAAAATTTTCTTCTAGCTGAGTGAAGAGTCCATTTTCTCCTTTTCCAGTAGGTAGAGATTTGGAGATTCAGTACCTTTAATGTTGTTGTTCAGTCACTAAGTTGTGTCTGACTCTTGGAGACCCCATGAACTGTAGCTCACCCGGCTCCTCTGTCCATGGGATTTCCCAGGCAAAATACTAGAGTGGGTTGCCATTTCCTTCTCCAGGGGATTTTCCCCAACCCAGGGATCGAACCTGCACCTCCTGCACAGCAGATTCTTTCCTGCTGAGCCACCAGGGAAGCCCAATACTTTTAAAAGCCAGCATCTAAAACATTATTTAAAGAAACAACTGACAAAGGATTAATTTCCAAAATATACAAGCAGCTCATGCAGTTCAATACCAGAAAAACAACCCAATCAAAAAGTAAGCAGAAGACCTAGCACACATTTCTCCAAAGACACACAGATGGCTAATAAACGCATGAAAAGATGCTCAACATCGCTCACTATTAGAGAAATGCAAATCAAACTACAATGAGCTATCACCTCAACTGGTCAGAATGGTCAGCATCAAAAAATCTACAAACAATAAATGTTGGACAGGGTGTGGAGAAACAGCAACCTTTTTGCATTGGTGGTGGGAATGTAAATTGATGCAGCCGCTATGGAGAACGATCCGGAGATTCCTTGAAAAACTAGGAATAAACCTACCATTTGATCCAACAATCCCACCACTGGGCATAAACCCTGAGGAAACCATAACTGAAAAAGACGCGTGTACCCTAATGTTCACTGCAGCACTATTTACAATAGCTAGGACAGGGAAGCAACCTAGATGTCCATCGACAGATGAATGGATAAAGGAGCTGTGGTACATACACACAGTGGAATATTACTCAGCCATAGAAAGAAAGCCATCTGAGTCGGTTTTAATGAGGTGGATTAAAATAGAGTCTATTATACAGGGTAAAGTAAGTCAGAAAGAGAAAAAGAGTATATTAATGCATATATATGGAATCTAGAAAGACAGTACTGATGAACCTATTTGCAGGGCAGCAGTGGAGATGCAGACACAGAGAACAGAGTTACAGACACAGTGGGGGAAAGACAGGGCCTGAACTGACAGAGTAACATGGAAACATAATAACATATGTAAACTAGCCAGCCAGTGGGAATTCGCTATATGACGCAGGGAGCACAAACTTGGTGCTCTGTGAAAACCTAAAGGGGTGGGATGGGGTGGGAGGTGGGAGTGAGGTTCAGGAAGGAGGGGACATATACACCTATGGCTGATTCATGTTGATGAATGGCAGAAACCAACAGAATACTGTAAAGCAATTATCCTCCAATTAAGAATAAATAAGAAAAACACAAAAGTCAAAATGAATGAATAAATAAAACATTATTTCATGACATTACTATGGAGAAACAACCAGGACATCTCATAGTTAGACGCATAATAGAGCACAGTAGGAACAGTGCTCTATTATGGCAGGTTATGAATTTACTTAAGGTGCAATTTGAGGGTGACAGCGAGAGTTATGGTGGAATGATGGGACAGCAGGGACAGCCTCCCCCAACACACTTCAAGGACGGTGACGCCACATTAATCTCCATACCTCAAAGAGCACGTAGCCAAAGCCTCTGCCGACTCCAGTAACTTGATCCCGCACAATCCTCACGGCCACAACGTTCCCACAGGCCAAAAAGTGCTTCTCAACTGCAGATTCTTCAACTTCTAAAAACAGGTTCAACCAAAGGGGAAGTGAGGACTTGGAATCGCCTCAGGACGTTAGAGATGTTTAATTATACATCAAGGTAAGCGCAGCCTCGCAGTAATTAGTCAAGTTACACTCCACATTTTTCAAAGTTAGTCTTAAAGCAAAACACTGAGTGACCACTCAGGTGATATCTGCATTACTTCGATGACAAACAGATAGCTTTTTATTTAAACGAACTTACTGTATGGGAGATTTCCCACAAATACGGATCTCTTGTCCCTCTGAAACACAAAATAAAAAAATCACGAAAGAGAAAACAGAAGTCACAACGAAGTCCACTCTTTCCCTCACCGCACATGTCTGACGGGGCTCCATCTCCTGATTCCCCTGCCTATCAGGCCCCTGTTGGATTTGGCTTCTGCCATCTTTCCCGCAGGAGTATGAGCCCCAGAGTGAGGAACTTCCGTTCACAGCTGGCACTGACAACATGGCAGTGCTCAAGGAAGGCCTGCTCCTTTGGAGGTGGGCACACTTTTTCTATAAAGGGCCAGAAAGCAAGTATTTTAGGCTTTGTGGGCCATGCAGTCTCTGCTGTACCCCTTGCCTCTGCTGTTAAAGCAAAATAACATGAAATTAATGGGCTTCCCAGGTGGATCAGTAGTAAAGAATCCACCTGCCAACGCAAGAGACTTGGGTTTGATTCCTGGGTCAGAAAGATCCCCTGGAGGAGGAAATGGCAACTCACTCATGTTCTTGCCTGAAGAATCCCATGACAGAGGAGCCGGCGGGCTACAGTCCATGGGGTTGCAAAGAGTCGGACATGGCTGAGCACGTAATGGGTATGGTTTTGGAGCAATAAAACTTTATTCACAAAAACGGGGAGCAAACATTGGGCCCTCAGGCCAGTTCACTCTTTTGTGCCACGTCCACCATCAAAGCCAGGACAGTCAGCCAGGTCTTGGTCATTTCTCATCTAGCTACCCTGATGCCGATAGTAACACATTCTGTCTCTGCAGTGAGTTCTTACCAACTCATGCTTCATTCATTTCAAGAGACCCCAAGGAAAAGCTTCTGAACAAAACCCAGATTCCTCAACATGGCAGGCCAGGGTCATCATGACTGCCCTCCACATATTTCTCCAACAGCAACTCTGACTGTGGCCTGTCCTCACACTACCCACTAATAACTGTATCAAGCTCTTGGAACCCCCACAAAGGATTAGGTTTTGGTCCCACTGTTCACAGTGTTCAAAATTTTTTTGCCCATACAACACTGATAGGACACCTGTTCTCCAGGAAACCCTCCTTTGTCCCTTCTTGCTGGCAACCTCCCACACTGAGTGGCCCAATCCTGAGCTGACGTTTATGACAATTTATCATAAAACAGTGCCATGGTCAGCCCATCTGCTCACCTTTACGTTGCGAACTTCTAGACAACTGAGACTGTGTCTCAGCACTAACATCTGACACAGAGCAGGGACTAAACACTATTAATGAGCAATGTAACTCGAGACCTTAGTCTATAAATAGGGTGCTGGCTCCAATGCTCTTTAATATTCCTTTCAGCCACACTCTCTAGGATTATTGGATCTGATGTAGGAGTGGGAACCACTTTCTTTTTTTTTTTTAATTAATTAATTTATTTTAATTGGAGGCTAACTACTTTACAATACTGTAGTGGTTTTGCCATACACTGGCATGGATCAGCCACGGGTGCACATGTGTTCCCCATCCTGAATCCCCCTCCCTCTTCCCTCCCCATCCCATCCCTCTGAGTCCTCCCAGTGCACCAGCCCAGAGCACCCTGTCTCATGCATTGAACCTGGACTGGCGATCCATTTCACATATGGTAATATACATGTTTCAATGCTATTCTCTCAAATCATCCCGCCCTCGCCTTCTTCCCCCAAGTCCAGAAGTCTGGGGAACCACTTTCTTGAAGCTAATGCTGACTTGGACTTCCCTGGTAGTCCAATGGTTAAGACTATGCTTCCAATGTAGGGAGCGCAGGTTCAATCCCTGGTTTGGGGAACTAAGATCCTACAGGCCGCATGGCACAACCAAAAAGAAAATAAAAGTCAAAAGCTAGAGGCTTCCCAGGTGGTTTAGTGGTAAATAATCCACCTGCTAATGCAGGAGATGCAAGAGACACAAGTTCGATCCCTGGCTTGAGAAGATCCCCTGGAGGAGAAGTGGCAACCCAGTCCAGGATTCTTGCCTGGGAAATCCCATGGACAGAGGAGCCTGGCGGACTACAGTCCCTGGGGTTACAAAGAGGTAGACATGACTGAAGTGACTGAGCACAAGCAAGGATGAGCAATGCTGACTTAAGCCCTCGCCTGCCCCAGGCGCCCAGGCTGAGACCACAGAGGGCAGAGGCGGCTTCCTCTAATTCCCTCATGCTCCCGGCTAATCCAACTCTTCTCCCAGCACAAGCTCAGAAGAAAATGTTCTTCTCTACACTAATGCAGCGAAATTCTTCAGACAGTGCAAACACTACTTACGGAGGAGGTCTCAGTTGCAAGATCCACTCTAACACGAAATCCTTCTGCAAATTGGGCCCCATTTCTGTTATAAATATGAAGGGAAAATGGCTGTTAAAAACAGGCACTGAACTACTGGGGTATTTAATCTGAAGTGAACCCAAACAATAAAGACAGCATGGACTCATACGTAGAATAATTCTGTTCAAACATCAAAGAGACGAAATTACCTTTCCAGTGCTTTTGTAGCAGCACTCTCATCCTTAAACACAACATAAGCATTAATATTTTTCTGATCGGGATGAATTTTACGCCTACATAAAA